>NC_052625.1:193478269-193779716 GCF_016161935.1 Mauremys reevesii
TGTTAACTTGCCTCCCAGTCGGGACGCTGCTCATCTGCAGAATATTTAACCACAGACCACTGTATTGTAGTCATTAACTCTTTATATTTCACCAAGTCTTCATCCATCCCAGGTGACATTAGTCAATAACAGAAAAACTACATCTCTCAGCAATATCCTGTCCAGCAGTGATCATGGGAAGAAAGAAACTGCAGAGAGTTTCACTCAATTCCTAGAGTGCCCTAGTGGCTGACCAGAAAGCAGTGCAGATAGATGCTACACAAAAACAGACAAGCGAGAGGAAGAGAAAAAAAAGAGAAATGGAGCGGAGACAGGGCACTGAAAGGCAATGAGGAAGGCAAAAAGACATTGGAGACAGGTTATGGGGGACAGAAGTGCAAGTCTGTGAAGCCTACCAAATATGGCTCTAGCATAGAAATAAATAGGTCCTTACTCGTTATTCCATTGATTCCAAAGGGAGTTTTGCCAGGCTGAAGGCTGAGTAAGAACAGAGTAAAGACCTCAGGATCTGACTCACAGATTTTTTTTAGTTTGGGGAGGGAGGAAGGGAGGCTTGGGTGGGAGTTGGAAAGACATAGATTTTTCTGTGCAAAAACCTGTCCTTCCAGCTTGTTCTCAGCTTTTGTATTCCATCCACGCTTACACATGATTTCTTTCCCTGAAATGCTGAGGGAGAAAACCTGGCTGAGTTCGGACATGAATACAAAGCACAGCCCTGGGCTGCACAGCATGTGAAACTGTCCATCCAGGTCAATGAAAAATATTGAGGGAAATTTTATATTGATGTTTAACGCTTTGAAGAGCTGGATGTAGGGTGTTTAGATTGTGTGTGCTGGTTGCAGGGGGTTAGCATTTTGTATACTATTGTGACACAATACAATACACAATGGACCGGAACCTCTATTGAAGTCAATGGAGCTATGCCAGTTTACGTTAGCTGAGAACCGGCCCAATATCAATAACTTAACCTTTTATACCCAACTATCATTAACCTGCCACAGTGAGATATCACTTTGTTCCCCACCCTTCCAAACTCATAGATTTCATTTAACCTTTTATCACATGACCTCCTCAGCTACCCCCAATCCTAGGGTTTCATATAATCACATATTCTAACGTAGGTCCCAATCCTGCAGCGTGCTGAGCACCCGCAGCAAGGTGCTGGGTGCCCTTAATCCCTGCTGAAGCTAATGAGAGTTGAGGGCACTAGGTAACTGCAGGAGATGCTCAGCAACTTGCAGGATCAGGCCCTTAGACTGTAAGTGTAACGCTGATGCTCCAGGTTGGGTCATCATCAGCAGGGATCAGACCTATGGATCTTAATACATAAGGCTCAACTGCCTGAGCTAAAAGATCCAGCTCTCTGAGCCCAGGATGTAGCAGGCTCATCAGTCTCCAGCCGGTCTAGCCACCACTAGAGGGGAACAGAGGGGCACACTAAGTAGGCATCGCTTACATAAACTAGAGACGGCACTGATATGCCACTGCCAGCTGGCACTCTCTGCACATCATGTGTAAGGCTCTTAGGCAGGTAATTAGGGAGTTAACAACAGAGATAAAACTCATTACATGTCTTACAAAGGGATATCACATAAATTGGGATCAAGGGTGCTTCGAGCAACCCGAACTCGTCACTGCTTTTGTGCAGTATATTTTTAGTGCACACCAATTAATATAAGTTTAATCGTATCCCTCTTGTATAAGTCTTTGTTGGCACTTCCCCAAGCTTCCTAACTTTTATAAGGGCAAAGGGATAAGGGTCACTGATCCAAGGGCCACTGAAGTCAAGGGAAGCCTTTTTCCTGGATTTCAAATGGCTTTAGATCAGGCCCATAGCCCCTGTAACAAAGTAATTATTTGTTCTGAATGTGTAGTATTTCATTTCATTCCATCTGGGAACATCTCAGGGGAAAGTCCAGTGGCAATGAAAAATGAATTAATAATGACTGAAACAACAAAAGTCACCAATACTGTCTGGTGATTTCAGTTCCTATGCAAGTAAAAAGATGGTTGTTTTCCCCCTCATTAATTGCCCTGTAAATTCAACCTGGGATCTGAGGGTCAAGCTGGATTATTTCCTTCTCATGCACTGTCACCTGTTGTAAAGATTCTGCAGGCTAAATTAAGCTCTCAGTGACCCCCATACAAACCATTTTCTTTTCAAATTAAGTCCTTGGTTACATCCACACAGTTCCACCCACTGCCTTCTAGGGGTCGTACCTGGTTGGGCCTCAATAAATAGTCCTGATGCTAAAACACAAAACGTCAGCTGAAGGCAGGATCTAGTCCTGCACTGCTGATTTGAAAAATTCAACACTAAAAATAAAGGTGGGACGATTTTAAATCACTGTGTAGTTACTGTGCTCAATCTGCTTTTCCTAAATGCCCATTGTGTCTACACATTGATTCCCCTTTCACACAGGTGTAAATCAGGAATAACTCCACTCAAGTCAATGCAGCTATTCCAGTGTGAAATCAAAGTGAGGGAAGAAACTGGGCCCTTATATGTACACAGTGTGTAAAAATTACACATTATCCCTTTAAAATAATCAAACTTTATATAGACAAGAAATGATCACTTGGGGTCCAATCCCACAAGTTCTTTTACAGGCAAAATTCCCTTTTAATTCAATATTTTGTCTGCTTGGGCAAGGACAGAAGACTCAGAATCTCTCAGTGTAAATATCGGTATGCTGCATAACCCCATTAACAGCCTGCACAGCTGTGGTGCTAGAACAATTTGTATAGTGGGGGTGCTGAGAGCCATTGAACCAAACTGTAAACCCTGTATATGATGGAAACTACTTCAAGCCAGGGGGTGCGGCAGCATCCCTAGTTCCAGCACCTATGCTGCACAGTGTAGTATAATAAAAAGCAGCACTATCTTCTGTAACTTCAATGTCAGGATCTACATGGGCTACTGAGTACAGGGCCCTCTTACCTTTAGCAGCAGCCCAGTGTAGTGGTGTCCTGTCATTCCAGTCCGTATCTTTGTAATTCACATCACAAAGCCCTTTTTTCAGAAGCTCATTCACTAAATCGTAATCGCCCAGAGCTACAGCTTCATGAAGCTCTGTCATGTTGCACCGTTCTAACAACCCCTGGTACAAGAACAACAAAACAACTTCATGCACAAGCTTTCTATAGCAGTTTTCAGTAACTGGGGCTCAGAAAGCCTCCGCCCAAGAGACAATTTGAAAGGATTAGGCAGTGTCCACACTGAACATTCAGACATTAACCATCTGTAGCAAGCTATTATCGAAGGCCAAAACAAGAAAGGCAGAGAGACAAAAAGAAAGGAAGAAAATTAACATCCACAGTTAATTGAACTTAAACCAATCACTGATTACAGTCTGCTGGTGATGTTTGCTAGGTATTTAGTCTCTGAGTTCAGGGAAATCTGTTACAAAGTGCAATTCAGTAAATAAAGAAAACCACAGATAAAACCAGAGTGTATTTCTCAAAGATGTCGCTGAAGATCTGCCAGCTCAGGACACACACTGGCCTCCAAGTCTGTTGTTACTTATTTACCATGGAAACTGGCTCCTCCCTTGTTAAAGCTACAGGCTTATTATACAGATTTGGGTTTGGTTTTTTTTTTTTAAAGAAAAGACGTTACTGCTCAGATATTTCCCATGTTTTTCTGGGCATTTCTTGCATTGGCCTGCTAAACCCAGGGTTGTGAATTCAATCCTTGAGGGGGGCCACTTAGGGATCTGGGGCAAAAATTGGTCCTGCTAGTGAAGGCAGGGGGCTGGACTCGATGACCTTTCAAGGTCCCTTCCAGTTCTAGGAGATTGGTATATCTCCAATTATTACCTTTATAAAAAAATATAATGCTGTTCTCCCCCAGGGGCATGCTCTGCATTTGTGCAGGAGCCTTGAGGCTATTCCACAACCAGGGCCGGCTCCAGACCCCAGCGCGCCAAGCGCGCGCTTGGGGCGGCGTCCCGCGGGAGGGCGGCAAGCGGCTCCGGTGGACCTCCCGCAGGCATGCCTGCAGAGGGGCCACTGGTCCCGTGGCTCCGGTGGACCTCCCGCAGACGTGCCTGCGGAGGGGCCGCTGGTCCCGCGACTTCGGTGGAGCATCTGCAGGCATGCTTGCGGATGCTCCACCGGAGCCGCGGGACCAGCAGACCCTCTGCAGGCACATCTGCAGGAGGTCTCCGGAGCCGCGGGGCCGGCGACCGCCAGAGCGCCCCCCGCGGTGTGCCGCCCTGCTTGGGGCGGTGCAAATCCTAGAGCTGCCCCTGTCCACAGCACAGGCACTATCCTATGACTCCAACTGGGTGTGAGGCCTGTGCAATGTGTGTTATCCCACTTTGGGTCCCTCACTGTGTTAGGAGATCACTTAAGTGGCTGTTCTGCTGACAAATTATGAGCATCCCCAGAAAACAAAACTAGCTCTTCTAGGAACACTGGGTATTTCCTCCAGTGATGTATTCAGCTGGAAGGATCATTGCTAAGGAAAGCTCTCCCTTCTTCCAAGTAAATCTCTTACCAAACAGGGAAGCGAGGAGCCACACTTGGGAGATTGATGCAGGTTTTACTATAATAGATGCACAGGGTCTACAAGCATAGCACAAGCAGAAGGGGTAAAGGGATCATCTCCTGTAATGCAAAGGGTGCCGTTCACCCCTCCTGGCACAAAGCCTCACTAGGGAGACGAGCCAGTTGAGCTGAGTGAGGCAGCTAGTCCAGGCAGGCACAGAAAGAACACAGGCTGGACAGTTCAGATACAATGTGTATCAACCCTGCCCTCCCCCCAGGGGCAGCTCCAGGCCCCAGCACGCCAAGCGTCTGCTTGGGGCGGCATGCCATGGGGGGCGCTCTGCCGGTCGCTGGGAGGGTGGCAGGCAGCTCCGGTGGACCTCCCGCAGATGTGCCTGCGGAGGGTCCGCTGGTCCCGCGGCTCAGGTGGACCTCCTGCAGACATGCCAGTGGAGGGTCCGCTGGTCCCGCAACTTTGGTGGAGCGACCGGCAGAGCGCCCCCCCGTGGCGTGCCACCGTGCTTGGGGCAGCAAAATGGCTAGAGCTGCCCCTGCCTCCCCCATCTCCTCCACACACACACTTCACAGAGCAAAGCCAGTAGGGAGGAAACCAGTCAGTGTGGGACAGACCAAGGCAGTTGGGGTGTGAGTTAACAGGGGGATGTAAGTTGAAAATTGGGAGATGAGTTGTCAGGGGATCTCTGACATCAGCCCAGGAAAGAATTGTTGGCCAAAATGTCCAATTCACTCAGCACCGTTGTGCATGGACCACCCCACTGCTGGGAGGGAGCACACGCACTCCTCCACAGCCTTAGAAGGATTGGTTCCACGGTCAGGGAACCGACAGAAGGGGCTAACCAGCAGGCCCTTTCAGAAGTCCTGAGAGGCCCGGGCCACTTCCAGCTTCGGAGGCCCCTAGTCATCATAAAAATAAAAAATGACGACACATAAAAACAAAATAAGGCACCAAAAAAAGAGTGAGACATAATTTGAATTTTTTTTTATTTTATAAATGCTTTTCTGGCCTTTTTCTGTGCAAATGCACTCATTATTGAAGAAAAATGTAGCTTTCGTGCAGTGTCACAGTTGATATTAAGCATGGCGAGCCCATTCAAATGCTCTTGTCCCATAGTTGAACGGTGATAGTTCTTTACCTGCTTCAACACATTGAAGGTGCGTTCACCTCAAGCCACCTCAAGCAGGCAAACTGACAAAAATACGCAGTGCAATTGTGATATTGGGAAACACCCCAGAGAGTCCAAGTTCAAGTATTTCCTGAAGCAATTCCTTTGGCTTGCAATCCAATATAAAGTTCATGCAATATATTTGTTTGAGGAAGATGACCTCATCACTGAGATCTTTTGAGATTTCTTTGTTGTACTGTTGCTGAAATTGTTCAGCTGCAGAAAGTAGATCTTCATTACTCAGTCTGTTGAACTGCCAAAGAAACCCAAAAAGGGTACAAATTAGTCGCAGTGACTCATATTGACGTGTAAGACCTGATTGAATAGAGTCAATGATGACAAGGAAGACATTAACCTATAATGCTGCTCAGCATTGGTTTCAGTAAGTAAGTTGCGATTGGTGGAGAACTCAGATGAAATGTCAATATTCTGTGCTACTAATTTGGACTCAGTCAGGATTGCATCTCATTGTTCATGAATCTGTTGAATATCATTGATAAGAATTTCAGTGTTATCTCTCTCAACATCAAGTGTAGCATTGCATGCTTCAATTACCAGATTAGTTTGGTGGATCATCGTAAGTAACTTCATCCACAAGGGTGACATCATTGGACATGTGCTTCTGAATAGACTGAAGTTCAGTTTGAGCCTGTGCAGTGAGATTGAGAGATTCAAGTTCATTTAAAGCCTTTCTCACCGAATTCAAATGCTGTGCAACTGGTTGAACACCATCAATCCATCTAGTTTTGGACAGGAAGCTATTGCTTCTGATTTCCCACCTTTGTGGACTGCTACTGATGAGACTGTACATTTGCTGAACAGTTCCAAAGTACGTCATTGCCTCCTTGCATGATGCAGCACAATCAACACCTACAAGGTTTAGTGGGTGGTTTCCACGGCTGGAGAAAATACAGTTTGAATTATGCTCAAGCAGAACTGCTTGTACACCTTTGTACATCCCAGCCATATTAGATCCATTGTCATAAGCTTGACCCATGCAAACTTGAAAATCTAACTTAAAACCTTCTAGAATTGCTAGTACTCAGGCAGCAATTTCTTTTCCAGCTTTTCTCGTGAAATTATCAAACAAAATAAACCCTTCTTCAGCTGAAAATTTTGAGCTGTCTACAATCTTAACATATCGAATAACCATTGTAGTCTGTTCCTTGTAAAAACAATCTGGAGTGGCATCAACAATGATTGAAAAACACTTGGCATCTCGAATCTCATCAAGATTTGTTTTTTGTACAGATGTCACACACATAGTTCAATAAACTCATTTTGTATGCGTGTGGAGAGATAATGGACTTGCATGCACTTTTGACTCTCTTGTGATTCTTGAACATGTTTAACATGCTCTGATAAAAGTGAGTCATATTTGCTGAGGAGATCAACTATGCCTAGAAAGTTTCCATTTGCATGATCACCAGTACGTTGACTGGAATCAAAGAAAGCCAATCCCTGCTCAGAAAGAAAAAGGATGACATTCAGGATGCGCTCAAGATGTTTTTTCCAGTTATTAGTTTCTGAAGAGAGTTCAGTCAAGAGTAAATTCTCAACTGAACTTTCATCGGACACTGCCCTACTGGCTGATTTCCAAGCCACATAGTTTTCTTTGTGTGATGGTATTGAGTCTTTCAACTTCCTCCAACCTCTGTTGATGCTCCATCCTGATTGATCAGAGAGAACTGATGCAATTGCAACACTTTTGTTCAAAATGAAGCAGGGTGCACAGTACAGAGATTATTTCCGTACTCCAGCATAACCAGTCTCTAGTGTAGGTCTCACCATTTGGAAGAGTTTTGTCAGCAGACGAATAGGGAAAGCATGATTATCAGCATCTCGTGGAATGTTACTTGGCATTTCAAAACAACTAATTTGAAGAAAAGATTGCATTTGGGCATCATTGCTCTTGTCAATAATTCCAATGTCAGTCACAGTCAAACCTGTAATACTCACAAATTGCTCTTGCTGCGTAAGATCTACATCTTTCTATTGCTGTTGAGTTTCTTGATTGTACACAGGATCTTCTGCTGCATCTGTTACTGTTGGCACATCTCCTTCTTGACTACTGTCCTCATGTTCAGGAATTGACATTGAAATATCACCTGTTGCAGTTGCGGAGTTTTCATTATCAGTAGCATTGTTTTTGGGGTAAGGTGTGTTTTCCAGTGGTTTGAGAAATGAAGTTATTGGCTTTGAGCTCTTAGCTTCACTCAGTTGTTTTCGCCGTCTCTTGCTTGCACCACTTTCAAATCTCCTCTTCATAGTGATCTATCTGGTCAATATGTAGCCTATCTACACTTGAAATATTCTGCTGTAAATAAGTAGCTTATCTACACTTGAAATCATCAACTGTAAACATGTACACAAATGCTGAAAAGATTTAAAACAAAGAAATACTAATGAAGAACACAAAATGAAACAGTCAGACAGATTATTAACCTTATCGCTGAATCAAAACTCAAGCACGCAAGGTATAATATAACAGGCTGAGCTGAAGACAAAGGGATGACATATATATAGTAAACACAGACATGGATACAGACTGAGGGATATTGTCCAAAAATTTCAAACGTGTGTCCTCATGAAACTCACTGTACAAGATTGTCCTCACAAATTTTCACCTTGAATCTGGGCCTATAGACTACAAACGCCCATGATGATGACCAAGCTACCAAGCTAGAACTCAACCAACCAACCAGTCACCTCTTTTAGCTACCATATGACGATAATAATGAGGAATTCTCACACATAAATAATTCCTTAGTCACCTAGACACAAAACTATAAAGAGACTAAAATGTAACAATTCTCTACATTTCAACACGCATTTGATCCAGCACCAGCCACTGGTAGTGGTTTGTTTATATAATCAGCTGATCTGAGAGGACACGTTCATGACAGTCTGATCTTGTGCCATCAGAACTGATATATTTTTTATTAATATTTATGAACATTTTTAACTCTTTAATATGGCAAAATCTATATCAGTTAACAAAAAAAAAATTATAAAGAGTCCTGTGGCACCTTAAAGACTAACAGATCCAGACTAACACGGCTACCCCTCTGATTAAAAAAAAGTATGCCTTTTACCAAATCACATTTCTTATTTGCTTAAATTTGCAGCTCTAAGCTGAGAGACTGTGTCACATTTTGGTCCGATATGGATGCGCATAAAATCAAGTTGTGAAACTTATCAAATGCCAAAAAATTAACAAGTGTCTAAATTTGAGGCCCACTTTGAGCTTGAGGCCCAGGCCAAATGGCTCTCTTGCCGCGCCCCCCCTCCCCCATTGGCCCTGCTAATTAGAGAGATGAGGTGGGTGAGGTACTATCCTTTATAGGCGAATGGCCTTTCTGATAACAATCCCTGATATGAACAGACTTTCACAGCTCAGCCGAGCTTTACACCAACTGAAAGGGACAGAGAAAAGATGACTGGGTAAAATCAAAGTCAACAAGATTAGGCCCCAAATCCCCACCTCACCCTTGCCTTGTGACCCCCCCATGGGCCATATGGAGGGCTTTGGATTTTGAGGGGGGGTTCTCAGATCAGCCCAACTGCCAGTGGAGCGTTACCCAGCTGTTCACATCTGGCCAGAGCATCTGGAATCTTAGCTCCCAGCCCTGGAGGTGGGGGAGTTGCAGGGGAAAAACAGGTCTGGGGGCATCATGGAGGGTCTCTGGGTCACGACATGCCATCAAGGTTTACAAATGGGTCCTGAGCTCAAAAAGATTGGGAACCACTTTTCTAATGGCCCTTGCTGTCTTCTGTGTTTCAGAAGCCACCAGAACCCAACCTTGTCAGAGTAGTGTGTATGTATGTAGCTAGGCTGCACATGTTGTAGAAAGTGAATCAACACAGTTATTTGGACTCCACTATGTCCATATGGTTCCTTCATATGCGTTTCCCCATATATAAAATGGGGATAGTGATACTGACTGCCTTTGTAAAACACTTTGAGAACTACCGATGAAAAGTGCTAGATAAGATCTAAGTGTTTCTTAAGCACAACAGAGACAATGGGTGCATCTAAAAAAAGTCATATGTCGTTGCCATAGGAAGTCACAAAAGTGTCATTGGTTTCAGGGTTTCAGCAGCACTGATGTCACATGTATTATATTCCCCTCCCCCACCTCTCCAACCCTGCTATTGTCCTTGCTGAACCTGTTTCTTGAATAAACACATGTCTCCAGGGCTGACCTTTTACCGACATTAAATTCTACCATACAAACAATATGCTCTGTTGGATCCAACCTTCATTTAGCACTACAGCTGGTCAAAAAACAGGGGCAGAGAAAATGTTCGCAAACTTCATTCCCATTTTCAAACAAAAATCATTCAGATTTCAGCCAGTTCACACCTAGTGATATTCATACATGCACTGGGCAGCCGCATCCTCTCCTACCCTTGAGGGAAGCAGAGATATGTGACGTTCACTCTGCAGAGTTCTCACTCTCCCCTCCTCACATGCCACACCCCCTGGCTTGAAGTGGTTTCCCTCATATGCAGGGTTTACAGTTCGATTAAATGGCTCTCAGCATCCCCATGATAGAAATTGTTTCAGCATCCCTGCAGGTGAGAGCAGAATTTGGCTCAAAGTCACTGCTACAAGGGGCTTTCAGTGTCAGAGCTAGATCCTACTCATGTGTGGTACAACACAGGGGTGCTGGAACAATTTGGTGGGGGAGGGTACTGAGAGCCATTGCACCGAACTGTAAACCCTGTATATCAAAAGTTCTCAAACTGTGGTACATGGACCACCAGTGGTCTGTGAGCGCCATTCAGGTGGTCTGCGGATAGTTCCCTCTAAGGTGCACACCTGGGCAGCTGCACACGAGAGAATGAAGAGCCACCCACCTAATTAGTGGAGCTGCGCAGGTGTGGCTCCACTAATGAGGTGTCTGGACTCTGGAGAAGACACACATGTAAGGTGAGGTGGTGGCCTTGGGGGGAAGGTGGGAGGGGGCAGTGGGGAGAGAAGAGGGGGTGGAGGGAATTTGGGATGTGCAGGGCGGCAGCGGCCAGAGAAAGAGGCGACTTTCCCCAGCTCCAGGGCTGTGGCTGCAGGGGAGAGACCCCCCACCTTCCCAGCCTCAGCTCGGGGGCTGCTGTGGTGGAGGAGAGACCCCCGCCTTCTTCCCAGCCCCAGCTCGGGGGCTGCTGCGGTGGGGGAGAGGGGACATCCATCACATAAGAAAGGTAAGACTACTGATATTAAAATACGAGTTGTGTGCTTTTATCTGCAGGACAAAAAAAGTTAATTATTATTGTTTTTATATAGTGCTTTTATCCCAAGCGCGTTACAACAGTTAGCTAAGGGTACAAACAACATTTGGAAAGATCATGAAGTGGTCCACCAAGACCCTCCGCAATTTTCAAGTGGTCCGTGGGAAAAAAAAAAAGTGTGAGACCCACTGCTGCATAGGATGGAAACCACTTCAACCCGGGGGTGTGGCAGCACCCGCAGGTCCCTAGTCCCAGCACCTCTGCTCAGCTGCCCGGGTGCAATGGGGGCTGGTGGAGCCCTTGGGACGGTCTGTAAAACAGCCGCGGCACAGAAATGAGCCCCTGCCTGGCTGTAAGTGCCTGAGTTCCTGCCCCCGGGCTGTGCGCGGTTACACAACCGCCTGTAAACACACGGCGGCCTCCTGGCGAGGCCCGTCACTGGCGCTCCAGGCCCGGGGGGGCCGCTGCCCAGGAGGAAAAGCTCCCGCTCTGGAAGGAGGGTTGCAAGTCCCGCCCTCCTGGGGCGAGCACGGCAGAGCCCGACAGACAGAGAAGCAGCCGCGGAGCAGCAGCCGGCGAGCGCGTTGGCCGGCTCGGGGCGGCAGGACAGCGGCAGCCGGGAGAGCCGCTCCCGGGCACCCCGCGCAGGAGGTAAGGGGCGCGGGGGAAGGCAGACAAAGAGAAAAGCCCCGGAGGGAGGAGGCTGCCAGGGGGGTCTATAAGGGGCTCTGGGCTAAGCCCGGTGTTTCTAGCTGCCCTCGCTCCTCTGTCTCAGTCCAGCCTGCCCCAGGCTAGCACCTGCCCCACATCCCCCCTCTGCCCAGAGACTGAGTCTTGTGCCAGCCCCTTCCACCCAGACTATCACCTCGCCTCCTCCTGCCACCCAGAGCGGCATGGCCCCCAGCTCCGATGCCCCCCTCCCCTGCACAGACTAGCATCTTGCTAAATCCCACAGGGCTAGCCCAGCAGACACAAATCAAAAGCGTTTTGCAGCCTGATTCACCGGGGCTTCTGGGTTCAGTGTGCCACCATCTCCCCCTCAGCTACCCCCATTGTTTGTGCCCTACCTGCTGGGGGAGGGGGGAGTCCTCCCTGTAGGACTGGGCGGGTGAATAGGTGGCATGGCTTGTATCTGGTGTATATACGGAGGGAGTTGGAGGAGGAGTGGATGAAGGCATCCCCGAGCCAGGGGAAACTACTTTGTTCTGGGGTGTATGAAGAGGGAGCGAGCCTGGGAATCCAGGGGACTTTACATTGTCACCAAAACTTTGCCCAAAGCAGCTTGTACCGTACCCTACATGGCACTGGCATGTGAGCAGTTTCCATGCAGTTGCTGAGGTAGAAACAGCGGCTACGGTGTCAGCTGGATTTACAGCAGTTATGATATCATTTGAGGTACCATAGTGACTGTGAACATCACTCACGGAGCAGGACCCCATTGTGCTAGGCACTGTACAAACACAGATTGGAAGCTTGTCTTTTTGTTCTAAGTGTTAGACAAGAGACAGCAGAAGGATTAGTTAGAATCAATTAGTCTCATTACAGTTGGCATGGCAACGCCCATTTTTTCATGTTCTACTGTATTTTCCACTGTGTGCATCCGATGAAGTGGGTTTTAGTCCATGAAAGCTTATGCCCAAATAAATGTTAGTCTCTAAGGTTCCACAAGTACTCCTCATTCTTTTAGTAGAAGGATATAAATGGCTGGGGGTGGGGAACACAAGGAAACAATGAGACAATATTGGTCAGCATGATAGGCAGTGGTGTCAGCAGGTCAGCTGCCTAGCCATTGTCAGATTTAAATAGACATCACGGCAAAAGAGAGTTTTAAGGAGCAATTTGAAGGAGGGTAATGACGTAGTTTTATGGCTGTGGTGGCAGATCCTCAGCAGAGCTAGGCTGATTTACACCAGCTCAGAATCTGGCCCTCTGTTGTGTCTTATTAACATTGAAACAGTGGACCATGTGAGGGTAAGCGGAAGATGCATTAATATGCATTATTATGATTTTTCTTTATTCCCATCAGTGCCCGAACGTGGGCTACAAGGCTCCCAAAGCAGAAAGAAGTTGTAAGAGTTATTTACAACACATCATTTGGGCCTATTAGCATAATCTGTGTTGGAAAGTTAGTCATTAAACAAGCAGAAGAGTCAACAGCTATTTTATACTATATTATTATTCAGTTTTGTGAGGGGTGAAGAGTTTGCCATTCTGCCCCAAGGCAAAGAGCGGGGTCACTAGGTACCATGCATAAGGTGCCTCAGAAATACTAGAGTCAGTGTGTTAGATTAGATCGGTATCTCGCAGGGGCAGCTCTAGGAATTTGGCCGCCCCAAGCACGGCGGCATGCCGCAGGGGGTGCGCTGCCCATCGCTGGTCCCGCGGCTCCGGGGGACCTCTTGCAGACGTGCCTGTAGAGGGTCTGCTGGTCTCGTGGCTCCGGTGGAGCATCCACAGGCATGACTACGGAAGGTCCGCCGGAGCTGCCTGCTGCCCTCCCGGCAAATGCCGCCCCAAGTGCGCGCTTGGGTCTGGAGCCGGCCCTGGTATCTCGCCAGCCTTTCTACAAGCTGCCAGTTGGGTATTTTTCTATTAAAGACCAAGAGGCATTAATGTAAGGAACCCTTGTGCCACAGGAGGACTTATATTTTGCTACAACTGTAAAGAAAGGATGAGGGGCAGAAACTGCTTCCGAGGGGCAGAAAGATGCTTTCCAAGTAAATGCTCCCAACTGGGAGTTACACGTTTAATTCCTGGATTTGGCAAAGATCTACAGTAGGACCCTGGGCAAGTCACCGCCTTTCAGAGCCCCATTTTCCCATCTGTACAATGGGGATACCATTACTTCTTTGCTTTTCCTTGTGGAGTGCGATGCTACAGTGATGGCAGCTAAAGACGTACTCAGGCTTAATTTAGTCCCTTTGTGTGAGATGCTTTCAAACTTCAGCTAGAAGTTGCTATAGAAGTGCAGAGACTTATCGTTTACCAGACTTCATGCCCAGAGCAGCCCTTTCATCTTTCGCTCAGTTGTGCATGGTCCCTGCAGTACGAAAGCCTTTGGCTTAAGGACATTTTTTGTCCTCAGGCTCCCTCAGTCTGATTCACCACTCATCCGTTAGTAAATATTTAATCTGACTCAACTCCTCCTCCCCCTCAGCCTTCCTAATAACACAACACGCTGAGCAGAGGTTATGGACAGGGCCAAGGTCAGAAAAACTGACAGAGTTTGATTAAAGAGATTAACTTTCCAGTCCTACCACCATAAAGTGTGAGAAGTTTCCATTTACTGGGGGGTGTGGGGTGGGTGGGAGATGGGGCTGCTCACAAATTAATTTGCATGGATGTCAGTTACCTTAGCCCCACATTTACCTTTCTCTTTCATATATGCAATCTTAACTCAGCACCGACGTTAGCAGTGCTGACTCATGCCGTGCTGTAATAAAGTTCGGCATGCATTCTTATACGCTGTTTCAGAATGAAATTCTTGTTTCCAGCTTCCTTCGCTGAGGCTTTTTGCATCCTCCATTTTAGGTGGGTCATACACTTTAAAGATCTCAGGAACTGGGGAACTCATTCATTTGTGTAACAGACTTTGGAGCAAGTTAATGTCATGCATGGGCCCGTCACAGACACTAAATTGTATTGCACCACTGTAGCCTGTGTTTATAAACTTCCTTGTTGTCAGGGTCACTCACTGACACTGATGATTGTCCATAAAAAACTGAGTAGCTCACATACATCATAAAAACAAACAGGCCAGGGAGCATCTAAAGATAATCATCTAGGGCCTGATCCTGCCGCTCTGACATAGATGTAATTCTCACTGGAACCTAGGGGAGTTTTACATAGGAGAGAACTACAAGATGAAGCCTTAAGTGGCCAAGTGAGGCCAGACCCTCAGCTGATTCACTCTAGCTTTGAATCTAGCCCTGGGGAGTTTAGAAATGAAGAGTTACCTTTCTATATGTCTTGAGTACATAAAGGAGAGGCCTCCCTGACTTCTCTCTGCTCCTTTCCCAGGGGCTCTTGTGACCATTTCCCTGAGGCCCTCCATATGGGTGGGGAGTGGTTTGCCACCAGTGAAATTGCAGGAGTGGTTAACATGGAAAATTATGTGATAAGCAGCACTCTGGTTCCTCCTGTGTCTCATGCCAATTGACATTCCTCCCCACTATTCCCCAGCTCTCTCCTTTCTGCACTTACTCCACTAATTCCTCTTCTTGCCTGATGCTCTGCTGCATGGCATTTAGCTGCAGACACCTTGCTCTATATTATACAGCTGTACACTCACTGTTCCTCCCAGCTTCAGGCCCACATGTAATAGTGGGGATTACATGTTTGCGACAGAGCATTAAACTAGGAGAAGCCTATAACAAAGTGTCACTTCAGTCAAACATTGCCAAAGAAAGGCTCCTGCCAGCATAATGCAAAGTCTAGCACAGTGGGTCTCAAACTTTTTCCTGGTGACCCCTTTCACATTGCAAGCCTCCGAGTATGGCCCCCCTAATAAATTAAACACACTTTTTAGTGCATTTAACACCATTATAAATGCTGGAGGCAAGCGGGATTTGGGGTGGAGGTTGACAGCTCACGGCCCCCCATGTAATGAGCTTGCGATCCCCTGAGGGGTCCCACCCCCCCCAGTTTGAGAACCCCTGGTCTAGCACCTTTGAACACACTGAAAGGAAGCGCTGATCAAATCAAGGTGGTGGTTGGTTTGTTTTTTTGCTCACTAATTTCCTTTAACTACATATCTCTTCCTCTGCAGTGCCACAAACTTACTCTCCTTTTATTTAAGTGTCAACATGATTGGTTCACATACAGAAAACCCTTGCAAACAGTGCTTGAAGTTTACTGGTTTGTTACCATTTCCCTTGACTAGTAACTGATATTTTGGTATGTTGCTGTTGTGCATAGTGGGGTTTTTTTTTGTTTTTTTTGAGGGGCCGGGTTGGAGCTAGAAGACATTCTCCATCACACATTTATATAGTGCAGTTTTTGGCCTATGCCCATACATATGATCCAAAGAGGAGTTAGAGTTGGGGGCTCATCTACCTTCAGATACCTAATGTGTGAAATGTATGCCCTGAGCACAGGCAGATAAGTGGCAGGATATCCTGAAATAAAGTTTTGGGCTTTTACTTTCTGAAGCAGCTGCTAAGGGACCAGAGTACCATTCCCCCATAACACTCAGTCTTTCTGGGAAAACTAGTTAGAAATAATTGCACTTCAGATTAATTTAACTGGCTACAGCATTGGAGAGTTAGTCTCCCTGCTTCAGTTTCTCCATCTATAAAATAGGATTAATAAATAACATTTGCAGGAGTGCTTAGAATAAAGGTACAAAGAAGTAGTAGGATGATAATGAAACAGACTGGTGCCCACAAATGCCATCAAAGCATTTCCAGTCCCCCATTTTATTACTATCTCAGCCACAGAAAGGTGTTGTAAGATGACAAAAGGGTTTTTTTCTGTGGGATTCAGGCTGATTGAGAAGCTCCTCCCAACCTACTGTGACCACTGAAGTACCACATCATCTTTCAGTGTTTAACCCTGCCCCTCAGATAGACACCTACAATTCTCCAGGGCATCACCAGGAGTTGCTTGGGTAGACCTTATAGCACAGGGATAGGCAACTTATAGCACAGGTGCCAAAGGTGGCACACAAGCTGATTTTCAGTGGCACTCACAGTGCCTGGGTCCTGGCCACCTGTCCGGGGGGCTCTGCATTTTGATTTAATTTTAAATGAAGCTTCTTAAACATTTTAAAAACCTTACTTACTTTACATACAATAGTTTAGTTATATATGATAGACTTATACAGAGACCTTCTAAAACGTTAAAATGTATTACTGGCATGTGAAACCTTAAATTAGAGTGAATAAATGAAGACTCGGCCCACCCACTTCTGAAAGGTTGCTGACACCTGTTATAGCACAGTTGCGCCGTTCCTCCTATAAGTAGGGTTCTGGCAACTACAGCTCCCTGCCACCAAGAAGAGAAAGGGTGATTCATCAGCACCAGATGAATGGGTGTTTCTGAACAAACCTCAGTCATGCACACTCAGGCCTTCTATGTTTGAGGCAGGGAGGTCCTCAAGATTCACTGGACCCTTTTCTTTGTACTAGAAAGGAGGGGTTAGCTCCAGTTGAGCAACAGAAGACAACAGAGCACTAGAGCAATGGTATAATTAGTGATATGCAGCTAAATGTGAACTGCAAGTGTATGTATTTTTTTTTAAATCCCCCAAATACATTTGTAAAGTGTGATCAGAGCTGCATTTTAACCACACTGGAGACGTACAAAATCCAGACTGTTTGGTCTCTCAGCCAGAGGGACAACACAATTCCTACCATATAAAAGGGCTTTGAAAGACCAATTCCTTCCTAAGTTTTAGTTCCCTGTTTACAATAATCACAACAGTCATTCACCGTGGGAGAGATTTTTCAGTTTCTTAGGGAAGTACTTTAGTTAAAGCAGATTATTATACTTTCAACAGTTTCCTAATCTCCCCACCTCTGTTGGAATCCTAAAAAAATACATTTTTCACTTAAGGATTTTAAAAAAATTTGTTTTACTAATATCTTGATTAAAATGGAAAGAAGTTTGAAAATCTAGTTTGCTCCCTTGCCATTTATGATAGTTTATTTAAATTAGTGCACACACTGCAGGTGCAGGTACACACACTTCTGCAAATTGAAATTGGCGTCCATTTAACTCTCTGTGGTTTCATTGTAAACTTCTGTTTTTACAACCATCCAGAAGGAAGATAAAGAATAGAGTCTGCTGGCACATTTAATGATATGTATGAAATGTCAAAGAAAGACTTACAATTATTATGTCCAAAACCACGTGTGCCCTTTTCTAGCATGGCTCAGTTTCACTTATTAATTTTGGTTTGCTCAGTTCCCCTCTGGGAAAGAAAAATTTAACTAGGCAGTTCATAGCAGATTTCAAAGCTGTGCATAGCTTATTAGTGCCAAAGTGAATTCAACTTATTTTTCAGTGAGGTCAGCTACAAAAACTAATTATTAATCTGGAGTCTTGCTAAGACTAGAATTATTGTCAACAGCTTTACTCATTTCAATGTCCAGTTTAACCATCAGTTTGCAACATTCATAAGTCAGCGGTGTAAAAATGAGAGCTTTAGGTTCAACTCTGGAGCTTACTGGGTATGTGGATATATCAAAGATACTCAATTCATAGTTAAAACAACGAGGCGTCCTTGTGGCACCTTAGAGACTAACAAATTTATTTGGGCATAAGCTTTTGTGGGCTAGAGCCCACTTCATCAGATGCATGGAGTGGAAAATACAGTAGCAGTTATATATACGTAGTACATGAAAAGATAGGAGTTGCCTTAACAAGTGGGAGGTCAGTCTAACAAGACAATTCAATTAACAGTAGAATACCAAGGGAGGAAAAATCAGTTTTGTAGTGAAACAATCTTCCACACAAATTTCCTCATGGCTGGACTTTACAAAAACTAGACAAGCCATTTACAACACACACTTTGCTTCTCTCCAGAGGAAAAAGGACATTAAAACTATCTAAGCTCCTATATGCCATAAGGGGCCACAACAGTGGTTCTCTTAACTCACTCAACAATATTGTTAATCTATCCAGCTATACTCCTAGCCCAGCAGAAGAGTCTATCCTATCTCAGGGCCTCTCTTTCTCCCTCTCCCCGCCCCCCAAACATGATACAGTTCTGCAGTGACCTAGAAACCTACTTTCGACGTCTCCGACTCAAGGAATATTTCCAACACACCACTGAACAGCACACTGACCCACAGAAATCTTCCTACCAGCGCTACAAAAAGAAGGATTCTGCGTGGTCTCCTCCTGAAGGTCTAAACAACAGACTGGACTTCTACATAGAGTGCTTCCGCCAATGTGCACGGGTTGAAATTGTGGAAAAGCAGCATCACTTGCCCTATAACCTCAGCCGTGCAGAACACAACGCCATCCACAGCCTCAGAAACAACTCTGATATAAAAAAGGCTGACAAAGGAGGCACTTTAGTCATTATGAATAGGTCGGAATATGAACAAGAGGCTTCTAGACAACTCTCTGACACCACATTCTACAGGCCATTACCCGTGGACCCCACTGAGGATTATCAAAAGAAACTACATCATCTGCTTAAAAAACTCACTGAAGATGCTCAGGAACAAATCTACACTGACACACCCCTAGAGCCCCAACCAGGTGTATTCTATCTGCTACCCAAAATCCATAAACCTGGGAATCCTGGATGCCTCTTCATCTCAGGCACTGGCACTCTGACAGCAGGATTATCTGACTACATAGACTCTCTCCTCAGGCCCTACGCTACCAGCACTCCCAGCTATCTTCGAGAAACCACTGACTTCCTGAGGAAGCTACAATCCATCAGTGATCTTCCAGAAAACAACATCCTGGCCACTATGGATGCAGAAGCTCACTGCACTAACGTTCCACACAAAGATGGACTACAAGCAGGAATAGCATCCCCGATAATGTCACAATAAACCTGGTGACTGAACTTTGTGACTTTGTCCTCACCCACAATTTGGGGACAATTTATACCTTCAAGTCAGCGGGACTGCTGTGGGTACCCACATGGCTCCACAGTATGACAACATTTTTATGGCTGACTTAGAACAACGCTTCCTCAGCTCTCATCTCCTAATGCCTCTACTCTACTTGCACTACATTGATGACACCTTCATCTTGACCCATGGGAAGGAGGCCCGTAAGGAATTCCACCAGGATTTCAATAATTTCCACCCCACCATCAACCTCAGCCGGGACCAGTCCACACAAGAGATCCACTTCCTAGACACTAGAGTGTTAATAAGTGATGGTCACAAACACCACTGTGACGTTGCACCCCAGAAGGCTTTATGGACATATGCTTATGAATGTATATATGACATAACTGGAATATGTTTTATGCTACATATGCCATGTAACAAGTCTCTGTAAAGGTTATGATCTACTCAATCTATTCATCTTATTTGTATACTTGTAACATTTTTGTATTCGAAGTTATGAATATTGGCTGTGTATTTGCTTGATGTTTAATTAGCCTTAGTAAAGCATTTGGTCAGCTTCTTGAGAAAGGAATGTGCAAATTAAGTGTTCAGTCAAGAAACACTTAATGAACAATGGATCTTGGAAGGCTCCAATCCACATAAGAAACCTTCCTGGAGCCATTCAAGATTGCATGTGGGCAATGGCTGCTGCCTGTAAAAACTGTGTCATGCATGGACATGTGACTTGCCCATGTGACTTCAAAACTCCATCTTAGAGCTGGACTTTGCATAGGAGAGATGAGGGGGCTTCCACCCACAAGAGAAAGTCTATTTAAGCCTGAGAGAGACCCCTCCATTGTGGTCTTCAGCTGACTCAAGAGACAGCCTCTCCACCCCAAAGGATACCTGAAAGAAACTGGAACAAGGGACAGCAACCACAGAGGGTGTGATTGCTGGACCCAGAGTAGAAGGAGACTAGTCTGTAAAAGGAAGCTTACTGGTACACCTCTGAGGGTGAGGTTTTATCTGTATTCAGTTTTCTCACTGTATTAGGCATAGACTTGCATGTTTTATTTTACTTGGTAATTCACTTTGTTCTGTCTGTTACTACTTAGAACCACTTAAATCCTACTTTCTGTATTTAATAAAATCACTTTTTACATATTACTGTATTTAACCCAGAGTATGCATAATTAAAACAGCTGTGCATCTCTCTCTATCAGTGTTATAGAGGGCAAGCAATTTAGGAGTTTACAGGGTAAAACGGATTTATTTGGGGTTTGGACCCCATTGGGAGTTGGGAATCTGAGTGTTAAAGACAGGGACACTTCTTAAGTTGCTGTCAATTAAGTTTGCAGTTTGTGGGATGTGATTCAGACCTGGGTCTGTGTTTGTGGCTGGCAAGTGTGTCTGGCACAGCCAGGCAAGGCTCTGGAGTCCCAAGCTGTCAGGGGAAGCAGCGGCAGAAGCAGTCTTGGTACACCAGTTGGCAGCCCCAAGGGGATTTCTGTGATCCAACCCATCACAGTCACCACCCTATACTGGAAACCTACTGACCACTATACTTATCTACATCCTCCAGCTTTCATCCAGACCACATCACATGATCCGCTGTCTACCGCCAAGCTCTAAGATACAACTGAGTTTGCTCCAATCTCTCAGAGACAAACACCTTCAGGATCTCTATCCAGCATTCTTAAAACCACGATACCCACCTGGTGAAGTTAAGAAACAGAGTGACAGAGCCAGGACGGTACCCAGAAGTCACCTACCACAGGACAGGCCCAACAAAGAAAGTAAAAGAACGCCACTAGCCATCACCTACAGCCGCCAACTAAAACCCCTCTAGCTCATCATCAAGGATCCACAGCCTATCCTGAAGGATGATCCCTCACTCTCACAGACGTTAGGAGACAGGCTAGTCCTTGCTTACAGACAGCCCCCCAATCTGAAGCAAATACTCACCAGCAGCTACACACCACACAACAAAAACACTAACCCAGGAACCAAACCCTGCTACAAATCCTGGTGCCAACTCTGTCCGCATATCTGTTCAAGGGACACCATCATAGGACCTAACCACATCATCAGGGTCTTGTTCACCTGCACATCTACCAATGTGATATATGCCATCATGTGCCAGCAATGCCCCCCTGCCATGTACATTGTCCAAACCGGACAGTCTCTACGCCAAAGAATAAATGGACACAAATCTGACATCAGGAATTAAAACCAGTAGGAGAACACTTCAACCTCCCTGGATACTCAATAGCAGATTTAAAAGTGGCAATTCAACAAAAAAAACCCTTCAGAAACAGACTAACGTGAAACTGCAGAAATATAATTAATTTGCAAACTGGACACCATCAAATTAGGCCAGAATAAAGAGTGGGAGTGGATGGTCATTACAAAAACTGGCCTTCCCATACTAATTCCCCCCTACTGTTACTCACACCTTCTTGTCAACTATTTGAAATGGGCCACCCTCATTACCACTACAAAAGTGATTTTTCCTTCCTTAGTCTTCTACTGTTAATTGAATTGTCTCATTAGACTGATCCCCCACTTGGTAAAGCAACTCCCATCTTTTCACGTACTGTGTGTGAATACACACACACACCCCTGCTACTGTATTTTCCACTCCATGCATCTGATGAAGTGGGTTCTAGCCCACAAAAGCTTATGCCCAAACAAATGTGTTAGTCTCTAAGGTGCCAAAGGACTTGTTTTTGCAAATACAGACTAACACGGCTACCACTCTGAAACCTGTCAACTCATAGTGCTTCTAAAGTCAAACGTCTCTTCAATCACCAGTTAGAATCTTTACTAAAAGGTTATGGAGGGTTGGTTTTTCATTATTTTTAAGTCTGTGCCTTAACCCATAGGACAATGAGCACGTGTTCATCCTCACCACTTGGGCCTGAGGGATTTTGTGCCGTGTCTGTCTTCTCCTTGTCAAAGGGTCCCTAATGTCCTTCTTCCTGAGGAGATGCTTCTCCTGCTGGCAGTCCGGCTGAGGCGCTTACATGTGCTGTGAATGCTCTGTAATAGTAATGCACATCAACTCCCCAGTTGGCAGCAGGCTCCTGGAAGTAGTTGGGAACCTGAAGCAAAAGGGGATGGTGCATGACAGAGTGAGGGTAGGATGTGGAAGGTTCCTAAAAAACCCAGACGTGATAGCAGGTGAGAAGAAGGGACTTAGAGCAGGCATTAAACCAGACCCAGTTCCTTCCTATCTAAACATCCCCACATCAGCAGCAAGAAACCCTGGACGTTCATTAGCCAGACCCTGTGTAACATACGGAGAGCAGGTAACTTTCAAAGGGTTAAAACAGCAAAATCAGGAGAGGTCCTCTCTCTGTCAGAGTCCTGGCACCACATCACTGTATAACATCAGGAGAGCACACAGCCATGAAACTAACAGCATTTTAGCATGTTAGTGCTGAACAGAGATGGGGGGGCCATACCATTAGTCCAACTCCATACACTGTCTCCTTGCCTGCTTGGTAGGGAAAAAATAGATCACAACCTTGCTATTTATGCATTGCTTTACATGCTTTGCTCCTTTTTCTCAAACTCTATGCCACCAGTATACTAGTATCGCTGAAGGATAGCTGCTTCAGTAGAGGAAAAGTTTAAAATTCCATCATGGCATAAAGCAGAGGTGGGAAATTACGGCCCATGGGCCGGACTGTCCTGCCCAGCCCCTGAGCTCCCCCCTCCCACAGCCACACAGGCAGTGCTCTGGGTGGCAGAGCTGTGTGCTCCTGCCAAGCAGAGTGGCAGCATGTCTGGCTCCAGCCAGCGCAGCAGCCAGACATGCTGCTCTACTCAGCATGGTAAGTGGGCTGGGGGGTTGTATAAGGGATGGGAGGGTCCCAGGGGGTGGGGTGGGCAGTCAGAGGACAGTTGAATGGGCGTAGGGTCCCAGGAGCAGGGGTGTGGATAGGGTCGGGGCAGTCAGGGGACTGGGAGCAGGGGGTTGGATAGGGGGTGAGGTCCCAGGGGTTGGGGGGGAGGGGGTAGTTAGGGGACAAGGAGCAGGGGAGGTTGTATGGGTTGGGGGTTCTGAGGGGGGCAGTCAGGGGGTGGGGGCCAGGCTGTTTGGGGAGGCACAGCCTTTCCTACCCAGCACTCCATCCAGTTTTGCAACCCCAATGTGGCCAAAAAGTTTGTTCACCCCAGCATAAAGTATTAATGACCCAAAGTTTTCCTGGGCAACTACCCACTCACCTCTTTTTAACATGGTTAGCTTTAAGATTTTCAAAGAACTTTTCAGTTTGTTTAGGGTTTTTTTTTTGTTTTTGTTTTGTTTTAAAGGTGTTAGTGCTATCCTAGATAAGATATTTTCTCAAAATTATGAATGACTTACATTCTGGTTGGCAGAAAAACAGTTACATCCATACTACTAAAATATATATTGTATTTTATGTATTTCTCTTTTAATAACTCCCCTTTTAACATTAAAGGGACAGCAGCTTTAAAACAAAACCAAATTAAAAAAAATACACAGTAGCACCTACCTGTGCTACAGTTGGATAAAAGGAAAAGAATATTTCCCATAAGTTTCATGTTGTGGATTTAACAGCACGACAACTGAAGACAACTTTATAGTTTCCTCTGTATAGTTGTAAAAGCAACAAAGAATCCTGTGGCACCTTATAGACTAACAGACGTTTTGCAGCATGAGCTTTCGTGGGTGAATACCCTTCTCTTCAAAGTAGTCTGAAGAAGTAAAGTATTTCACCAGCTCATGCTGCTGCACTTCTGTTAGTCTATTACAGCCACAGATTTTTTGTTTTTACTAAGATCCATCAGATACCCCTCTGATACTCTGTATAGTTGGTTTCCTTTAGTCTTTAAGCTATTTAAGGTTATAAACCACAAAAATGGTCAGGGAGTGCAAGGTGAAGATACTTTTAACTCTATTTGAAATTCACTAGATTGCAACTTGGTATAGTGCGAGTGGCTTTCACTCTGCCACCTGCTTTTAAAGTACACTTTTGTTCAGATGGATTCCCATCACCATCTGTTGATGCGCTAACCCCTATCAGCAGAAAGCTAAGCCTAAACTCAGCTTTACAACCATGCCAATATTGAAGAATTGCAACTCAAGTGCCACAACAAGGATAGCACTGTGTTGCCAGTATTCCACTCTAATCCCATGATCCATGTGTGAAACTTACATTGCAAGTGACCTGAGTTCAATTCCCTGCTCTGTAACACAGAAGTTAGGAAAGACCCTTAGTCCTTCTGTGCCTCAGTTTCCCTTCTGTAAAATGGGTATGCTCATACTTCCCCCACCTTGCTGCAGTGCTGTGAGGATAAAGATGCCCAGACACTACAGTAATGGACATGTAAGTGCCTTAGGCCTGGTCTACACCTGGGGAAATCAATCTATGTGATTAACATAGCTGAAGTCAACATACTTAGATCGACTTACTGTGATGTCTTCACCGCGGTGAGTCGACTGCTGCCACTCCCCCGTCGACTCTGCCTGCGCCTCTCGCCGAGCTGGAGTACAGGAGTCGACGGGAAAGCGCTTTGGGGGGAGGTCAATTTATCGTGTCTAGTCTAGACGCGATAAATCGACCCCTACTGGACTGATCACTGCCCACCGATCCGGCAGCTAGTGTAGACATACCCTTAGACATGTCACAAGCATGCACATTATTCACTCTAAGACCTTATCCATACTAGAAAAGATCTGCTGGTATAGTTCTACTTCCTAGTAACAAGGCCAGTTCCTACCAGTTCCCCAAACAAAATAAGCTATACCAGCAAAAGCCCTTGTTTGTCTGCATAGTTATGTCCAATATTTTTTCCCTCCACACTGCTAAATGACACAAATACACCAGCAAAACTCTTCAGTGTAAAAAAAGGCCTTCAGAAGATTTAGCTTTCTGAGCTCCTTGGGGCAAAATGCCTAGCACATAAGTAGCACTACCATAAACAATAAATCTGCAAGATGTAACATAACTATGCAGAAAAACCATAAACAATAAAGACAACAGGAAATACACTTGTGACCATTATGAAGACAGAACTAGGCCAGGTGCCTGAAAATCCACAGACAAATTAATAATGAACCATTTAAAATTTAGTTTAAGTTATTGGTGAAGTGCCTGTTTCAGTTCAAAAGTGAAACAGGAACATATTCAATTTTATTATTCTAGGGCAGGGGAAAAAAAAAAGACTACAGGGAAAGACAGCTCAGCTCTTGCTTTAAAGAAATCAAATGAATGTTCTAAGAAAAGTAATTTCAGCTTTATTAAACATGTGAGACAGTCATGAGGACTGTTTTAGGTATTGCTGCAGATTACAATGTTAGCATAACTAGCAAAGTTTAATTCTGAAAACAGAACTATCCCTGTTGATTTATTTTTGAAAGAGTGACTATTGTTGAGAGAGAAACTCTAGTACAAAACCTGTATCTGTTCCACCATCACGTTTGAGCAACAGCATTTAAATCTTCAGTCACCCTCTACATTGTTTTCCTGGCCAGGAGAGCATTTGTTCATCAGTCCCTTCTAGATACCCCTTTGATGGTGACAACAGAATACCACCATTCTGTCTGTTCTGCTAATGGTCTTTGCAGCAGGAGGGTACAATGTTACAGAGGAGGCAGAGGCTTGGGGACAGTGACTTACAGCCCACCTGGCCAGAAGTCCCTTCCTACAGGAGGTGGGTGTTACTGGCCTCAGCCCACCTGGCCAGGATCCCTTCACAGGGAGGTGGTCGGAAGCAGGCATGGTAGCACAAGTGAGCCAAGAGCCCTTTGCAGAGGTGGAGAGTGGTATCTGACAAGGCCCACCTGGGCCAGGAATCCCTTTGCAGGGGGAGGTGGTGCACAGAACAACTGGGTCTGGGCAGCACATGCAGGCCAAGGCCAAGCCCCACTCGCCGCGGCATGGAGAGGCAGCATATCTGGGTCCAGAGTCTCCTCCCAGGCTGGTGGGGTGGATTAGCCTAGCAGGCCAGGTCGAAGTCATCCCTCTCCTGGTTGTAGTTCAGCACGTGCTGGCGGATGCGGGAGGAGTCGGTCCAGGTGATGAAATCCTCCATGGCCCGGGTCACCAGGCAGGCGGGGTCGGTCACCACCTCGGGCCCCACCCGCACGTGTCCCTGCTCGATGAAGGTGATGGCGTCGCGCAGCTTCTGGGCCATGCGGAGCCGGAGCAGCAGGCAGGGCAGGCGGCGGCGGCAGAAGGAGCTGGCCGAGACCCGCTCGCACTGCTCCAGCGAGTGCTTGGAGCTCACCAGCCCCAGCCCGTAGAGCTTCTCCAGCAGCGCGGCGGTGCAGCGGGCCCGGAAGGCGGCGTGGGCCTCGCCCAGGTCGCGGATGCGGCGCGCCAGCTCCCGCACGGCCCGGCTCAGCTGGTTGTAGCGGGTGTAGTCCTCCCGCCGCTGCAGCCGGTAGCGCCGCAGCACCCGCAGCTCGGCCAGGTTCCCCGAGGCCGCCTCCCAGCTCACCAGGTCCAGCCGCTTCAGCAGCTTCTGCTCGTGGAACTTCAGCTTCCGCACCATCCTGCCGCGGGCAGCCGGCGGGACTAAGGCGGGCGGGGAGCCGGGCGCTGGAGCCGGCGGGCGCGGGGAGCCGGGCGCTGGAGCCGGCGGGACCGAGCCGGGCGCGGAGCCGGGACCGAGGCTGGAGCCGGCGGGCGCTGGCGGGACCGAGGCTGGCCCGGTGCCCGGCGCTGGAGCCGGCGGGACCGAGGCTGGCCCACGGGAACTGCCTGTCACGTGCTGCCGCCGGCACGTAGTACAGCGACCACGGGCGGTGGAAACCGGAACTTCCGCCTCGGCCGCTGCCCTTTGCTCTCATTGGCCAGCAGCAGGGGCAGCCCGCCAATCACATTTTTGATGGGAGAGGGGGAAAGTGGCGGGCTGGGAAGTGGTGCATGATGGGATACAGAAGGACTGGGAGCAAGAGGCTGCGGGGTGGGTGGGTTCATGCCTCTAGTGAGGCGGGTTCATGCTGCGCACGGGTCGCCCGGGCAGCACGAGGCAGGCGCGGGGGAGGGGGCGGCCTGGGGCTGCCTGGCCGGAACGGGCCACAGGGGAGTCCGGGGAGCCGAGGCTCGGGCAGGGGTCGCAGCCCCGGCTGTGCTGGGGGCGCCCGGCTCAGAGCCCCTCTCCTGCCTCCCCTTCCGTCCGGGAGCCCGCGCGCCGCGCCGCCAGCCCCCCTCGCTTCTCCCCTCCCAGCGCCGCCCGTCCAGCGCCAGCCGCCGCTACCTCCTGCACAGCTTGGTGCTCTGCGGTGCCCGCCAGCTGGAACCGCCTTGCGGGGTCTCCCTGCCTCCTCCAGGCTGAATCCCTCCTGCAAGCGCCTGGCTTCTCCCTCGCCTACCCCTGACTCTCTTCCTCTGCTTAACTTTGCATTTTGGGATAAAGTTCATGACAGTGGATCTAGTATCTAACATGTCTTATGACATCAGTAGTGGTTACTTTCCCCAGAGCCCTTTAGAACCTCAAGAACAGCATTTACGTAGCCACCCAAGTGTAGACAATTGCATGTTAAAGGCAAAAGGCACCCCCACCACCCTGAAAACATGGTTAAAAGAACATAGGGTGTTTTGCAAGATCATAGCAAGTTACAGGACCCACTGTTCAGCTAGTATGGTATCGAGAAACATTTAACAGAATTCAAGCACAGAAAAACACGTCTTAACCAACAAAATTAAGAGATTCAAAATACAAGCGTCTTCACTAAGGTTGGGTTTCAGTTTTCTGAATGATATTTGTTTGGCACAAATAATTTGAATATTGCAATCAACGTGTCCTGGTTTATTTTTTGCTATCCTGCTTCCTTTTATGTTTAGGGGTACATATGTCTTTTGTGACTGAAGTAGCTTTTTTACTGTGTCTTAAGTATAACAGTTTAAAGAGTCTCAGTGTCTATAAGAGAACACATTTTGCACTTCTGTCATGCTTTTCATACAAGGCTCTTACACAACTTTAGAAATAATGAACGAAGCCTCACACACCCCTGTGAGTTAGGGAAGTATTATTCCCATTTTTCAAATGGGCGTCTGAGGGTTTGTCTATGCTTAAAACACTAGTGGCACAGCTGTGCCGCTGTAGTGCTTCAGAGTAGACACTACCTACGCTGATGGGAGAGATTCTCCCGTTGACGTAGGTAATCCACCTTCCTGGGTGGTGGTATCTTGGTCAATGGAAGAATTCTTCCATTGACCTAGTGCTAGCAACATGGGGACTCAGGTCGGCTTAACTACACTGCTCAGGGGTGTGGATTTTTCACATGCCTGAGCAGAGTAGTTATGCTGAACTAATTTTCTAGTGCAGATGAGGATTCAGTCCGTTAAAATTCAGATTAGGGCCCTGATTCTCAGCAGCTTTGCAGTCTCTACACCACTCCTTATACACAAAAGTGTACATCTACACAGAAACCCCTCCCACCCTGTGACACTGAGTCTCAGAGCCCAGGCCAACTGACTGGGGGCTTGCAAAACTAAAAATAGCTGTAGATGGAGTGAAGCCAGGGCTTCCTCCCTCTCGCAGAGGTTCAGAGCCTTGGTTCCTGCCTGAGCCTGAACATTGTCACCACAATTTTTAACCGCACTGTCAGTTGACCCAGGCTCTGAGACTCACTGTGGTGAAGATGTACCCTAAGGGTATGCCTACACTGCAATAAAAGACCTGTGGCATGGCCACAGTTGGCCCAGGCCATATAGGCGCCGACTCTGTGGGTGCTCTGGGGCTGGAGCAACCAAGGGGAAAAATTGGTGGGTGTTCCCCACCCCCGCCACCTAGCTCACCTCCGCCTCCTCCCCTGAACGTGCCGCGTGTCCGCTTTTCCCCCCTAGCTCCCAGTGCTTGCACCGTGAAACAGCTGTTTTGTGCGGTTGGGAAGGAGGGGGGAGAAGGGGGAGCGTGGCGTGCTCGGGGAAGAGGCGGGGCCGGAGTGGGGATTTTGGGAAGGGGTCCAATAACGGCAGGGAGGAGGTGGAGTTGGGGTGGGGACTTTGGGGAAGGAGTTGGAATGGGGGCGGGGCAGGATTGGGGAGAAGGTGGAGTCGGGGCATGGCTGGGGGCAGTGAGGCACGAGCACCCACCAGCGCCGGGGAAAGTTAGTGCCTATGCCAGGCCAGCTGATTCAGGCTCACAGGGCTCAAGCTGCGGGGCTATAAAATTGCAGTGTAGAAATCTGGACTTGGGCTGAAACCTGGGTTCTGAGATTCTGCAAGGGGGACGAACTCAAGCCTGGTCTACACTGGGGGAGGGGGGGCGTCGATCTAAGATACGCAACTTCAGCTATGAGAATAGTGTAGCTGAAGTTGACGTATCTTAGATCAACTTAGAATCACTTACTTCGCATCCTTGTGGCGCGGGATCAACGGCCGCTGCTCCCCTGTCAACTTTGCTTCTGCCTCTCGCTGAGCTGGAGTTCAGCAGTCGACGGGAGAGCGATCGAAGATTGATTTATCGCATCTACACTACACGCAATAAATTAATCCCCGATAGATCGATCGCTACCCGCCGATCCAGCGGGTCGTATAGACATACCCTCAGAGCTCAGGTTCCAGCCTGACTTTGAATGTCTATGCTAATATTTTTCAGCCTTGCAGCCCGAACCATGCGAGCTCAAGTCAGCTGATGGGGCTCTGAGACTCGGTGCCATGGATTTTTAGTTGCAGAGTAGACATGACCACAACATCTAGAAAACAGCTAGATTCCCCCAGCACAGGGGGATTCCCAAAGAGGTGAAGGGCCAGCAAAACAGGCTTTCCCCTCTTGCAGCAGTCATTATACGGGTTGCTGGGGGTGGTATAGGGCCCAGAAGAGAGGTGCTGTGGGAGGAAAAGTGTGTGGCTGGGGTATTCTCTGCTCCAGCTGTTCTGGGCTTGGAAGGATTAGATTTTTATTGGTAAACATTGATTTCATCACACAAACAAACAGATGACAAGATATTTCCATTAATAATAACCAAAATTTACAGATAGGCAAAGTAAGAAAAATGCTGCTTGAGAACTTATTAGTGTTTGATTTAATGATATTTACTTTGTATATTTTGACATGTGACATTGACTGTTGGTGTTTTAAAGATTATAACACTAACTTTTTGAATCTGAACATCTGCTGTCATTCAATAATTATTGTCTGGACCCCCCCATCCATAATGTCTCACAGCTATGAACATTTAAATAGATTAAAATTAAAAAAAAACATAGAACCCATCATTTTGCACAACTGTGAACATTTAAATCAATGAAAATTAAATATTCTTAAAAATATTTAAGAATTTATTATGGTGTCCTTAGCAACTGGTTGCCAGAAGCTGGGAATGGGCAATAGGGGGTGGATCACTTGATGATTACCCGTTCTGTTCATTCCTGTGAAGCACCTGGCATTGGCCACTGTCAGAAGACAGAATACTGGGCTAGATGGACCATTGGTCTGACTCAGTATGGCCATTCTTATGTTCTTATAAACATTGATATTATCAGTTGAAATTATAAAAAAAAAAAGAAAGCTGAATTCTGCCAAGCCTACCAAGGGGGCCTTGGGAAGATGCCGTAAAAACCTGCCCAGGGACTGCTCTAAATTATGCTGGAGACTGACTGGGCCCCAACTTATCCCACAATCCAGGAGGCTTGAAAGGGGCATACAGTTGCCTTTACCTAACCTCTATGCATTCCCGTGAGGCACAACTCAGAATGTGGTCCTAGGGCTGTAATGACCAGTCAATGTAATTACGATCTGATGGCTCTCTGGTGAGGGTGCTATGTGAAAAGAGCTGATGCTCTCAGTCCATGTTGTAGTGAAGCAGGAATTCACATCACAAAAAAACAGCCCCCACAATTGGCTCTCTTGGCAGACTCAGCAAGGATTGAATGGCCAAGGAAACTGAATGAGGCTCTCAATCTTTTGCTAATCCAGATGCCACCCTTAAAACAAAAACAAAAACTAAATTGCTTTTGAATATTTGTTGCTTATATGTTTTTAAATTATTTGCTTTGACAAAGGTCATGAAGCTGAAAGACGTTCGTGAATAGAAGATACAGTGAATAGAAGATGCAGTCTTCAAAATTTAATTTACTTTTCCATTTCTGTTACTGGTTACTCTGGACTAGCATAGGGAAATTGGGAGAAATTAAATTAGCAGGTAAGAAATGTATCCTTCAATGGTGCAGCTATCATTAATTTGTAGGAGACTAAAGAAAAACAAAAAAAGGGTGAGAAATGTAATTTTGCACGTGTTACCTCAAAGCTCTTAATTTATGTGCAGACTACCAGTTCACTAGGCACCCCATTCAGTAACTCCTCCATGCATGAAGTTTCATGCCAGCAGCAGCTGCAGAACTGGGACCCACTAGTTCCTTTGGCTATTTAATGGGACATTATTTTATGAGGAATAATGATCTTGTGGCTATAACACAGGACTGGGAGATAGAAGATCTGATCTGAAGTCCCATCTCTGGCACAGACTGTTTGTGTAACCTTGGACAGGTCACTTAACCACTATGTGCCTCAGTTTCCCCACGTGTGAAATGGAGATTATTCTTTATTGCCTTACATTTTATGTAGTCATCTACACCTATGCAAAGAGACTGCTAGCATTTTAACACCGTCTCTATTTACATAATGTAAATGACTACACAATGGCCAAGGCAATAGAGAATCTGGCCCAGTAAGGATGGTCTAAAGCTCAGTTCATTTCTGTTCATAAAGCACTTTGAGACCCTAGGATGGAGGTCATCATAGAACTGCAAAGTATTATTATTTTATTATCACACTTGACCCAAAAATTAGCCCATCCTTATTTAACATTTTTCTTGATCCTGATGTTAGGAATGATTAAAAAAGGGATAGAGAATAAGACAGAGAATATCTTATTGCCCATATATAAATCGAAAGTACGCCCACATCTTGAATACTGCATACAGATGTGGTGTCCTCATCTCAAAAAAGATATACTGGCATTAGAAAAGGTTTTAAAGGGTTTAAAAGAGAACTAGTTAAATTCATGGAGGTTAAGTCCATTAATGGCTATTAGCCAGGATGGGTAAGGAATGGTGTCCCTAGCCTCTGTTTGTCAGAGGATGGTGATGGACGGCAGGAGAGAGCTCACTTGATCATTACCTGTTAGGTTCACTGCCTCTGGGACACCCAGTATTGGTCACTGTCGGTAGACAGGATACTGGGCTGGATGGACTTTTGATCAGGGCTGGCTCCAGGTTTTTTGCCGCCCCAAGCAACAACAACAACAACAAAAAGGCTGGAGTGCCTTGAAAAGTGCCGCCCCAAAGAGCCGGAGTGCCGCCCCTTGAAAAGTGCCGCCCCAAACATCCAAAGTGTCACCCCACGCACATGCTTGGAACGCTGGTGCCTAGAGCTGGCCCTGCCTTTGGTCTGACCCAGTATGGCCATTCTTATGTTCTTATCCTGAAATATCCATCAGTTCTGAACAGAATCTGAAACACTTGTAACCCCTCTGCCAGGCTGAAACGATAGCAGCAAGGGCCAGGTTCAATACCTAGGGGTCCCTTCCCCACAACGTAATGCAGACCAGCTCGAGCCCCCACCCAGTGACCTGGGAAAATCTTACACACACCCCTGGGCGCCTCAAGGAGGCAATACTTCCCCTCTCGCAAGCACAGACTCTTGGTGTAGCAGAAAAGGTTTAATTACATAAGATAAACAACAACAAGCATGAAATTTGGAAAATACCTCAACTGGAGTTCATAGGTCAAACCGTGAGCAAAGACCCACCCCAGCAACTTGGGCCGTGTCCTTTTCTCTGGGCCCTTGAGTCCAGCAACCCCCCTAAATCACCCACAGTCCCAAAAGTCCCACAATTCAAAAGTCTCTGTCCCAGGTCAGGCGGCCCAGAGTTCAAGAGTCTCTTTGCAGAGGTCCCCCTCCCCAGCCTAGGTAGAAAGGGGCACCTTACGTGGTTCGGGGCCAGCTGCCCTGCCTCTTCGTGGGGTTCTGCTTCCACTAGTCGTCCCCGCAAACAGCTCAGCTCCGCTTACTCTGTGGGCTGCTCCACTCTGCCAGCTGCTCTGGTCCACCAGCCGTCCTCACGAGCTGCTCAGCTCCACTCACCCAGTGGCTGCACAAACTGCTCCACTCTGCTCTGCCAGTATTGCTTCAGGCTCCCCCACTCATTAGCACAGTGCTCTCAGCTCAGCAAGTCCAGCTCTTCAATGATTTCAGCTCCACTCATTAGCACAGTGCTCTCAGCTCAGCAAGTCCAGCTCTTCAGTGATTTCAGCTCATAGTAGGGGAGCCCCAGTACCAGTGAATTCAGCTCAGTAACCTGCATCTAGATTCTTAAGGGAATCAAAAGTTAACTCTGACATTCCACAGTGGAGAGAGGCACAGGTGGAACTGGTGCTTCTGGCTCACACAAGGAGCCTGCACCACCAAGTACAGATACTGACCCCCAGCCTCTCTCCTTTCAATGGGTTTTGGAACCCATATGCCCCATCTAGCAAGCGCTATCCAGCTGACAATGAAACCCCCCATCACAAGACAATTTTGTAGTTCCCCATTTACCCAATCAGGGTGACAACATTTCATTCCTCCTGCCCCAATAACAACGAGATTGGGGCTCCCACAGCTGTGAAAATAACCATCCCATGCTGCTTTGCGGTATGCTAAGTGGGGTGGGAGTGCCCATGCAAATAACCGAAATACCAATGCAACACTTTCCGCACTCCCCATAATTTACCACCAGATGTCAGGGTGGGGCTCATCCTGACTCTGCTTACACACTGATACAGTTCCATTTTCTCAGCTGGGTAAGCCATTATCAAGCATTCCAGAGCACTGGTCACAGACATGTGTGAGCTCTGAGACTGATTTTCAGAGTGCTGAGCACTCATAGCTACTTAACTGGAAATTCTGGGCACTTCACCGTTTTGAAAATCAGGCTTACTTTGTGCTGTCTCTTCATTCATCCAATTTCACACAAATGAGCCACGCAATCCTCCAGTATGAAGGAGGAAATTTTCCTAAATCTAGGCCAATTAGCCTTTGAGCCTTTTAGTAGCAGACAAAATGCTGAGGTTTGAAAAGCAGCTATTGACCACAGGCATTCATTTCCATGGGGTTTTACAGTATGCACATATACTCTGCCTGTGAATTAGAATAAGGCAATTGGTCTGGGTATTTTTTTTTAAATATTTCACGTATTTTTATGTGACTATGAAACTTGTGCTAAATCAGTGGTGGAAAGCAATAGGCTGGTCCTAGAGGTGTAATGGATGACATTTAAAGTAATTTTTCCAGTGGATCCCAATGTGAGTTATAAATGTACTGACTGTACCAAGTGGTTCTAGCTGTGCCAACTAATTATTATGCAATGTAGAAAGATTAATCTAGAGGAAGAGTAGGCTGTGTTACCACCACTCTCCTCCCTCAGGGCTTTGCTGAGGGCTGGGCTGCAGAGTGTCTAGTGTCACGTGAGACATGCACACATTCACAAGCCCTGTCATGCAGATCTCCAGTCTTGTTGGCAAGTCACACATCAAGCAGCTCTGCAAGGATTCTGCTGGGGTTTCTCCTCCTGGCCACCAGGGACAGCTATGTTGAAAGAATTGCAGACCCCCAAGCTGCCTCTCGCCTGCTCTTGCTGCTCCCCTGCAGGATGCATACCAACATGGAGCACCTGGAAGGAGAAGGTGGTTCCCACTGGCAGGGGAGCCAGGAGTCAGGAGGAGGAGGAGTGACTGGGGGAGGAGGCAAGGGGGAAGCTAGCTTGGAGAAGGAGGGGGACAGTCTCAGGGTATAAGCTGGGGAAGGATGGGTGTCGGGTTGAAAGATTGAAGGAAGCCTGGGGATCAGACTGAAGCAGGAGCTGAAAGGGGACAGGGCAGGGTGGAGAAGATTAATGCAGACAAGGCAGAGTGTGGGGCGGCTTTAAGGTAACAAGTGGTAGAATGGGAGAGGCTGAACTAAGCTCCTCCCTGCAGGCTGCTCCAGGATCTCCTAACCCTGCCCTATTGAATATCGCTCCAGACCAAATATCACTACTCATTTCCCCAGCAATCCCAGGCTTCTGCCAACTTCCTAGTCCCCATGTCACTCTGGTAACCCCTGCCCCTGGCTCTCTTGTCTTCTCCCCTCATCATTCCCTCCCAGCTGTCGGTGGCTTGCCCAGGTGAAAGTCTCCTGGATGAAATTCTATGGCATGTGATACACAGGAGATCATAATGGTCCCTTCTGGCTTTAAAATCTATTAATCCTGTGCCTGTTTCTCACCACCCTGACTGTCAGCTCAGCACTGAATCTCAGAGTCCTGAATCTTTAATATCCTGTGTCCTTTTCAGCAGGTATGAGTCTCATCTTCTGTTTTTTTCCCCCAGGCTTGTCTGTTAATGCACAGAAGGAAATGGGGAGCAAGAGCTCTACAAAATGTTATGGAATCCCCGAGGGGAAGGGGCCTTACTCTGTTGGCTGCACGGACCTGATGACTGATTACACGATTCAGGTATGACAGCCACAACCTTCCTGTCACTCCCTACTTTATTTTGACATAAGTCACAAGTCCAACACTGCAGCTTTCATCAAACTATTAGGTATTAATTAAATGAAAAGTTCCCCTGGTTCTGATAGGTGGAAATTCACCTGTGCAGAGGGGCAGGACAAAGCCTGCTTAAGCCCCCAGGCATTTTACTTTTTGTGAACAAAATGTTTCATATGAATTAATTCTGTAAGAGTAATGACGCAGGATGGCCATTGTGGCACAGGGGTATCGCTAGAAGTGTAAGGCTGTAATGACAGGGATATACTGTAAATCAGCAGATTCTGTCAGATACTAGGACATAGATTTTATAAACTGAAATTGGCAGGCAGAAATGTCCAGATATAGACACCATCATTTAACCTCCAAAACTTTGCAGAAGTTCAGAACTGAATCCTTACCTAAATCTAGGCTTTGTAGCTTGGACCCATCTCTAAGTACAATTTAAGAGCCTGATCCTGCTTTCCTAGTTAAGACAATCCTCCTTAGCCAAGATCCTCAAAGGTATTTAGACACCAAACTCCCACTGAATTCAGATAGCTCATCATAGTGAATTTTTTGGAATGGGGCAGGAAAACTCTTCCTCATTGTTCCACGTGGCGCAGTGAAGATGGGAAATGTGGTTTGCCACCTCATGGAATGAGCCAGAAGTCCTTTCCCTGAGATATGTAAGACCAGTCAAACAGAGCCCCATACCTCTGGGTTCCTGGCACCTGCCCCCATCCTTCCTGGCAACGTAGCTCCAATGGAGACCCACCACCAAGGTCTCCCATGACTTCAGCTATCCCCATCAGAAAACTCCCCCTAGCAGGGCAAATGAGGGATGATATATAGCAGGGGTAGGCAACCTATGGCACGCGTGCCAAAGGCGGCACGCAAGCTGATTTTCAGTGGCACTCACACTGCCTGGGTCCTGGCCACCGGTCCGGGGAGCTCTGCATTTTAATTTAATTTTAAATGAAGTTTCTTAAACATTTTAAAAACCTTATTTACTTTACATACAACAATAATTTAGTTATATATTATAGACTTATAGAAAGAGATCTTCTAAAAACATTAAAATGTATTACTGGCACGTGAAACCTTAAATTAGAATGAATAAATGAAGACTCGGCACACCACTTCTGAAAGGTTGCCGACCCCTGATATATACCATTTCTGCTGTGTGTTTAAAAGTAACAATTATGGAATTTGTACCTATTTAAAAAGAAAGGTTACAGTCTTCAGAATTGGTGTAGAACCATAACAGAACGAAGCAATTACATCTCTCAAGTTCCCAAGAATGCAGATAAAGTTATAAGCAGTTAATGGGCCTGCAGCCCATTCAGCCTATTCCATGCTGATTTGCATTTTCAGATACAGTAACCTCACAGTTTTTCTACTAAAACACTCTTGCCCTTTGTTGTTGGTATTTCCTGTAGCATGGGCATTGCATTTTTAAACTCCAAGCAAAGCTTTTATGGTGGAATTTGCTTGTTGTGATCGTGGTGAGTAGGGATCATTTGGATATTTTTGGTCTGTGAATTTTATAAGGATTTATTCTGTGCCTACATTACATAACGATTGGCATGGTAGAGTTTAACTGCTTCAAATTAGCTTTCATGTCTGTAGTAGGTAAATAATCTGGATTATTAACATTCTCTAAAGTCTAGATTATGAACTTTACTCACACTGGTATCCAATTATTCACCTGAGTAATGCGATAAGGACTAATCAGGTGAGTAACTCCTCATCACTGTCAGGGTTTTGCAATCTGTTCCTAAATAAGCCTTTGTCAAAAATGATCATTCATTACAGTGTGTTGTGTAAATGGAGAGAAGATTCATCAGATAAGCTCTTCATGTGTGTTGGGTAATATTCTTAATAAACTTAATATTCAAGCAACCTGAAACTGTTTTTAAAAGTCCAGTTTAAAATAAGTATTGTTCTTAACAGCCATCTTGCCCTATTGTTTAGGACATTCTGCATGCGGTCCTACAATTAATTCACTGAAACACAATATAATCAGAGAGAGCTTTTGAATAGTGTGCTCCAAAGTCACTTTTGTCCTAAAGAGCAAGAATATAAACTGTACATACTTTTTATCTGACGGACACCTTCTTTATTACATTAAATTACTTGTACATAGTCCCACCCCGTGGTCCTTGCAGAAGAAACATTCTATTAAAAAAACATACCCAATGGCTTTCATGGCTCACAAGAAGAGCAGGGGTGTCCAGTTGGAGAAGAGAAAGGACCCAAAAGAAAGGAAATTGAGAGGGGGGAGAGAACAGTAGTAAGAGTTTGGGAGAGAGAAAATACTACTAAAAAAAATCCATAGGGGAACAGAGACCACAGCAGATATGAAAACAGCTTGAAAGAGACTAGTTTGGAGGGAAAAATAATCTGAAACATTTAACAAAGAAGAAACACTATAGAAAATTATTAATGGGAGTATTTTGTATTTACGCAGCTTTCATCTGTAGCTATCAAAGTGCTTTACAAAGAGGGTAAGTATCATTGTCCTCAGTTTAGACAGAGAAACTGAGGCACGGAGGAGTAATGGGCACACCGCAAGTCAGTGCCTAAACTGTGTATAAAGGTCAGAGCTCCTGACTCACAGTCTGTGCTTTGTCTGCTGGAACACATTGCCTGAAACAAGTCTGAGGGAAATGCAGGCTCTGAACAAGTCTGAAGAAATATGATGCACGAGGAAACAGAAAATGGGAAGATAATTGGGAAAAAAGGAGAAATAAGAGAATGGAGGCAGCAAATGCTCTAAAGTTAATAGAGAGTTTGCACTGTACATTTTGAAATAATGCTTTAATGGTAGCTTAGCCTGTGAGGGAATGTTATCTAACTCTAGCTGGATGCCAGAGATCATGTTTGTTTGGTTCCCAGGTATGAAAAATAAAGTGACATTTGGTGGTACTCAAACCTGAGCCGTTATTGTTAATTTTCTCGTTGGACTCTCTCTTATACCTTGTGGTATCATTTTAACATGTTAAATTCTTTGGTAAAATTATTTTTATTTTTTAGCAGCTTCAGTGAGAAAATCTATTTCTTTTTCTGATTCAATCACAGGGAAGCTTCTTTCGTCTGTATTATCCTTCACAAAATGGCACAAGTAGTGAAGAAACCAAGTGGATCCCCAGGAAGGAATATTACCGTGGACTTTCCGACTTCCTCAACATATACCGGATGTTAGGAGAGACACTTTTTCAGCACTATGTTGGTAAGATGAGTTTATTTCTAATTGCCTTACTGGTGAGACACTGTGTGCTATGGTCACTTTAGTTATGGCACCTGTACGTGAGGAATGTATCAGAGGGGTAGCCGTGTTAGTCTGGTTCTGTAGAAGTAGCAAAGAATCCTGTGGCACCTTATAGACTAACAGGAATGTGTTAATACTGCAGGAGCTCAAGGAAATTTCCTTTGCAGAACTGTTTCTCCTCCTTTTCTATGGGGCAGTAACATTCAGGTGACTGTGACTCTATGCTTCACTGCACCATGTGCCCAAATACCACTGTCATGGGTGTCTGGGAATATTCCCAGGAGTAAGCCCTATGGGTAAATTCACCCTTGAGCAAAGGGCCACCACTTAACTCCTATAGGGAAGCTTTTTGAAGGCACAAAGGGGAGGCTAAGTGCCCAGCTCTGATTGAAAGTCGGTGGGAGTTGGCTGCCTAACGGCCTTTGTGCCCTTGAAAGTCTTCCCCTACAGAATATAAGTGGGACAGAGGCCTTATGCTGGCTTTGCGCATGGAGGGAATTTCACCCTTTGCCTGGTAATAAATGTTTGTAGGATCAGGCTTTATAGTGCAGAATACGAACTAAGGCCTTTACGCTTACCTGCCTTGTGTATCTCACTCAAATAATCTAATTGAAATCAGTGGGTCAATCCGAGGAATAAAGCAGCTACTCAAGATAAGGGAGGGTATCCGAACATCTCTCGAAGAAGTGGTTACATGAGAAGCCACACTAACTGCAGATATCCTGTCTTATCTAGGCTCCGTGACATGTCCTGCAAAATGGAATGCTGCTTTCAAGCCTGGAGAGAAATACCCCCTCATTATTTTTTCCCATGGACTTGGAGCTTTCCGGTAATGCTGCAGTTTGTGGCCTCAGACCACATGGGGACAAGTGACTCTCCAATGTAACTCCACTGCGATCAGTGGAGTTATGTCAGGGAGGAATTTAGCCCAGGAAATTGACAGTTCTTGAGAATGGTTTTGAACACTATTTCGGTAAAGTTGTGTTGGATCCATCACAGCATTAGCTAAAACTGGTTTTAAAACCAATGGGCCAGATCCTCAGCTGGTGTAAAGTAGTATATCTCCACGGAAATCAATGCCAGTTTCTAAAAACTGAGGGCCTGCTCCAATTTTATGTTTACTTATATGTTTCCCTATTTGAAAACACTTGTTTCTTAGGAGTGTTGAGAGAATCAATGATTTAATGTTTGTAAAGCACTTTGAAGATGTCAAATATTATGCAGATGATATTATTATATATAATCATTAGTTTCTCTTCCTCAAAAAATCCTCTTCAAAATGGTTGATATAAAGATAGAGAGGCTGTATGGCTTAGTGGACGGAGCACTGGACTTGGACTCAGGAGACCTCAGAGGGATTCCTGGCTGAGCCACTGGCCTGCTGGGTGACCTTAGGCAATCACCTCCCTGCCCCGTGCCTCAGTTTCTCCATCTAAAAATGAGGATAATGATAGTGACATCCTTTCGCAAGCACTTTGAGTTCTATGCATGAAAGCACCATATAAGAGCTAGTTGTTGTAATTATTATTATTAATGTGGGACTTTGAACATGTTTTACAGACTTCCACATAAAAATCAGTCCAGCAGTAACTTGAGAAGGAAAGGAGGCATTGATCGACAACGTAAAATATTAAATTGGGTGTAGTACAAATACGGCCTATGTGTTATTTCAGGAGCAATGTATTGACGTGTATTTAAGCAGTCTGTTTTTTTGATTTCAGGACTATATATTCTGCTATCTGCATTGAGATGGCATCTCAGGGTTTTATAGTTGCTGCTGTGGAGCACAGGTTTGTATAGTACATCTGCTTTTTTGGCTTAGAAGAGGCGAACTGTTACTTCACAAAGTCTTATGCTTATAATTTGATCTTGCAAGGTGCTGTGTGCAAAACCTGAGACCTTCTTAAATTTTATATAAACACTTAAATTTGACTGGGGGAAATTATTTTTCTCAGCAACGTCTTGAGTCTAAAAAACGCAAACAGAACATAGTGTTTATTCTACAGTATAACTTAGATTTATTTAAAAAGACTAAAATAGTATTAATTTTCTTCAGAACCCAAGTAATTCCCATAATTCAACTCTCAATCTAAACCAGGGGTCTCCAAACTTTATGAGACGAGGGCCATATTAGATTTTTGAAGGGCCTTCGCGGGCCGAAGCGACTGTGAAGAAATTAAATGGATGCAAAATCATTAAAAAACAACACTACTCTACTGTGTCAGTGTTGCATTCAGTTCTAAATCAGGTATAAAAGTCAATCGATGCAGGTACTGTGAAATCACACAAAATATTTGTCAATACAGTAAAAATCATTTCACTTTTATTTCTAAAAACTCACACATTTGTATCGTACAAATACTGTTTGGTTCTATTAGTGCTGTAGTTAAAATGTAACCATTATAAAATTGTTAATTTCCATCTTCTTTACTCCATTTATTGGAGATGTAATTAAGCATCTGGCTTGTATTTTTACTCGAAGGCAGGGGTCAGTGCCTGCTCAGCTGCAGCAGCAACTCTCCCCTAAGTTGGCTCCCCTTTTGGGGGGACACTGGCTCCCAGGGGCATTCACCCCTCCGCACAGCTCAGCTGAGCTTACCCCCCCTCCCCATGAGCTGCTGCCAGCAACGCCCCTCCCCGGCCAGTTTGGAGTGCCTACGCAGCTGCAGCCAGCCTGTTTGCTTGTCCCTGTACCTGCTTGGCTGCAGCAACGACTCTCCCCTAAGTTGGCTCCCCTTTTGGGGGGGACACTGGCTCCCAGAGGAACTCACCCCTCTGCACAGCTCATCTGAGCTACCCTCCCCCACCAACCCATGCGAGCTGCTGCCAGCGGCTCCTCCCCGTGCCTGCTCCGTGTGCCTACTCAGCTGTTCGCTTCTCCCCTATTGGTTGGAGGGCCTGACAAATGGAAGCCCCGGTCCGAATCCGGCCGTAGTTTGGAGATCCCTGATCTAAAGAAAGAGCAAGTTACTTGAATTCTTTGACTAGGGTAGCTGTCAGTTGTTTATGTAATTTTTTTTAAATGCACTATTTGTGGCTGTTTAATATTAGACTGGCAAAACAAGGTCTGTTTTCTTTTCATTTAGACTTTATTATATACATTCAATTATATTGCTGCTCTAGTTAGTTTCTTGGTGCCAGGAGCCAGTCTTTCTTGATAGGGGGTGAAATCCTAGCCCCATTGAAATCAATGGCACCAGTCCCATTAACTTCAATGGAGACATGATTTCACCCCTGAAGTCCATGTGGGTTGAGCACTGTTGGCATGAGTGTGAACTAGCCTTCAGAAGTAACTTTTTTTCTGTATTATAGAGATAAATCCTCTTCTGCGACTTATTACCATAAGGAGAATCCTGTTTGTGAAGCACAAGAAGAGGCTACAGAAAATCCGAACGAGGAATGGATCTACTACAGAAAACTAAAACGAGGTGAACAGGAATTCCCTCTACGCCACCAACAGGTATTTGTTGTGGAATGCTGATCTAACAAATGACGAAGATGCAATCTAGCACCCAATAGGTGCTAAGGGATTGATTAAAGCTGGTATATTTGCAAGGCCACTAACCCATCAGGCTTCCTACCTCAGGCCAGGTCTACACTACAGACTTTTACCAGCATAGCTATGTCGCTTGGGAGCATGATAAGGTATGATTTGTGACCAACATAGCTGTGCTGGCAAAAGCCCCTAACATAGATGTGGTTATAGCAGCACAACTGTGCTTTTGGCAGTATAGCTTATTTTGCTCAGAGATGGGGGAAGGAGGGAGGCCTCAAATAAGCTATAGTAGCAAAAGAGCAGCTTTGCTGGCATAAGCTGTATCCACACTAGGCGTGCTTAACAGGAATAGTACACCCATATAGTTATACCCACAAAGCCTTCCAAGTGCAGAGCTGGCCGCAGAAGCATGCCAGCAGTTTTTGTTTCTTGATCCAATCCCCACTTATGTCAGTAGAAGTCTTTCCATTGATTTCAATAGCCTTTGAGTGAGGTCCTTAGTGAGTCTCTGGTGAAAGTGTACACACCAATAAGGCAACAACTGACATCTCATATATACATCCAATATCCTATTTGTGAGGCTAAATTCATGCCAGTTGGAGGGAATAACCTGCAGAATTATTGCCCATTGGAATGATCTCTCTGGTAGAGCTCAGCAGGTGTTTCTTTCAGGGATTCATAGTGATTTCAGTGGCACATAGGCCTCGTGCTGGCCATCTGCATGGGGGTGAATTTCACCCTCACAAGAAAGCTGGTTCCAAAAAGAGAGAAAAATATTATTTTTCCTGTTTGGTAAAATATAAAACTCAAAAGGAATACAAAAACATCTCACAGCCATCATTAGGTAATGCGTATACAACACAAGAAAGGCTCTCTGACTGGTTCCCATTGAGGGATGGTCTAGATGAAGCCAAATATTAACACACTTTAAAGCTCCAGTATAGACAGTGCAAGTTGTCCTGTAACACAATAGCTCATTCAGGCGAACCCCAGAAGACAGACAAGGGATCATCTGGACCAGCCAAGTTTTAAATACATCTTTTATCCAAGTCCTGACAAGCCTGCTCCTGAAAAGTACTGACTCCATGGGAGTTGCTCTCATAGGGCTAAATTCACTCTTGTGCAGCACGAGCTCACTGCCACTTCAGTCCTAGGGGCCAAATTCTCTAAACTAGTACAGCTCCTTTCATTTGTTTCTATTTATGGATCCAAGCTCCGATTCTGCAAAGTGCTTATCTTTGAACATGAGAGTAATCCCAATGACTTGAAGTGCTGGATGTTTCTAAGATTTGTTCCTGAGTGTTTTAACTGGATGCTGAGTAGCTTGTTTTTTCTGTCCAGAAGAATCATCGTTGTTGTCTTTTATCTATGTCTAGTTGCAGCAGAGAACAGAGGAGTGCATCAAAGCTCTTGACCTCATTCTTGGTATTAATAATGGAAATCATGTAGCGAATGTACTATCTTTAAACTTTGATTGGACTCTGTTAAAGGTGAGTGAAGAGATCTAGACTCCTTTTAATAATTGCTTGATCACCCTTCTGTTTTCTCTTTGTGATCCCCACATCAGCCAAATATATTAGTTGTATGACAGTTTCATCTCATGCGATCCTGAAGCTGTGTATTTATAGCTGCTATCATTCTACGTCCATTCTAGTAGTCTCTAGCTTTTAAAACAGATAAGCTGTAACGACTAAAAGTTGGGAAAGGAATGTTCCATACAGCATCTTGATTTCTTTTACAGGAGTCTATTGATACTGACAGAATAGCTGTGATGGGACACTCTTTTGGTGCTGCCACAGCCATTAAGACTCTTAGCAAAGACGCTAGATTCAAGTAAGTATCATAAAGCAAAGGCAGGTCCCAGGGCTTTGGGATGGTTTCAGTCTGCATTTAAGCTTTTTGCTTTTCTTGGCTATGCTGAGATCTCATTTAACTAGTACTAACTGTAATGATTACAGCAATTGTAAAGAAAATGGCTTTGCTTACTATGGACAGTTTTTCCCTTACTTACTCCTGCTTCTGTGAGCTCCGGGGAGCCAGAACATCTGGAACAGACACACATGCTTCCTCATTCCTTGGTACCTTGTGGAAATGTCTCTGCCAGAGCTTCACAGGGCCAGGGACAGGACTGAGTGGAACAACAGCCTGCTCCCTGCCCTACCAAATAGATTTCCAGTCTGAAATGAAAGCATACTATCCCTTCAGGAATTCTTTGAGCCTGTTTATCCATGAACACTGTAACTCAAGGCACACTGAGACTACCCTATGAACCATTCTACATCAGTGATATCATCGCATAGCTCCTTTTTTGCAGGTGTGGCATTGCCCTGGATGCATGGATGCTTCCTCTAGATGATGAAGTTTATTCTGGCGTCGAACAGCCATTGTTGTTTATCAACTCAGAAAAATTCCAGTGGGTTTCAAATGTTCTAAAAATGAAGAAACTTTACTCCACTGGCAAAATAAGAAAAATGATCACTATCAAGTAAGTATTACAGCACTATAGTCCTGTCTTCTTCTCTAGAGACTGGATTCATTGCTTGTAAAATCTACGGGAGGAAAATTACAGGCTTCTAACCAGAGTTGGTGGTTTACCTATAGGAATCTAATGGTGCCAGTTATTACAACCTCACCAGAAGTATTTACCATGCAAGGTATTTTTGTTTTCAAATCTCTTCCTATAAAAGTCTGGCGTCATAGCAAAGGGCTTTGTGCACAGAATCAATACAGACTTCCCGTGTCGTCCAACCAAAGATGCAAGATATCTATTCTGTTGTAGTCAGGTTCTTATGCTGTGGCCATCACCATAGTATCTGTGTAACCTGGCTGTGAGACTGGGAGCTAGAATAGCAACTGCAGCCTACTGTGCAACACCCAGGTGGGATTTGTGACCAGTGGATCTGCACACCCCAGCCACTTCCCCGGACTACTAACAAATCATTTCAATTGAAGTTAGGTGCTTAAATACTTCTGTAGAGCTGGGTCATGTGACTTGCCCAAGACCATAAAAAGAGAGTCTTTTTTGAGGCCCTCACCTCTCCTAAGCAGAGAACACCTCTGTAGCCAGTAGTTAGGACAAATTCTAAACATTCCTGACCCATCCACTCGCACACAAGGCCCTGAAGGTGATGGGGTGGAGAAGAACATAAGAAGCCCACACGGGGTTTGTATTCCTTCAGTGACACAGAGAACAAAGATGTTGATAAACTGGAGAGGGTTCAAAGAAGATCCACACGACTGATTAGATTAGAAAACATGCCTTATAGCGATAGGCTCAAGGACGGTAAGTAGTGAACGGTGAACCGTGGCCACTAAGAGCTGCAGGGGGTTGTGCCTGCGGACAGTCAACATCTGGAAAATGTCTCGCAGCCCGCAACCAGCTTACGCTGATGGGCTGGAGGTTGCCCACCACTACTCAAGGAGGTCAAGCTGTTTAGCGTAACAAAGGCTAAGAGGTAACTTGATCACAGTCTATAAGTGTCTACATGCGGAACAAATATTTGATAATGGGATCTTCAGTCCAGCAAAGATAAAACATGATCCAGTGGCTGGAAGTTGAACCTAGGCAAATCTGGACTGGAAATAAGGCATACATTTTCAACAAAGGTAATTAACCTTTGGAACAATTTACTACGGGTCATGGATACTCCATCACTAGCGTTTAAATCAAGATTGGGTGTTTTTTCTAAAGATATGCTCTAGGAACTTTTGGTGGGAAGTTCTATGGCCTGTGTTATACTGGTGGTCAGACTAGATGATCCCTTCTGGCCAGGAATCTGCGACTCTATTAACAGTTTCAAGGGTCCTTCAAGGGGCATTTGGAGAGTGTGGGGAGCAAATCCAATGAATATGATTATTTGGATCCATTAGATAACACATCCCAACCAACTGGGCAAGAGCTGTTAGGGGTAGAGGATTATTGCAGCCCTAAGGATATCAGATTCATAGACAGAATTGCTGTCCTCGACTTCAAGGCTGCTCATGTAGACACGTACCTCAAGACAGAATTTACCCTTCGGGTTTTTCTACACTTGAAAGTTATTCCGATTAAGGCAGGATTTGAATGTAACACACAATAGCTATTCCCAAATAACAGAGTATAGACAAGCCCTGAAGCAGCAGTAGCAACAGAGGAATAGAAGTCTCCTGTCCCAATTAAATATATAATCCATGATTATCTTTGCAAATCACTTGATTTACACGCATTACCTTTTATTGCAAAACTGCCTTCCTATTAACTTATTTAAAACTGTCTCTTTTATGTTTACAGGGGATCAGTACATCAGAGTTTTCCAGATTTTACTTTCCTGAGTGGTAACTTTGTTGGAAAGATTTTCAAATTAAAGGGAGACATAGACCCAAACATAGCTATAGATATTAGCAACAAAGCTTCATTAGCCTTCTTGCAGAAACATTTAGGTAAGTAGCAGTATTAAAAAGTAGTTCTGTTTAAAAGGCTCGGGTGACTATTAAGTTCTATATGAATAAGTGTTAACTCTTTATTCCTATGCAGCTCCTCAAACTAATCCACTCTTTCCTTTAAGCCAAAAATTAAAATTTTAATTATCTCAGTATTTGCTGATCTGCCTCTTGCTGAAAATGTGTGAATACTTTGATAGTTGACTTTTTTCTCTGGGTTTGTAACTTGACTGTAAAAAGTTTCTCCCAGCTGCAAGATCAGGTTATAGTGCCTCAAGTTAGGAACATTTAAATTTTCTTCATTTTGTTCCTTTCTAATTTATGAGATATGTAAATCATTTAAGGTTTCCCCACTTCATACTTTATTTTGTTCCAACATCTTCCAAACCAGTTTGATTTAAAAGATGAAATTGGCAAGGAATTAGCTTATTATCTGGTAGTTTAATTTTAATTAATCATTTTTGCATTTGTCTCCTTCAGACAGTAGTTGTTTTGGTCACATTTGTTTTGCTTCCACATTCCACAGGTCTGAAGAAAGATTTTGATCAGTGGGACGCTCTTGTAGATGGCGAAGGACATAATGTCATTCCTGGAACCAACATTGATCTACCCTCAACTCAGCCTGAATCACTAGAATGAAGAAACTGATAATACCGTGCCTTAGTAGTACTGCTGGTCAGCTACTTCCCACAGCTACAGCATTTTTCTTTCTCTTGGCAGTCTCATTGCACATTGATAAAAGAGTTGCAGGGGTTTAAATTCATACCAGCCTATAAACTTATTCTTTAAGATACTGTAATAAACTTTTGCTTTCTACCAATCAAATATTAAATCAGCTATTGAATGGATGTCTGGCTCTAAATTAAGAAAGAAGCAGCGTTACCTAGTGTTTACATCAGGCAACTTTTGTTCTGGCAAGAGTTTGGGCAAAATGTTTAACCTCTCTGCTCTTCAGCATCTCCATCTTTAACATGGAGACAATGCCTAACCAGCATATCAAATGCTCTGAGCTCTCCAGCTGTAGAGTGCTACATAAATACTGAAAAAACAAATTAGTAGGCCTAAGTTAGCTTGACTTCAAGAATATCAAACGGGAAGCCCAGATTCAGTTTAAGATTCTGATTCCAAATGGAGATATTTTGTAAAATCGATTTCCACCGGCCACCAGCACCACTGGATGCCTCCTGAGAGCAATTGTTCTTGGGAGAGTTCCTGTAAGATTTTTGGAAGTTTGGCTCTTCTTGTGAAGTTTCAATTCCATCTGAACTGCAAACTGACGGAAGGCTCTTTCTAGTTTTGGATTTGACCCAGAACCAAAATTGCCAGGACAGATTGGGATCTAGGGACTTTAATCACAGTCCTGCCTCCCAAAATTCAAACCAGTTTGGATTGTAGGTGCCACATATGATATATTTAGTAGTTATGTACTTTAATAACAGATTCAGTTTTTTAGAAGCCACACTGCACATGCTTAAGCATTCCTGCCATGCTCTAGGAAACCAAAACTGCACACAAATTAGCTGAAATGTTTTCCCTCAATGAGGGACAATGGAAGACTAGTAGAATTTCTTGTCAAGATTACAAAACACATGGAGCACTTGGGTTGGATTTTCCAAAGCAGCTTAGTGACACGAGTACAAGTTCTCTAAAAGTCAAAGGGACTTGTGCACCTTCTCCATCCAGCTTTTGCTTCCTTTGTAATCATCAGTTGGGGATAAGGCTGATCCTGGAGAAAAAAACTCAACTCTCAAGGCAGCATAGTCTTCATTTTTAAGAGTAATTCTTTTGTATTTATATACATTTTCCTGCTTTGTACAAATGCCATCTCACCATATTGTGACATGCACTATTACTATTAGGGATGCTTTTTTACATGTTATAAGAAAACTGTAGCCTAGTTCCAGGACAAGTTGCAGTTTTCTGACATTGTGCGCACCACTCCAATACAAATCTATGTTTTCAACCATAAACAAGCTCTTGAATTGGAATTTGCTGTACAAAGGGAAATAGAAAAGTTTATTTTTAAGCTACTTTATCTCCAACTTAAAAGTGTGCTTCCTTCCCCTCAAGGGGTCATTCTGTGTCTGTTAGACCTCAGGAGCTCTCCTTTTTAATTCCCCCAAATAAACATCTCCCTCCTCACAGAATCACTATTCTGGCAAAGGACAACTGAACTCCTTTCATAGAGCCATTAGCAGTCAGAGGAAGAGAGCTTTAAGACCATGTCTATTACACAGATAGAGTACTGTTCCCCCTCAGTAGAGAATCTGTGGAGTGACCTAGGGTAGGCCATTAGCCCCGATGCTGTGATAAAATTTCATTTTTGACACTGCCAAGCAGTCATTATTTGTGTTACGTACACGAGGTCCCCAGCCACATTACCATCTACTAGAGATGGTCTATTCCCAGTTCTGCCCATGGCACTGTCACCTTCCCCTTGCTCCCACCCTGCTATTTGGCACAAGTAATTGACCCACATACTTCCTAGTCAATACCTGTTTGGTTGATATATTTAGAATGCTATAGCTACAATACCATCTGCATGATCAGCCACTGCCCTTTCCCTTCTATCTTCTCTAGAAGGCATCATCTGACAGTTTTGTTTTCATAGCTGTGGCAAGGCGTAGCTATAGTACTCGTAGGCTATGTCCACACTACAGACCTTACAGCAGCACTGCTATACTGCTACAGCTGTGTTGCTGTAAGGTCTCCCATGAAGCCGCTCTTTGCCAGCATGAGAGTGTGATGGGTTTGGTCACAGAGACCCCCTTGGAACTGTCAACTGATGTGCTGAAACTGCCTCTGAGCCAGTTTTCCCTGATGGCTTGGGACTCCAGAACCCTGTCTTGTTGAGCCAGACATGCTACCCTGCTGCAACACACCCCAAAGCTGCAGCCTTAACTGAAAACAGCTCAGCAGATACTCTTGTCTCCAGCGTGCAGACACCCAGCTCCCAATGGGATCCAAACCCCAAATAAATCTGTTTTACTCTGTCTAAAGCTTATACAGGCTAAACTCAAACTGTCCACTCTCTATACCACTGATAGAGAGATATGCACAGCTGTTTGCTCCCTGCAAAGTATAAATCACTTATTCTGGGTTAATTAATAAACAAAAGTGATGTTGTTAAGTATAAAAATAGGATTTAAGTGGTTTCAAGTAATAATAGAACAAAGTAAGTTACCAAGCAAAATAAAACAAAACACACAAGTCAAAGCCTAATACATTAGGAAACTGAATACAGGTAAATCTCACCCTTAGAGATGTTCCAATAAGCTTCTCTAATAGACTAGACTCCTTCCTAGTCTGGGCACAATCCTTTCCCCAGGCACAGTTCTTGTTAGTTTCAGCTCAGGTGGTAACTAGGGGATTTCTCATGACTGGCAGCATCCCTTGTTCTGCTCCACCCCCCTTTTATTGCATTGGTCCAAGGTGGGAATCCTTTGTCTTTCTGGATTCCCACCCCTCCGTCTAAATGGAAAAGCACCAGGTTTAAAATTGATTCCAGTATCATGTGACTGTCAATGAGATTTGTGTTCCTAAATCACAATTGCATGGAAAAATCCTACAGCTTTGTGGAGAATCTACCTTACCTGATTATGGCACAAAACGGGCTTTCATCTTAATCTTACCAAACTGGTGAGAATTCTGACATATTACTCATAGCATGGCAGCATGCCTTTGCCTTTAAGAGAAAATGGTAATATCTAATGAAACTTGCTCTGTTCCATAGCAATTTCCACACATGCAACAGAAAAAGTTTATTTCACTCACTGTGCTTACAATTCTATTTGAAGGTTTTGTTCCTACTTGCAAAGTGAGAACAAGCAAGTCAGTACTTTTGCATACACATTTGCAGTGTTTGGAAACATTTAGAACAGTGCCAGATGTTGGAACTGGATAATGGGGGATGGATCACCCTGTTCTGTTCACTCCCTCTGCAGCATCTGGCACCAGCCACTGTTGGAAGTAGATACTGAGCTAGATGTACTGAAGGAATTCTGTACACAATATTTTAAAATTCTGCATATTTTATTTGTCAACAAACATACATGGAGACTCCAGCATGGTAGTGCAGAGCACTGTCCACTGGCTGCCCGGAGGTGGAAGATCACCCTGCAGTGCTGCTTCCACCCCACCCCCAACACAGATTTGGCCATGAGGTTGACTCAACTCTGATAGTGCAGGGCCCAGGCCTGCCACACAAACACCCCAGGGCCCTGTCCCTCCAAGCCAGGTGCACCAAAATAGTAAGCAAGAGGGAGAGTCTCTCACACATGCCCAGCCCTGGCCCTCGATCCAGGTGTGGGGCAAGCAGGCTCAGTCCGGCAGGATCCAAGTGTGGAGGGGTTTAGTGCAAGGGGATCCGGGTGTGGGGTAATCTGGGTGTGGGTGGCTTGGTGGGGGATCTGGATACACAGGGGCTCGTTGAGGGGTTCTGAGTGCAAGGGGAATGGGACTCAGCAGATGATGCTGGGGGAGTGGGGTTTAGTGTGGTGGAGGTCCAGGTGCAGCTGGTTGGGCTCAATGGGGTGGGCACCTGGGTGCAGAGGGAAAATGGGGATAGTCTGGGTGCAAGGGGTGGGGGTCTGGATGCAGGGGGGAGGACCTTGATGGCAGGGTCCAAGTGTGGGGAGTGAGGCTCACCAGAGGCAAAAGAGGGTTCAGGTGCAGGAGGGCTCTGGATGCAGGGGATGAGGCTCAGCAGGGTGGGGGTTCGAGTGCAGGGGATTCTGGGGGGGTTCTAGGTATGGAGGGGGTCTGGATGCACGTGGGATGAGCAATAGGGGAAAGCAGTAAAGCAGTAAGAGGGGGTGCAGAACTTCCTGCAGTCAGTCAGGGGAAGTTTCTGGGGGTGAGTCTGACCTGGCCCCAGCAGCTCCTTGTAAGGGAAGAGGAAGTTCTGGCCTTCCCCCCTGACTCCTCAGCCCAGCCAGGACTAGCAGATGAGCCCGGCACAGGGTAGGAGCCAGCAGCTGGGGTGTGCCCAGCCCCTTCCCAATGTGATTTACCTCTCCGCTAATTGCTCCAGGTGCCCAAAACAACATACCTGCACTGCTGGGGAGGGTTGCATGACCACTCTTTTGGCTTCCCTGTCATTTTCTGTGGGGAAGCAAAGAAATCTGCAGAGGACATGAATTCTGTATGCGCGCAGTGGTGCAGCATTGCCCCAGTAGTATAGATGGACCCATTCATCTGACCCAGTATATGGCCATTCCTATGCTCTTACGTTCAATATTCCTGGGGTGCTCTGTACTTATTGGCCATGTTTTTAAAAAGTGTGTTCATCCAACAGATAGTAGTCAATTAATGATAGATGAAGGAAGTGTCCCTTATACACTAAAGTAGTGTAATGGAGAAATCTAAAAGATCAAGACAAGATAACAATGCACCAGCATCAGCTTTATTCCAGCTTGTTCCATAGTTAGTGTAGTAGTATAAATGCAGAGTTTAAACTGAAGTAAATATTATTTACCATAAAGGAGGACAAAACATTCAAAGTAACTGGTACAAAATATCCTCTAATTTTTTTTAGGAGAGCTTTTTGAACAAAGAAATCTCAGTGTTCCTCAGAAAGCAGTGTTGCATAATGTACAGCCATTTGTATACATCTGAGTAACCTTCATTTAAGCAAACCCAAACTTAAATCAAGTATAGTTCCAATAGAAATAAAGAGCTTAAGCAATCTACATATGCAAAAAGTTTAACAACAATCTAGTTATTATAACTATTGGTGCAACAGACTAAAACATTCAATAGCAGAAACTCCACTAGTCAAGGGCTGCCCAAATTCTCACTTAAATGAAGGCAGCACAATTTTAAGAAGCTAGATGCCACCACTATGAAAACATCTACAGATTCCATGTAGGCATTTTGTTGTCTTACACAAGTATGAAGTGCTATTATAGAAATATGGCATACAAGTTAGACTTTATTTGCTCAGCTGCTTGAAAACCATGCTCAAAATACTTCTACAATGTACAACTCCGTAATCTCAGGAAAGTCATGTTCATAAGACTTTGTTTCTCCAACACGTGATGCTAGTGAACTAGAAGCCTTACTCAGTGGCATTTTCAGGACTGCTGGACAACATATATGGATCAACCATTACATCTGAGCCACAACTAGCCCTTTTTTCTAGGAAAAGAGGAAAAATAAAGACAGAGGTAAGAATAGCACCATGAAGATCCAAAAATATACTTACGCAGTAACAGTCACTAAAGAGTGTGACCTGTATGTTTTTTGGTAGTCTGAAAGACTGTAGTACAATTTCAGACCAACTTTGTCTACTTCATGGTCCTGTACTAAGTTTACCCCAACGATTACACATTTGAAAGACTATTGTATACAATGAATAACTATTAACTAAGGCAGCTGGAACTTTAGTCAAAGGTGAAGCGATTCAGCTCGACGCAAGTGTGCAATGTTTACAAGACAGTCTCCACTTTTGTGTTGTATTGTTCAGTTTAAGAGCGAACCCATTCCACCTGCAGGTGGAACATGATAGTCATAGTAGGTATTTAAAAATGTAGCTTAAGATAGTGTTTTATCGATAAAACGTTGATTCTGGTAACATGTACAGTTTGTAGCAGACATTCAGATACTGTAACATTTGTGGATAGATCAGTTTGTATCTGAAGGTTTTTTAAAGTTAAAACAGTCATTAACAGGACTGCGTGAAAGGGAACCGGCCACCATTTGCAGACTTATACACATTTGACTTTAAGATATCCTGATTAGAGCTTGCTTGCTCTCTCATATGCACACGCACAATTTTTTTTGTAAACACAGAAAAACCGTTAATAGAACATTACAGTTACAAAGTCAAGCACTCGAGAGTCAGAAAATGCCAGCATGACGGTTACTGTGCACTCCTTGTGCATATGCATTCCGACAGTCTAATTACATGATAACAGGACCTTTGCGTCATTCTATGCACAGGATGGATTGTGCTCAATGATCGGATATTCAATATTTTATTTTATTCTTATATAATGCACACTATTCATACCCTGCTCTGAAGACAGGATTATTAATTCCTCTATACCACTCTCGGGAAGGTGGTGATATCCCCATTTTACACATGGGGAGTTGAGACAGAGAATAAGGTCAAAGGTATCAGCTAGTTTTGGGTGCCTTCAGACACCTAGGATCTTATTTTTCAGAATACTTAGCATTATATAGCACTCTACAAGTTCAAAGCACAGCTCCTATTGAGCATTCACATCTCCTACTGAAATCAACACATCAGAAACCAGGGCTTCAATTTGGGCACCCAGAAAATGAGGAACATAATTAGTGACTGCTTGTGGAAAGTTTGGTTTAAGAGCACCCCAGTGTAACCCCAGCATCACATGGGGACTCTATGGCACAGGCAAAGATAGAATCTGGTTCTTCAGGGTAGCAGTCACTTCCCTCGATCACCAGACCCACTTTCTCTTCCTGCAATGCACGGCTTCATTCACTACACACCTTTCAACTTCTGCAACAAATAATGCAGGACCTTACAGACAACAGTCTCCTTTACCACACAATCCTAATTCATTCCCAGAGCAAGACCATCCTGTGCACTGAATGAGGCAAAGGACCTGTGGAAAAAATAAATTTGTGATCTTGTAATGAAAGACCATCAGAATGCATATGCACGGGGGCGGGGGGAGGGCAAATTAAGGTTGCACCTTAATTGTGGCATTTCCTCACTTTTGAGGGCTTGACATTGCAGCCTCAATAATTTTTTCAATGTAGTTGTGTGTGTAATTTCTTGGGTTTTCAGAAAAACTAAAAAATAAAAGCAGAAATGCCTTCACATGGCATGTGACCCATCTAGGGGTCAATAAGCAGCGTTGGAACCTTTCAGTCGCCTTTCAATCCACCACAGATCTCTGTCACTTGAACTAATGGAGTGCCTGATAGAGGATGGCAACCTACTACTGCTATGTGTTCATTACAGTACTGATAAAAAGAATCCTGGCAATAAACCAGACAAACTTAAGTAAACCGGTGCTAGTCATAGGAAGGTCTATTACACACCTTTGACTCAAATGAGAAAAGCAGATTAGCTAATAGCTTTTTCAGGCACTGTAAAAGGGCAGGAAGAAAGTATCACCAGCTAAGCTTTTTATTTCTAGTATCAGTCTACAGGTTGGTAAGTTAAACCCCATCATCTCAGAGAAAAAAAAAACAGAACAACATACAAGTTTTCTTGTACTTTTTTTTGTAAGAACGAACAAAAATAAGAAGAGCTACAAAGAGATCACATGCCTCAGGTGATCAGTAATGGATACAAAGACTTTCATGTGACAGTCACTACCACTTTACAAAGATTTGAGGGCCTACAAGACCTGACTTGATGATCACAGTTCAATTCTCCAAGTGGAAAAGTACTGAAGAAATGAGCCACAACTGGTACAACTCAGCAGAAAGGCCAAGGATTTGACCAGGCATGAAAACAGAACTATTATTTCCCCTTGGGGATAGTCCTTCCAGAGAAGGCAATATGGGGAGTCTTGCACTGTTACTGCCTGTGCTGTACCTGCTAGTGAAAACCCAAAAAAGTATTCTATAGTTACCAGTTAGTCCAATTGCATTTCACAGCTGGAAGTTATTCTGTTTATAATATACTATAATATCATGCTTTTAGTCTTTTGAAGCAAAAGACAGGTACTTAACATCCAACTAACAATGAACTCTTCATATGGCAGGAGTTTAGAAAGTAAAATTGAAGTTCTACCTTTCAACTCTGAGCCCTCCGCTGATAAGGAGTGCAAGTTATCTACCTAAAAAACAAAAACAAAAACAGGTTCTGTTGAAAGGGACAAAAGCACAACTGCTGAAAGACTTCTTGTATCTGCATCTGACTTAAAAGTAGACTGATTTTTACATTAACACTCAAGTATTCACTCATGCTCAGGTATGAAAATTATTTTCCTATCTCAACCCACTAGAACTGGCTTTGGGTCCATCTCATTTCTTCAAGCCAGGCTTCTGTTGCAGGAATTAAGAAGAAGAAAATTGATTCCACCATCTTCTTCATAATAATCAGCATCTGTGATAAATGACTCTGGCATAATTCAAGATTAGGTTCCTGGACGTAATGCCATAACAGCCTGTCCTCAAAGCAAAATACAAATGCAAGACCTCTTTAAGATCATTTCTATTACTAAATAGCTATGACATATTTTACATTGTTCCTTGTGCAATGTTTCTTTAAGTTCTTTGTTAGCACTATATTGTCAGAATTGATGCACCAATAGCATTATTCAGAACTGCCAAGTCTGACAGCAACAAGCAGCTGTCTGTACTTACTGATATTCCTTCTGCCTAAGACTATGTTTATTCACTTTCAATATCACTTGTTTTCTGGAACTGAATTTCATACAACCCAAAACAATATTCCTCAACAAAATAACTGGCTGAGGGCTAGCCATTTATACTGCACTCTTCAGGTTTTAAAAAAGGAGGGCTACAGAGGTCACGCAGATGCTACAGTGTATCAGGCAGTTTGATGAACTTTAACATTCAGATTTTCCAGATAAAGGTTGGATGGGTGGTCCAACAAAAGATTACACAATCATGGTCACACAAAGATTACAACTCATAATTCCAGACACTTGATATTTTATCTCCACTAGGTTTCCCCAAATATTTACCAAGAGCTATAACACTGTACCTCATATGGACTCTTAGTCACTTCAGGAATGCCATTCCAAACATTCTCAGGATTCACTATCTCCTCATGGCCAGTAGAGAGATTCAAAACCTGTACAGATAAGACATTAACCTTAGTCTAGCAGGCATTACCAGTTATACAGAATACATATAACACAACACATTAATGGAAAAAAGTCCACAACTGGCATATCATGTAAAACATTAAGTATATAATCCCTGTAAAATGAAAGGGAGAAAAAAAGAGTGTATAGTGTTCGGTTTCTGGCTTAGACATTTGTCTAAAGTGTATCAGATATCTGCAGCTACTCATCAAAACCATTCAAAATCAAACTAGGAAACAAAGATTTAATAGAAAGTTCTTGAAAACTTTTACACTGGCACCTCCTGGCATCCACCTACCAAGTGAATTTCCATTAAGTCAATCTCCCAATACAAGAGGCAACTGTAACTATGTATTCTAGAAATCCAGAAGCAGCAAGCAATGCTAACTACAGCAGAACCTCAGAGTTACGCTGAGAATGGAGGTAGTTTGTGTTTGTAACTCTGAAAAAAACTTTATGCTTCTTTCAAAAGTTTACAACTGAACATTGACTTATTACGGCTTTGAAGCTTTTCTATGCAGAAGAAAAATGCTGCTTTCCCTTTTTTTTTAGTAGTTTGCGTTTAACCCAGTACTGCACTTTATTTGCTGTGGGTTTTTTTGTTTTGGTCTCTGCTGCAGCCTGAGTATTTCCAGTGCCAAACGAGGTGTGTGGCTGACTGATCGGTTCATAACACTGGTGTTCGTAACTCTGAGGTTCTACTGTAGCTGTTTTAATCTCTGTAACTGGAACCCCTCTAGTAATCTGAGAGTCTGGAGAACATGGGATGCACATGGAGCAGCCAAAGCATTTCTAATATACATGGAATCTTTTCTACACATGGAGAGAGCTTTGAAGTCCTACTTACCTTAGTGCCTTCATCAGATATCTCCAAAATCCGAGCCTCACACCACTTCAGACATGTCCACACCATACATTTGGAGCCAACAGCAAACCCCTCTAGATTACAGGCATGCTCACTTTGGTCTACAAGATTTGAAATGTCACCAAAATTTGCTGTAACAGTTTTAGACTTGATTAAAAACTGTCAATGTATTTAACTGCCTCTCTGCCTGCTGCCTTTTCTGTCTCTGTTTGCAGGAAAGAAACTACTTCTATTTGTCAGAGTTAGTAATGGACAAGTTTTACAGGAGACATTTGCAGTGCTAACTCATTACTAAAACCCAGGAATTTAAGAGGTTTTAAGGGTGGAACAAATCTAAATCAAGAGTGTTTCATGGACCACAACACTCTGTTCATATATTATTCCTTTAGCAACTATAACACTTTTTATACACCTTACCTCACAGTCCTCATTTCCCCATCCCCTCCCCACATCTAATCTTAAAATGTAGACTTCACATTACAATTAATTTCTTCTCCAAAACACACCCCAGTCAAATATTTTATAAAAAATTAAGCTAAACTTTGCATTTGCAACTGTTTTTTTAAAACAAAAATGTTACTGTGCTGTACAGTTTGAGTCTATAGCTCTTTAAAATAATTAAGGTACATACCTGCATCATGACCAACTAAAGTTGCATCCTGCTTTTCTCTTATTTCAATTTCTTCTTCATCTGAGGGTTTATGCCTCAAGGACTCCCCACTCACAAGAATAGTTTTATACTCTCTGAACACTTCATGCAAGTCTGGTTTCATCTGTTCTGCACAACTCTTCTCTTGCAAAGTTAGCCATTTCTTACATTTTTCACCTCTGCTATCAGCTTCTCCTACACCACACAGCTCTACAGGGCAAGCAGACACTTGCTTTTTTAAGTCAGTTTTGGGAAATGAAAGCTGATCTGCATTATCTACAGAAAGCTCTAAAATAGATGTTTCCAACTCTAATGGGTCCTTCCTTGTTTTATCACCAAGAGAAGCCTGCACTTCCGATGGCACCAGTTCCAATACCTCGTTTCTTTCCGCACCAAGCAAAGACTGTACTTGGTGCATCTCTGGTTTGTGCATCTCTGGTTCCAGCTCCTTCCTGGCTCCATTACTAAGTAAAGTTTTTACTAGAGAAGACTCCACTTCCACCTCAGTTGGTGCAGCTTTCACTTGATCAACTTCAAGCAAGTCCAAGTCCCATTCCACTCTCTCCTTTGTTTCTTCACCCAAGGAAACCTGTACCTCACATGGTATCAGTTCAAATAGTTCCCCTCTTTCATCACTGCATACAGGCTGTATTTCAAGTGATGTCTCCATTTCCAACCAATTCTCTCTACTACTAAATGAAGGTGACACTTCAAGTGATTTCAGGTTCATTAGCTCCCCCATTTCATCATCCAAAAGCTGTACTTGGAGTGATTCCAGTTCTGACAATCTTTCCTTTGTTTCATCAGTCAAGGAAGTCTGCATTTCTAGTGACTCCAGTTCCAGCACCTCTTCTTTTGTTTTGTCACCCAAGGAAGGGTTTCCTTCAAGTGACTCTAGCTCCAGTAAGAGCTTTTTTAGTTCATCAAGTGAAGAGTGCATTTGTAACTGCTCCATTTCCAACAGCTTCACATTCTCATCCAGGGAAGGCTGCACCTCAGCTGATGGAAGTTCCAACTGCTCTTTTCTTTCTTCACCCAGGAAAGACTGTACTTCAAGTGATATTTCTAACATCTCTGTTTTGAGTTCATCATCCTCCAAGAACTGTGCTTCAAATGGCTCAAGATCTAAGTCCTTTGTTTCACTATTGGCAAGAAGCTGTGGTTCAGTTGTTTTTGGTTCTACATATGTCTTTGTTTTGCTATCACTCTCTTCTTTCAATAAAGGATTCTCTACTTTATTAAGTATTTCAAAATTGGTCTGATGCTCATTAGCAGTTTTGAGAATCACTTTTTCTTCAATTTCTGCAGTATTTAGACATCCATTGTCTGTCAGGTGGAATGGTTCTGCACAAATTAAAGCATCCTGCAGAGCACTATTTTCCTGCTTGGCATCTCCAGCAGAAGCCACAGCTTTTTCAAGGCAAACAGCATCTGTATTATCTGTCCCTGGACCCTCATTCTTTTCACTGAAAGCGTTCTGAATGTTTGCCAAAGTCATGTCAGTGTTATACTTCCAAAAACATTTCATCTCCTCATTGATGTTTTTTCTGTTACATTCCACTTTAACAACAGATAAGGGAATTTCAGAAGAGTTATCCTTTTGTATTTCCATTACTGTGACGGATAGTAAATATTCTGCAGTCATGTCATATAACTTGTCTTTTGCTTCATTACTCCATGAACCCTCTGGGGAATTAAATCCAGACAGACAGCATGGAAAAGCTTGCACAGGTATTGTAAGCAACTGATCAGGAATTTGTCTAATCATCTCTCTGCCAACAAGTTCCTCAGATCCATAATCCACATGTCTGACAGTTAGGTTGTTATCTTTTATGCTGCTAACTTTTGCTCTGTAAAATTTTCCATCTTCACTATACTTTGCTATGCAAATATCACCACTTCTAATACTAGATCTGAAGTCATCCACACTGCTTATTTCAAGTTCTCCAGTTTCCTGTAGTTGTTTTTCTAAGTAGTTTATATTTTCTGGGTCAGCCATCTGACACCAAAAGTATTCTGGGCCTTTTACAATAGTGACATAGGTTTCTACAGTCTGAGCTACCTCTGGAGTCTTCCAGAAGAATGATTTAGTGTCAGTTATACTAGAAGCTTTATTGTTCTCATCAAAAGGCAGAGGTTCACACTGATTTGCCACATTAGCACCACTCTCTCTTCTGTCAAGTGCTTCTGTTGACTGAGATTCTTCTCTCATTCCAAAGGTTTCATTAATCAAATCCACTGCTATCATACCTTTCTCATCATAGAGAACAATTTCCCATCTGTCTTTGAGTTTCTCTACAAATTCACAGTTTATTTGAACTTCACTTGTTCTTTCTGAAAAATAACTCACTGCTTCCTGTGTCCAATTTGTAAACTGTTTAGACTGAACTCCAGCCAGCGAGGAATGAATACTCATCATTGGAACTGATGAATATTTTTCAAGCAGTCTACTTGTTTCACAAATATTAACTACGGAAGTGTTGCCATAATCTATATATTGTACACTTATCTGTTCATCAGATAGTTTCTCTTTTACTACAGCTCGATACCACAAGCCATCTTCTGAAAAAACTGCACAAATTAAGTCTCCTACTTGCACCTGTTGACTGAGACCCTCTGTTCCTGTTTTATTGTTTAATCCTTCTGAAATATCATTAAGTTGAGGCTCATCACTTGCTAATTGAATATAAAAATCTGAAGGGTTATTTACATGAGAAATGTATACTAAAGTTTTCAGACCAGGCACTAAGTTCCTTGGAGGCAAGTCACATATGCTTTTAAGTGGAAAAAGTGTACTATTTTCTCCTTGATTTCTAGTTTTAACAGTATCAGGTTTAACAGTATCAGACTTTATCTCTTTCTTTATAAAGGGTAAAGATTTATTTTCACCTACTTTTTTACCTACTAAGGGAGTACTTGCTGATGGAAAAACGTTGTTACTGCTAAATCTTTCCACAGATCCTAGAAACTTGGTTGACAACTCTCTTTTTGCAGCAGGTTGGAAGTGTTTTACATCCTTACATACAAAACTGGTCTTGGTATTGCACTCTTCTCCTTGGATTTCAGATCTCCAAGTTTTATTCTCAGACTTTCTTATGTATGTTGCTGATGACTTCGTGTTTTCATTCCTCTCTTCTTTGGCATTTATGTTTTTAGAGTGTAGAGTTTCATTTTCTACATATTTGTTAGACTCTCTATTTTTTGGTAAGCTTAAGCCCTCTTTCATTTTTGCATTAATTTGAATATTGCCATCATACAGTTCAACTATCAGCTTTCCATCAGATTCTTTTGCTACCACTATCATCTTTAAAGGCTTATCCAAGACGGTGGTTTCAAACCATGTGGTAGCTTCTTTCGGTACATTAGAGATATCAGATAGTGAACATTTTATGGCTTGCATTGGCAAAAGCAAGATATCATATGCATCATTGGGTATAGGAATCAAGTCTTCTTTCTTTACCATCTGTGTATTCCCAAAATCTACAAAGAAGACTTCTTTATTAGGTTTGGTTTTCAAAACTGCTCCTCTGTACCAGTGACTGTCAGTATATCTTGCAAGATATAGGTTTCCAGGGTTTTGTGACATTTTTAAACTGTGCAGTACTTTGTTTAGTCGACTAATGTTATTTGTGAGCTGTTCTAGGACATTTGCATTTCTGGCAAGTTGGCAGTAAAATTTCCATGGATTGTCAACATGTGTTACATAAATCTCTTCTTCACTTCCAATTTTGATGTCATGTGGAGAATAATAGTAAGAGTGTAGCTGAACAGAAGATGCCAGAGGTTTTTGAGGTGGTACAGGTCTGGCCAACCCTTTCTCAGTTAAAAAATGGCACACACTCTGAAAAGGTGTAATTAAGTCCACAACATTAAACAGCTCTTTATTGTTTATGGTAGCTAGAGCAAATATTGTACACTTCAGTTCCAAATGATCTGCTCTATGATCAACAAACTCCTGAAAAGCTAGGATTGCTTTTTCATCCCAAACAAAAGGATCCTGACCATTTGGATGGATTAAATTGTAAAGGCTGCATCTGAAAGCCTGAGCCTTTAATTTCAGAAAGTTTGCATTAATTGAGCAGAGATTCTTTACAGAAACCAGCTCCTTGTTCCCATAGTCAACATATATTACTTCTACCTGTTCTGTAGAACACTCTCCACTAATAATCAAAGCTCTGTACCATTTCTCATCCTCTGAATACTTAGCTAAACACACTGGACTTGCCCAATGATGTGGCTGTGCTGACGTCTTGCAATAATCCTGAATTTCAGCCATTAATGACTTAAGTTCTTGATTGTTTCTACTCAACTGACACCAAAAGTAGCCAGGACTTTCAGCATAGGATATTACCACCTGAACTGTACTACCAACTTCCAGCTGACCTTCATAAGGAGATCCTGGTTTTATTTCCAAGTAGTATTGTATAAAAGAGGAGGGCAGATTTAGGTTTCCCTTAATTTTTTTTTCATCAGGAGCTGAGTCACTTGATAAATGGCAAGTTTCTGCAGTAGGCTGGTCTTTGAATGTCAAAGGCATAGAGGAATTCAGCGCTATATTGTCTCTTACTGTTTTGGTTTGCACTCCACTCTTCCTGGCTGTTGAGCTCACTAGCTCCCCCTCACCAGCACGTTCTTTGGGTTCCTGCCTCAGAGACTGAGCAGATAACTTCTGAAGAGTCTCTGGAATATCAGCCCCTGGGAATTTTGCATAGCCTCCTTGGCACAAAATTTTGCTTATATTTTTCTCCCCTGTTTGAGACTGATCAAGAACTTCAATCACATGCTTGTCACCCTGCGTACCCAACACCTGGATCACCAGCTCTTTGCTCTGCACTGTCCTTTTAAAGTGAACCACAGCCTCTTTACTCCATGTCTTTCCCAGGGGACAGACATCTGCCAAACAGCACTTCAGAGCTACAGCAGGCAGCTCCCTGAACTGAGGTAGCAGCTCCTTCACCTCATACCAGTCCAAGATCTCCCTGTTGCCTCTGTCCACCAGGTGCACTTCCACCCCGTTCCCCAGCACATTGGTGATAACGGCCCGATAGTAGGCGTTCTCCTTCCACTTGGCGCAGCACAGGGCTCTCGGCTGGGGCTCCAGGACGATGACGTCCAGCTTCTGGGCTCGGGAGTAGAAGTCGCTCATGCTCCGCATCAGCTGGCTGAAGGGCAGGTGGTGCTCCTTGAGCCGCACCCAGAACTCGGACGGGTCTCTGACGAAGGACACCCGGGCATGGTAGAACACTCCCACCTTCACCCGCACGCCCGGCAGGTGGGCAGCGGCCGGGTCCCTCGGAGCCGCAGTTGCAGGGAGTGTGTCCGGCGGCGGCCCCGGCTCCTTAGGAGGGGCGGCGTCCTCCTCTTCCGGCGGCTCCTGCGCTCCCTGGCCGCCCTGCAGCAGGCTGTGGGCCAGGCAGCGGGTCTGCACCCCGTAGAGGCAGTTCAGGTTGAGGCCGTTCTCCCCGTACAGGTTCACGTAGTAGAGATGCTCGAAGGAATTGTAGGCTTCGATGCGGGCGCTCACCGCCTTGCCCAGCAGCAGCGCCTTGAGCCCGCTGAGCTGGGAGCGGGACCAGCCGCAGCCCCCGTCCGAGATGCCCTGCAGGGCGCACAGGTAAGTCACTACCGGCATGCGGAAACACTCCGCGGGCAGGCGGCGGAGGTTAGCCCCGGTGACGAATTCCTTCCTGCCGTAGTCCACGCAGATCACCTGGGCCACCAGCCGACCCTGCTCCCCGGGGAAGATCTCCAGCAACAGCGCGCGGTACCAGCGCCCGTCTATGCCGCGTGCGGCGCAAGGGGAGCCCGGCTTGGGGAGCGGATCCTGCTCCCGCCTGGCCGCCGTCCCGTAGTTCTGGTGCAAGGAGTCCGAGAGGCGCTGGATCTCCTGGGAAAAGCTCTGCAGCTGGCAATAGACGCGGTGCGGGTCGGAGATCTGGGTCACCAGCACCGACTCAGTCACCCCCAGCTGCAGCCGTGGGTAGAAGAAATCCTGGGCGGCCGGGCCCGGCAGGGGAGTGGTAGCAACAGGGTATTGCTGAGCCGAAGTAGGGCCGGGGGGCTCCAGCTTGGGCTGGCGGGGCGTTGCCAGGCAGCGCTTGAGCAGGGCTCGGAAGCAGCTGGGAGTGACCTGCTTGGCCAGGCCCAGGTGGTGCATCTGGGCCAGCAGCCAAGGCAGCTCGAGCAGGACCAGGCGCTGCGGCATCAGCACCTCTCGGACCAGCCCCGACACCTCCTTGTCGTTCAGGTAGCTCAGGAACTCCAGGGCGCCCGCCGACCAGCTGGCGGCCGGCTGCTCCCCGCCGCCAGCCCCGGCCGCCCCGGCCCCCGGCGGCACCAGGTCGGCCAGTAGGCAGCCCAGCACCTCGGAGGGCAGGTGGAAGAATTCGTCCCTGCCCCGGGCCAAGTAGTAGGCGTCGGCCGCCATCGTGCGACCCTCATCCAGCAGGAAGACTCGGCAGTGCTGGCCTTGGCGGCTCACGACCCGGCAGCGGTGCCAACGGTCCCCTAGTTCCACCAGGCACAGGTCCCCGGGGCCCAGCCCGGCCGCCGGCCAGACGGCTCCCGGGGCGCCCACCAGGCGCGGCCCGGCCTTGGCCTGGATGTCCTGGTGCAGCCGGGCATACTCCTCCCGGCGCTCGCCCAGCAGGCCCCACAGCCGCACCAGCGGCACCTCCGGGAGCACGTCCACGAAGGAGACCCTCAGGCTGACGGTGGTGCCCGGGCTGGGGATCCCCTGCACGGAGCACATCCCGCAGCGCGGCCGCCCCCTCCGCCCTGGGACGGGAGCTAGCGGCCGTTCCGCAGGTACAGAAGCACGTAACCGCCCCCAACTGCCCCGCACCCAGCCCACCGGCTACGCCTAGAGCGCTGCACGGTCATAGGCTGCTCTTCCCCCACGTGACCCTTCCCGCCGCCGCCGGGTGGTCCGCGCGCTTCGCTGGCGGTAAAGTCCGTTAAACGAACGAGGTTTGTGTTAGGAGGGAGGTGGCGTTGGTCCGGTCCATTTTGCCCGGGAGGGGGGTAAGAACAGGTGGGCGGCCCTTGCTGTTAGCGGGGGCGGAAGGGTGTGAGGGCCAGAAATAGCCCTTGGTGCGCGCTGGGTGGGGTAGGCCTGCGCCTGGCAGCCTCCCCAGGCTCTGGGTCACACACCTCCTGCTGGGCTCTGCCCCACCCTGTCGCCTTCATGGGCTGCCCCTGGCTGCTCAGGGGGACGCATTTCTTGCTGAGAGGTGTTGGGCTCCAGGGAAGCCGTGACATGCGGCTCTGGGGTGGAACAGGACATGTGGGACTTGTTTACGTGCTACTTGACATCAGGGGAGAGCATTGCATGCTGGGAGGGACCTGCTTTTACAGGCTGTCTGGGCTGAGGAGCAAGCATTGCATTCTGGGAGCTGTCTCTCCAGGCAGCTCAGGCTCAGGGTGAAGCATTACTCGATGGGACTCGCATACAGACTACCTGAGGTCAAGGTGAAGTGTTGGATGCTGGGACCTGGCACTGCATACTGCTCAGGGTGAAGCATTTCATGCTGGGACCTGTCTTAGTAAATTGCAACTTGGGCTCAGTGTTAAGTGCTGGGAATTGTCTGTGGGCCACACCCAGCTGCTTAGTTCAAATAGTGGTTGTGATGTCAGTGCACAGTTGGGAGCATGTTTCTGTGTGGATGCAATCTGTATTACACCTCTGCTAGCAGGATCACATGGTTAGCATGTAAAATTTCTCTAAGGCACACAAGCTGAGGGCTGGGTGCTAAGCCCAGCTCCCCAAAAACACAGGACAATAAGATCCTAAAATTAGCCATTAGGTGTCATAAAGTAGTTTTGCAAATTAGCAGGATAGGGACAGCTGTAACTTAAACAGCTTCCCACATCTGTCTGTGGGCCACTGCAACAGCCCAGAATAGCCAATGCACAAACCAAACTGTCTGTATCCCAGAGCTGATACACTCCTGCAGCAGAGCTGAACTGGGGCAAGTGAGTATAAGGGTATTACACCACGCCTATGATCTCCAGGGAGTCATCCTTAGCCTGGGGAATTCCCAGATAGGATGATCTATCTGCATTTCTGTGGCATAGAGGAGAGGGAATGCAGCTCAGAAATGAGGCCAGCAGGTCTAAACACATTTTAAAATGTACTGTTTCAAGAAATTTGATACACTACATAATTGGCAATGTTGACCAAGTAATACGAATAAACAAGGTTAAGATTTTGTCACAGATATTTTTAGTAAAAGTCATGGGCAATAAAGAAAAAATAATGGAAGCCTGTGTCCTGTCCATAACTTTTTCTAAAAATATTCTGTAGCGGTTTGGAGCTCCAGGATCCCCCTACCACTCAGCAGCTCTGGGGTACTCCCACTGTCTGCAGTGACCCAAGAGTTCTGGGGGGGCCCCACTGTCTGCATTTCCCTGCAGGCAGGGGGACCTTGCAGCTCCAGGCTGCTATGGGCTGAAGTCATGGAGGTTGCTGGAAGTCACAGATTCCATGACTTCCGCGACCTCTGTGGAAAAAATCGTAGCTTCACATATAAATGTACACCAAAAAAATCAAACGTAGGTGCTTTGTTTTAAACACCTAATAAGAGTGGCCTGATTTTCAGAGATGCTTAGTTTCCCACTGAAGTAAGAATTATGGTCACTTTACATGGCTGAACATCAGCAGTTTATTCAGATGTCTAATGGATTTAAGTGTCTAACTTTGGGAACCTACGTTTGAACATTGTGGCCTGTGTACGTTTGAACATTTATTACTATGCATTAGTGTATTTGACACTTAATGTATTTACAACTTTTAATACTTACATTTTAATTTATTTGTAAACATAAAGCATGCCAGATTCCTGCCATCAATATTAAACTTTATTAAGCATTATGTTTCTTCCTTAAATATTTCTTCTCTAGGTACAGCTTTAGTAAGAGCCAAACAGTGTCTTTCATCAAAATGCTGTAATACACTGAAAAGTGACTGTAAACATAGCATCTGAAGAGATAGCTACCTATGTGTATCCACAGATACGTCTATTTGGGTGGCCAGACTTGCAGGGCCACTGAAGGTGAGGGCAGAATTTTGCCTGCAGATTTATTATTGATTGTGATGATGTGTGAGAAATAAGGAACTCAGGTTGAGTTGTCAGGACAGTTAGGAAAAAAAAATCTACTTATGAACAGAAAACATTTGACTTCAAAGACACTGAGACATGAACACAGGACCTTACATTTTTACAGAGCAATTTTTCAGAGCAGGCTTGCACTTTGTGTTCCAGCACACTGTCCAAATGTTGGCCAGTGTCAGCTGGTTGTATCCTCCCCTCTCCTCTGCAATCCAGACAGCATTTGGAGGGTGTCTGGTTAGACAGGCTATAGTTTTCATCCTCCAATTGCAGGATGTTGTTCAGTTTCCATCCACCCTGATTAAGATACTCAAAATGTTCATAACATCACTGAACAATTTGTAGATTGAAAACATTTTGTGTTTATGATCGAGAATCCAGAAACATGTAGCCAGAGGTGGGCAACTGTGGCCCGCAGGACCCTCCTGTCCAGCCCCTGAGCTCTTGCCCTGGGAGGCTTGCCCCCAGCCTCTCCCCTGCTGTTCCCCCTCCCCCGCAGCCTCAGCTCGCCCCATCACTGGCACAGTGCTCTGGGTGGCAGGGCTGCGAGCTCCTGGGGCAGCGCAGCTGCAGAGCCGCAGCCTGACCTGGTGCTCTGTGCTGCGCAGTGGTGTGGCTGGCTCCAGCCGGGTGGCGCGGCGGCTGCCTGTTCTGCTGCTCTGGGCGGCACAGCTGTAGCGCCACCAGCCACTGGTGCTCCAGGCAGCGTGGTAAGGGGGCAGAGAGCGGGGGGGGGGGTTGGATAGCGGGCAGGGGAGTTCGGGGTGGTGGTCACAGGGGTGTGGATGGGGTCGGAGTGGTCAGAGGGCAGGGAACAGGGGGGTTGAATGGGGGCAGGGGTCCCGGGAGGGCAGTCAGGAAGGAGAGAGGGGCTTGGATGGAGCAGCGGGGGGCAGTCACGGGCAGGGGTTCTGGGGGAGGACAGGGAGAAGGGATAGTTGGATGGGGCAGAAGTCCCGGGGGGCAGTCAGGAAGGAGACGGGGGGTTGGATGGGGCGGCAGAGGGTCCAGGAGCTGTCGGGACAGGGAACGCGGAGGGTTGGATGGGGCATGAGTCCCAGGGGGGCCGTCAGGGGACGGGGGGCTATCAGGGGGCAAGAAGCTGGGGGGGGGTGTTGGATAGGGGGCGGGGACCAGGCCACGCCTGGCTGTTTGGGGAGGCACAGCCTCCCCTAACCGGCCCTCCATACAATTTTGGAAACCAGATGCGGCCTTCAGGCCAAAAAGTTTGCCCGCCCCTGATCGAGGCAGACTGAGGGCAGGTACTATACATGTTTTTACACAAAGTTCTGCTGGTACAAATTAGTCCTGACCTGCTAACTTGCCACTGGGGTTCTCAAAAGACACCTCTGTCCAAAAGACCTGCTGTGGGACTTAAGCAGTCTCTAGTCATTGTGATTCCCTCTGTACTGGTGAATTTCATCAATAGCACAGTAGTGCGTCCAAACAGGTAGTGGTGGTGTGAAGTGGGTATACATCCATTGAGAAATAAGTTGAGCCTATCAATTTCTTTCACGTGTTATATCAAACATATCTGAGGCCAGGTCTGCACAGCTGAATCTACTGTATTAAACTATTACAGCACCTAGTACTTAATGCTTGGTTTGCTAAGAAATGACAGTCTTCTAATGAAGAGGTAGCTACAGGAGATTTTCCTTTATTGTGTGTGTGTATGTGTCTAATTCTAATGAAAGGCTCCAAAATTTACACTCGAGTCATTTATTTATCCACAGAACATGTATAATGCACGATTAAAAAGGTACATGTTCTATAGAACTACCTAGAGCTCAATCAAGTCTCATCCTCAGCTATAGGAGCCCTCTCTAGGATTAAGAAGGTAATTTTTGCCTCTGCTGAATCTTTCAGCATGGCTGGTACTTATTGCTAGTTGGGAGTAGTGCTTTTTGTGATGGACACTTATGCCATGGAGACCACCAACTCTATACACTGCTTTAGCAACCACCTCTGAAGCGAGACCACCTGTCACATGCGACTACTTGCAGAGGCCACAGAAAGTTTTTCCCCTATAATTTAACTGCGAAGAAACTGTAAAGAGGGATGACCTGTCATCTGCAACCAGCAACCACATTTTCTTTACTCCCATTCATAAACACAAACCTGTAGGAGAAACTGATCTTCACTTATCAGTAGGAGTCTAGTGTACCATACCAGGCCACCCTTACTTCTGCACTTTGCTGGTGATGGCACTGCTGGTGAGAATAGCCAAGCAGGGCATCCAGCCAGCAGCCAATGCTCTCCCGTGTGCAAACCTTTGAAGAGTGACCACCTCTTACAAGAGACGACTTTTGATAACTCCCATGAGTGATCGCTCTTGGCAGGTTTTACTGTTCTGTAGTCTGACAAGTGACAATCAGAAGGTAATATTAAATCACTATCACCAAGACTGAATTTGAAGTGATGACCTAAAGGTGAGAGACTATTGCCAGCTCCTAAAATAACCAGTTTCCTTAGGGATGGGGTGTTTTATTGATGATCTACTGGATTTCCAATTCTGTTTTATTTGTTATGTGATTATTAATATACGCTTTCAAGATCTTAAAAAGAACTAACTCCGCAGATCCTTCTGATTTGTTCATAGGTAAGCCAGAATACCAATGACCAAGGAGCCTGCAAAAGTAACCACACACATTATTACAAATTTAGAACAGAGGAAACATTTTAGTAAATATTCATTAGCCAGTTTAACAGGGATAAACACATAACTATATTGATGTGTTTGCTTAGCTAGATTATAAGAAGTTTATGGAGGGTGTTGTATGTTGCCTATAGTTAAAGTTGCCCAGCCTTTCCAATAAAGACCCTCTTTCCAATTTATTTTGCTAAAATGTAACTCTTTGGGCTGAAATTTTCCGTGCCAGGCATCTGCTGCAGGCTGAATTTTTTCAGAAAGTTTCAGCAAAAATTGTTCAGCTGTTTCCAAAAATGAAATTAGGGAAAATACATAGTTTTGTCCATGTCAAAGAAATTCTTACAACTGTTTAGATGAGCAGCTCTAAACCAACATACTTTGGAGAAAGGAATTGAAATTTGATAGGGTGCTTGTCTGTGTCAGGGATGTGCTTTTGGTTTTTTCTATGAAAAACCACCCAAAATTGGCCAAATTCTAAACCTTTGAAAAAAATCTCAGTTGGCACATGCTCAATAGAGACTTGTTAGAGTTTGGCTGCTAAATTCTCTGAAGATTCCATCTGTACTGGGCATAGTCTAGCCCAGGGATACAGTAGCTAAGCAGGACTTTCCTGGCAATTGTTCTTTCTAGCTGCTGTGATACCAGGCACAGGAACTGAGACAGAAAGATTTTCTTTCCTGTGCTCTCTTTGCTGGTGCCCAGGTACCTGAAAGAGGAAGCTGCTTGACTTGAATGCAGAGAACAAGAGTCAGACTGTGTGGGAAGGGAAGTGGGGGGAGTAGATTGGTGCCAGTGGGACTGGGACTAGTTGGCAAAGGAGACTGGGAGCTGGGGAAAAGGAACCAGGGGATTGAGAATAAGTGAGTGGGTAGAAGACTGACATTGGTCAAGGACCCAGAAGAGGGGGAGACTGGAACAAGGAGCTTGGGGGAGGTGAGGAGGTGAGAGTGGTTGGACAAGAAGACTGGGGCAATCAGAATAATAAAATCACATTTGTTTTGGAATATAGTATCCACACAGAGAGTTACACTGAGATGGCTTTAGCAGAATCATTATCCCGCTATAGCTATGCCTGTCTGCTTCCCTGTGTAGACAAGCACATGGCTTATGAGATCTGAGAACTTGACAATTCAGGATGAGTGAAGGCAGGCATATAGCCAGACACAAAGCTCTGTCAGTACACATCAATCTTGATCTGCAACATCCCTATTATTCCAGGCCTGGAACCTTTTCTGAGCAAACACTAACGGTCATGTCAGCCAATGTGGTTGGTTGGTGGAGTGGACAAATGAGAACTCTAATCTAGCTAAGGAGTTTTTATGGTGCCTATCATGAAGGTATTTAAACACAGAGACCAGTCTTTCCCATGTAACCGTAAGCAAGGCTTGGGTTCATGCCTCCATGACTAGTAAATGACTAGTGTACTAAGAATGCACACTAATTCACTTTATTTTAAAAACCTCATATTAATATTTTCCAAGTTTAATGATATAGTAAATGCAACAAAGGACTATGAAATACATATTTTAATGTCAGTATTGCTGTAAGATATTCTGTGTAGTTCTCTAATTGTTTTAGGATCCAATCCTGCAGGGTGCTGAGTGCCTCCTGCAAAGCACTCCAACTTCAGTTCCCAGCAAAGTCAATGGGAATTGAAGGCATTCAGCACCTGGCAGGGTAAGACTCTTAACGCATCGAAGGAACCCCTGTAGTTGTACAACACTGCATTACAAACTATCTAGTTGTAAAGAATTGTGCCACAGGATTCTTTGCTGCTTCTACAGAACCAGACTAACACGGCTACCCCTCTGATACTAAAAGAGGAAAAGTCATTTACCATTCGCATCCAGGTTGGTAAAAAGCCTTTGTATAGAGACATAAATCCTTCACCTTGTATAGCCTGAATCAAGCAGTCTGCAGAAGACTTATACAGCAGTCCTCTAGCAATGAGGAAGGAGAACAAAATGAAGTTGGTGTTACAAATACACAAGTAGACTGTAGGAAATGAAAGTATTTCAGCACCATCATCCCCGCCCAATATAATACCCCCACATCTTCCATCAGGGTAGTTCCTATGAAAGGTTACATGTAGAAACAAGATCTCTGGCGTAGACTCACTGAAGTCAATGAAGCTATACCAGGGATTAATTCAGCCCCAAAAGTAAACTATATGTAAAGTTCTCACTTAGTTTAAAGTATAGCTATGGACCATTACTACAAAAATAGTTTTTATAGGCAAAAATAAACACCAAGAGTAAAGCAGAACAATAAGAGTAGACTAGAGCTCCAAGGCCGGATGTATCAAATAAATCAATGTGAATCTTTCCATTGACTTCATGGGGAGTTCAGTTCAGGTCCCAAATTACTACTTAAGTTGGGAAATACCCTCTCAGAAATATCCATACCTTCCCTGTTTATCTCTTGGTTGGTTCATTATCCGTGTTTTGACAACATCAGCAGGAGTTCCCAGGATAGCAGCTACCAGGCCAGAACACACACTATCAATAAAAAACACTATTTGAAGAAAAAACATATCAAGGTTTATCATCCCAATTCAACCACCTAGATCTCAGTTTACAAAATAAAGACATTTTTAGGGCTATTGTCATTAAACCATGATTAATGCCTCATAACTTAATGTGGGTTTCCCAGTTAGGACAGAGCTGGGAAAAATTGTCTCAGCTCTGGCACTCCTATCTCCACTCAGAATCAGTTTCCCTGGCTTCACTGGTACAATGTGAGGCATGCACAATGTATAGGGCGGTATGCGGGGTCAAGTGCCCCCTTAGATTTCTGCTTGGTGGAGGAAGGGAGAGGGGCTCCCTTCTCTTGCTGTGCCTGCGCTCCGGCAAGCTCCACCCTGGCCCTGGCAGCCGAGCCTGGGCAGGGAGCAGAAAGGACAGGACCAGCAATTCTGTGCAGCACAGCAGCTGCCTGTGAGAGAGCCTGGCTAGGGCAGTGGCCTGCCCTGCCCCCTCTGCTCCCCACCTGGGCCAGGCTGCCAGGGACTGGGCCCAAGCAAGCCAGAAATGTGATGGGGGAGGGAGGGCTCCAGCTTGCTCAGCCCTTGTCTTGGGCAGCCAGGCTTGGCGGGGAGCAGAGGGGGTGGGCCAGCCTGGTCCGCCGCCCCAGCCAGGTTCTCTCTGGCAGCCACTGTACTGCACAGAGTCAGCGACCCGGAGTGGCCAGTTTCAGCTGCTGTGAGAAGCGGCTCCATCCTGCTCCTTGCCCGGGCCCAGCTGCCAGGGACAGGTTCTGAACATGCTTGGAGAGGTGCACCAGGAAAAGGACCGAGCCTCTCCCATCCCCACAGGTAACTGCTGGGGTGGGGAGAGCGGGGCGGCCCCAGGTAGGGTGCAGGGCAGGGAGTTCGCTGGGCAGAGGAAACACTTGGAGTGGTCATGTGTCCTCCCTTTAGATTGTGCCCCCTCCCCCCGCAGTATCAGGAGGCACAAGTCATCATGAGGTAGTACATATCCTTGAAGTACAGCTGGAAATCTTGTGGAGCATGGGACCTTCTTAAGGGAACTACATGCACAAATACTCAAACACCAGGAAACTCTCTCTGGGAAAATAGTGTATGTAGGTACTGTAGAATCACACACCATAATAGTTCTATGGAGCCAAGAATACAACAGAATAGAACAGTAGGTTATACTGGGACAGAGGAAAAATGAATAAAGATCAGATGGAATAATGAAAGGTAACTGGAATAAATTAGCATTGCTTCACTGACTTTAATGGAGCTATACTGATTTACAGCAGCCAAGGATCTGGCCCATCACTAACAACTCCCAAAATGCAAGACTAATCCATTTAAAGTCTTGTAATTTTGGATATGTGTGACTAGTGAAATTAAGGCAACCATCGGGATTACAGTGCATCACAAACTGAATGAGCCAAAAATGTCATGCAGTTGTGAAAAAAGCTACTATTTTTTCAAGTGTATTAACAGAGTGTCATGTGTAAGACACATAGGAGGTAATTGTTCTGCTCTACTTAGAATTGATGAGGTCTCAGCTGCAGTACTGTGTCCACTTTTGGGCACCCCTCTTTAAGAAAGAAGGGGAAAAACTGGAAAGCCTCTGAAGGAGAGCAACAAAAATCATAAAAGATTTAGAACACCTGACCTATGAGGGAAGGTTCAAAAAGAACTGGGCATGTTTAGTCTTGAGAAAAGAAGACAAAAGGGGGCCCTGGTAAGTCTTCAGATATGTTAAGGGGCTGTCATAGAGGACAGTGATCAATTGTGTTCCCTGTCCACTGAAGGTAAGACAAGAAGTAATCAGCTTAATCTGCATCAAGGGAGATCTAGTTAGAATTTTCCCCCTAATATAGTTAAATACTGGAATAGGTGACCAAGGGAGGTCGTGTAATCCATCACTGGAGGTTTTTAAGAACAGGTTAGACAAACACCTGTCAGGGATGGTTTATGTATACTTTGGCTCACCTCAGTGTAGGGGGAGAAGGGAAGAGACTAGATGACCTCTCTAGTTCCCCCCTCTATGATTCTGTCAGCCAAAGTGATTGGAAAACACCAGAAGTGAGATACTCTGTGAAATTAATGGTCTTTCTAGTTTAGGAGCCAATCTTTGACAGGGCCAGATACTTCAAAGGAAAATATAAAAGCACCATAATGGACAATTATGCAATATCATGCCAGAAGGAGAAGTTTCTTCCTAGTCCCAAAGAGTTAGTGTTTGTTTTATATCCTGACATATTAGGGTTGGTATTCTTCTATCTCACTGTTTGGCATATTTAAAATTAGACTGGACAAAGCACTAGAAAAATCTAGAAAAGGGAAGAATCCTGCACTGGCAGAGATGAGGGGTCAGATAATCTTTTTTTATTATGTTATGGGCCATACTCTTTGCTGGTTTAAATTGTCATAGCCACACCGACGTCAATGTAGCTATACCAGTTTTCCCCAGCTGCAGATCTGATCCTATGATTCTAGGACCTAAATTGTGCCAGGACTGAGGGGAAAAAAAAAAACAATTTAAGGACCAAATAAAATCAACTGGAAAGAGAGTTATCTGCATGACACATTCACGATTTCTATAACTGGGGAGAACATGCTGCTACTGAACCTGTTAATATCTGGGTCATGAATTGATTACACATACATATATAACGCAATTCTGCTTAGGTCAGCCATAGCACTGAATGTAAGAACTGGGGATGACTCCCCGCCAAGGAGAATTTCAAGGTGGGTAAAATAGTAAGCAAAAGAAAAAGACGGTTACTCACCTGTAGTAACTGGTGTTCTTCGAGATGTGTTGCTCCAATCCATTCCAGTTAGGTGTGCGCGCCGCGCGTGCACGGCTTCTCCGGAACTTTTTCCCCTAGCAACCCCGGCGGGCGCTGGCGCCCCCTGGAGTGGCGCCGCTATGGCGCTAAATATATACCCCAGCCGGCCCGTCCGCTCCTCAGTTCCTTCTTGCCGGCTACTCCGACAGTGGGGAAGGAGGGCGGGTCTGGAATGGATTGGAGCAACACATCTCGAAGAACACCAGTTACTACAGGTGAGTAACCGTCTTTTCTTCTTCGAGTGATTGCTCCAATGCATTCCAGTTAGGTGAATCCCAAGCCTTACCTTAGGCGGTGGGGTCGGAGTGAGACGTGGCGGAGTGTAGAACCGCAGAGCCGAAGGCTGCGTCGTCTCTAGATTGCTGCACCAACGCGTAGTGGGAGGCGAAGGTGTGGACCGAAGACCAGGTAGCCGCTCTGCAGATGTCCTGGATGGGAATATGGCTCAGGAAGGCGGCGGACGAGGCTTGCGCTCTCGTAGAGTGAGCGGTGAGTCGGCATGGAGTCACGTGAGCTAGCTCGTAGCATGACCGGATGCATTGGGTCACCCAGGAGGCAATGCGTTGGGTAGAGACTGGCTCGCCCTTCATGCGATCAGCGACTGCGATGAAGAGCTGGGTGGAACGCCGAAAAGGCCTTGTCCGGTCGATGTAAAACGCCAGCGCCCTACGGACGTCGAGGGTGTGGAGCTGTTGCTCCGGGCGGCGTGGGGCTTCGGGAAGAAGACCGGGAGGAAGATGTCCTGATTAAGGTGGAAGGCCGAGACCACCTTTGGTAGGAAGGCCGGGTGAGGGCGAAGTTGCACCTTATCCGCGTGGAAGACGGTATAGGGAGGGCCCACCGTCAATGCTCGTAGCTCCGAGACTCTCCTTGCCGATGTTATGGCAACCAGGAAGGCCGTCTTATAGGAGAGGTAGAGGAGAGAACACGTGGCCATAGGCTCGAATGGAGGACCCGTGAGTCTGGCCAGGACGAGGTTCAGGTCCCAGGTCGGGGCGGGGCGACGCACCGGCGGGTATAAGCGGTCGAGGCCCTTCAGGAAGCGGGAGACCATCGGATTGGCAAAAATGGTCCGACCCTCCGTCGACGGACGAAAGGCGGACACCGCGGCGAGGTGGACTCTCAACGAGGAAACCGCCAGACCCTGCTCCTTAAGGTACCATAGGTAGTCCAGGATGGTAGTGATGGGTACCACGAATGGGTTGAGCCCCTGCTGGTCACACCAGAGCGCGAACCTCTTCCATTTTGCCATGTATGTAGTACGGGTGGAAGGCTTTCTACTTTCAAGCAGGACCTGCTGTACGGCTGCCGAACATCCCCTCTCTGCGTGGGTCAACCACGCAGGAACCAGGCTGTAAGATGGAGAGATTGCAGATTGGGGTGGAGGAGTCTGCCGAAGTCCTGTGTGATGAGGTCCGGCCACAATGGGAGGGTGATGGGCTCCCGAACGGAGAGCTCGAGCAGCAGGGTGTACCAATGCTGCCGCGGCCAGGCCGGAGCCACGAGTATCATGGTGGCTCGATCCCTCCGAAGCTTCTGGAGCACTCTGTGCACTAGCGGAAACGGAGGGAAGGCATAGAGGAGGTGAGTCTGCCACGGATAGAGGAAGGCGTCGGACAGAGATCCCGGCGAGTGCCCTCGGAACGAGCAGAACTGGAGACACTTCCTGTTCGCCCTGGAGGCGAAGAGGTCGACCCGGGGAAACCCCCACCTCTGGAAAATCGTGTGTACAACGTCGGGACGGAGGGACCACTCGTGGGAGAGAAACGACCTGCTGAGGCGGTCGGCTAGCGTGTTCTGCACTCCCGGAAGAAAGGACGCTTCCAGGTGAATGGAGTGGGTCACGCAGAAGTCCCAGAGGAGGATCGCCTCCTTGCAGAGGGGGGACGAGCGAGCTCCGCCCTGCTTGTTCACGTAGGCTAGAGCTGTTGTGTTGTCCGTGAATACTGTCACCCAGCGGCCTTGCAGGTTGGTCCGAAAGGCGTGACATGCAAAACGGATCGCCCGGAGCTCGCGGACATTGATGTGGAGAGCGAGCTCCTGGGGCGACCAGAGGCCTTGAGTGTGAAGGCCTCCCAGGTGGGCCCCCCAACCGAGTGCCGAGGCGTCCGTGGTCAGCGTCGCGGACGGACGAGGAGGGTGGAACGGCACTCCAGCGCAGACAATCTCTGGGTCTAGCCACCAGCGGAGGGACTCGAGGGTCGGTCTCATGACCGTGACCACCATGTCGATGTGGTCGCAGTGCGGGCGGTACACCGACGCCAGCCACGACTGGAACGGACGGAGGTGGAGTCGCGCGTACGCGGTGACATATGTACACGATGCCATGTGACCGAGGAGGCGGAGGCATGACCGCACCGTCGTGGTCGGAAAGTTGACCAGCTCCCGGATGAGGGAGACCATTGTCAGGTGCCGAGACCGCGGCAGGCAGGCGCGGCCCACCGAGGAGTCGAGGATTGCGCCGATGAACTCCACCCGCTGTGCTGGGAGCAAGGTAGACTTCTCGGCATTGACAAGCAGTCCGAGGTGTTGAAAGAGGGACAGGATTTCCACCACCTGTCGCTGCACTAGCCCCTGCGACTGCCCCCGAATCAACCAGTCGTCCAGATAGGGGTAGACGTGGATCTGGCGCCTGCGGAGGGCTGCTGCTACCACTGCCATGCACTTTGTAAACACCCTCGGTGCCGTGGCAAGTCCGAAAGGTAACACGGCGAACTGGTAGTGGTCTTTGTTGACTAGGAACCGAAGGAAGCGCCTGTGAGGGGGGTAAATTGCGACATGGAAGTAAGCGTCCTTCATGTCGAGGGCGGCAAACCAATCTCCCGGATCCAGAGAGGGAATGATGGTCCCCAAGGTGACCATGCGAAACTTGGGCTTGAGCAGGTATTTGTTCAGCTCGCGAAGGTCCAGAATAGGACGTAACCCTCCTTTCGCCTTGGGGATGAGGAAATAACGGGAATAGAATCCCCTGCCCCGTCTGTCTGGAGGCACTACCTCTATGGCACCCACGCTCAGTAGAGTCTGGACCTCTTGCAGGAGGACTTGCTCGTGAGATGGGTCCCTGAAGAGGGACAGGGAGGGTGGGTGGGAAGGAGGGGGCGAAACAAACTGTAGACGGTATCCCGACTGGACAGTCTGAAGAACCCAGCTGTCCGATGTTATGCGGGACCACGCAGGACGAAAATAGGAGAGGCGGTTGGAAAACAAACGGGGAGGATCCGAGGTGGAGAGTGATGGGCCGTCCTCGGGCGTCCCATCAAAAGGCCTGCTTGGACCCTTGCGGGCCCTTGGAAGAGGCCTGGGACTGGTTGCGACGGTTACCCGAAGGCCGCCGGTGATTCTGTCCCTGACGTCTAGACGTGTACGGACGGTAACGCTGCTGCGGGAAGGACCGAGGGGCCTGCTGCCGGAAAGACCTGCGTTGCGGAGCCGGCGTGTGCATGCCAAGAGTTCGTATGGCAATACGCCCATCTTTCAAGGTCTGTATCCGCGAATCGGTCTTCTCGGAGAATAGGCCTTTCGTGTCAAACGGCAGGTCCTGCAGCGTGTACTGCACCTCTTGTGGGAGCGTAGAGGATTGCAGCCATGAGATGCGACGCATCGTCACCCCTGTCGCTATTGTCCGCGCCCCCGAGTCCGCCGCGTCGAGGGCCGCCGTAATGGACGAACGTGAGGACGTCTTTCCTTCCTCGAGCATCGCCGAGAACTCCTGGCGGGAAGTTGTCGGCAGAAGTTCGGTGTATTTTGCCAGGGATGTCATGATGTCAAACACATACCTGGCCAGGAGGACCATTTGGTTGGCTATGCGCATCTGCAGGCCGCCCGCGGCGTAGACTTTACGGCCTAGCAGGTCCATCCTCCGAGCGTCCTTGGATTTGGGCGCCGGGGCCGGTTGACCGTTCCGTTCACGGCCATTCACAGACTGCACGACAAGCGAGTCCGGGGTTGGGTGCGAGTATAAGTACTCATAGCCCGTGGGGGGGGCTGAGTACTTCCGCTCTACCCCCCGCGCAGTGGGAGGGATGGACGCGGGTGTTTGCCAGAGCGTGGCCGCGTTCTTTTGTATGGTCTTCACAAAAGGCAGTGCCACGCGCACTGGAGTGTCCGAACCGACCACATTAGTTATGGGGTCCTCATCCTCCTGGACCTCTGCCACCGGAAGGCCCATGGCCGTCGCCACCCGACGGAGTAGTTCCTGGTGGGCTTTAAGGTCAATGGGGGGCGGGTCTTTGGCAGAAGTCCCAGCCACCGCTTCGTCCGGGGACGATGACGAGGACATTGCTTGTCCGATGGCCTCCACGGGAGGGGTCGTTAGAGGCGCCTCAGCCAGGTCAGGCTGGACGGGGGCCTGGTGGTCCCGCGGCATCAAGGGCTCGCGGGGAGGTGACCCCGGAGGGCGACTGATCGACGCTTCGGGCACCCTGCGCTCCGCGGCGATGTCTCGTGGGGGAAGCGGAATGCCTTGCGCTTCGTGATGACCCCAGGGCACCCAGAATCCCCACTGCTGAGCCCCTTGAGGGTGGTCGTGTGGGGTTGGCGGCAATGAGCCGGTGCCGTCCGCGCCAGAGGCGACCGATGCCGGACGAGACGGCCAGGGTGGGGCGGAGCCCGAAACCGAGGCTTGTGGGATACTGCCCGATGGTCTGGAGGCCCGGTGTCCGTCTGTCCGGTACCGGGAGGGAGACCTCGACCAACGGCCCCCGCGGTGCCGGGAGCTCGACCGGTTCCGGGAGCTCGACCGGGAGCCGGACCTGCGGTGCCGGGAGCGGCTGCGGGAGTTCCGGTGTCGGGAACGGTGCCGGGACGGGGACCTCCGGCTGCGCCGACGCGACGGAGATCGGGACCTTGACCGGTGCCGGGAGTGCGACCGGTACCGGGATGACGATCGGTACCGGGACTGCGACCGGCGGCGAGATGGCGAGCGGTACCGCGATGGGGAGCGGTGCCGAGATCTCGATCGGCTGGACGGTGAGCGGCGACGGGTCCTGGAGCGCGAGCGGGACCGAGAGTGCCGACCGTGCCGGTGGTCCACAGATGGTGGCCGGACCATCCTCGCCGGTTTTCCAGCCGACGGAACAGCCCGCACCGGCGGTGCCGGGGGCCGGAGGCTCGGTGCCTCTACGAGCTGAATCAGCTCTCGTGCGGCGGAGTACATCTCCGGCGTCGTCGGCAGCCTTGGCTCAACTCCGGACGGCACCGGGGAGCGCGGCGGTGCCGGACTCGGCGGACCTGGCGGAGTCAACGGCACAGTATCTGCCTTGCGCGCAGTCACCACCGGGGGCGCAGGCGGCAGAAGCACTTTAGCTGAGTCCTCAGCACGGGACTTAGCTACGGCTTTGGCGAGTCTACGCTTCCTCGCCGGCGAGAGCGAGCGGTGTCGGGTCTTCGGCGCCGGGGGTGGGGCCTGCGGGACCTCGGTACCGGGGCGGCCCGGTGCCGCTGGTGCGCTCTGAACCGAGGAGGTTCTCGGTGCCGGCGTCGCTGGTGCCGCCGGTTGGAGCGACGCTTCCATAAGTATCTGCTTAAGCCTGTGGTCCCGTTCTTTGCGTGTCCGTGGCTTAAAAGCAGAACATATAACGCACTTGTCGGTGCGATGTCCCTCTCCGAGGCAACGGAGGCAAGCGTCGTGTGGATCGCCAACGGGCATAGGCTTTTGGCACACAGCGCAGGGCTTGAAGCCCGGTGCCCTGGGCATGAGCCCGCACCGGGGAGGGAAAAGGGGGGGGAAACCCCCCTTAACCAACTACTACCTAGAACAACTACACTAAGATAACTCTAACAATTGAAACACTAACTATACAACTAACTATATATATACAAAAAACGAAGAGTGAAGGCTAGGGTGGTGGAGGGCAGAGAGCACTCCACAGTTCCGACCGGCCGTCACGGGCGGTAAGAAGGAACTGAGGAGCGGACGGGCCGGCTGGGGTATATATTTAGCGCCATAGCGGCGCCACTCCAGGGGGCGCCCAGCCGGCCCGCCGGGGTTGCTAGGGGAAAAAGTTCCGGAGAAGCCGTGCACGCGCGGCGCGCACACCTAACTGGAATGCATTGGAGCAATCACTCGAAGAAGAACCACAAATTTCCTAAGCCCTGGAGAGGGCTCATGTCCCAGAGATAAAGCCCTATGTGCTTATTATGAAGAGTTGCCATGTACATGTAGAGGGCAGAAGACGAAATGCAGATAAAGTAGTTTAGGACCTAACCCTACCAGACCTAATTTTTCCATACACACAGATACATTGGTCTCCAGAGAAGCAGCATATGTACATAGTTAAAGACAGCCTATGGAGAGAGGCCCAGAGAGCCATCTACAGTGTGTCTGATTTTAATATTCCTTCCATTGAGCAGATGGAATGAGATGGGGAGAAACAGATTTCCTGAGTCCCAGACCATTGCCTAAACTGCAAGACTATCCCTTCTTTCCTCTTTCCTTAGGATCATTTCGGATACTGACACCTTTATTGGAATATTATTTGTCTGGGTGCTCAAGAGGCAGTATACCATCCTATTCTCTACATCAGTGGTCTCCAAACTTTTTTGATCGCGTACCCCTATCAGTAAAAATTTTTTGAGCACGCACCCCCTGCCACGACAGCTCTACCATTTTTGCCAAAGCCAAAAAAAAAGGCGCTCGGACTCCTGCTCAAACTGATGAAGCAAAAAAAAAAAAAATGCTCCTCCTCCTGTGCACCCCCAAGGATCCTCTTGCGCACCCCACTTTGGAGACCACTGCTCTACATCTGGCCCACTTCTGCCTAGGATCAAATTCTTCACCATGGAGACACCTATCAACACTAGATGCGTCTCCTGTTCTAATAGTTCCCATTCAGTTCTTGCTTTTTGGTTACTGGTCAGCTACTGTCTATTCTCTGCCTGCTTGTGCTCTACCTCCAGGTGGAATACTTAGTCACAGAATTCCAAATATAGTGTATAATTTAGCACTTTCATATGCAATCTCAAAGTGCTTTGCAACATTGGGTAAGTACCACATGGGTAACTGAAGCAACAAGAAGCGAAGTGACTTGCCCACACTTACACAGCAAGTTACTGGCAGAGCTGGGAATAGAACCCACGTTCCCAGGTCGCAGTTGAGTACCCTGTTATGGATACCTCTGAAGAAGCAATAATTGGACGACAGAGGGAAGCAGCAATGTGACTGTCCTGAAAATTATAACATCACTGAGTGATTAGCTTGTGGCTAAAAGTTATCTCCTTAGAGATGTGGGAGGGGATAATAAAATAATAAGGCACCTTGCAATGCTGTGAGTCACACTATTGTCCTGAAGGGGTGTGTTCAGAAGTAAAAAGTGTTTCACTGAGTCATAAGTAGTCAGATCTGCAAAGAGAGTAATTAGTGGAAATAAGCATAAATGAGAAGTTACATGGTATTCAGGCTCCTTGTTATTGATTTAGGTGATAAAGACCTGAGCTAAATAAATCCCTGGTGTAAACTATTGACTACAAGACTTGCACCAGGCTGGCATATACCCTGTTCCCCTTTACTACTACCATCAGCTACATCCAGAGCCTCCTCTCTGCTTTCCCACTGCCTCCATCACAAAACATATTATTGGAGTATGCATATAGAGTAACTGAACTCTCTCTCTTCCTGAAACCACCCACCTCTCCTCCTGTTTAACGTGAAAACAGTAACTTGGAAAACAAAATTCCAAGGGGAAATTGGGCAAAAATGTTGTCAAACAAAATTGGAAACATTCACATAACTCTAAAAAGGATTTTTTTCCCCACTTCTCTATCACTTTTCTTTACCTGGGTAAGCACCATTATCCCCACTTTGCAAATGGCAAAAATGACAATAGAGGGCATAAGAGAGTCTAAATTGGGATAACTTGAGGGGTTGGAAGGAAGTGTAAGTTAAAGTAACTAAGGATTTAAATGAAGACCAGTAGTGTCCTAGAAAATTAATGGTAGATTTAGGAATAGAAGACAGGTGTCCTGACCTTAGATTTGGTGCTTTATCTACAGAACCATGCTGACTTCCTTAGTACTTTATAGTAGGGCTGTCAAGCAATTAAAAAAATTAATTGTGATTAATTACACTTAAACAATAGAATACCGTTTATTTATATATTTTTGGATGTTTTCTACATTTTCAAATATATTGATTTCAATTACAACACAGAATACAAAGTGTATAGTGCTCACTTTATTTTTGATTACAAGTATATTTGCACTGTAAAATAAAATAGTATTTTTCAATTCATCTAACATAAGTATTGTAGTGCAATCTCTTTATCATGAAAGCTGAACTTATGAATGTAGAATTATGTACAAAAAAACCCTGCATTCAGAAATAAAACAATGTAAAATTTTAGAGCCTACAAGTCCACTCAGCACTACTTCTTGTTCAGCCAATCGCTCAGACAAACAAGTTTGTTTACATTTTCAGGAGATAATGCTGTCTGCTTCTTGTTTACAATATCACCTGAAAGTGAGAACAGGCGGTGGCATGGCACTGTTGTAGCCAGTGTCACAAGATATTTAGGTGCCAGATGCGCTGAAGATTCACATGTCCCTTCGTGCTTCAACCACCATTTCAGGGGACATGCGTCCATGCTAATGATGGGTTCTGCTTCATAACAATCCAAAGCAGTGCGGACCGATGCATGTTCATTTTCATCATATGAGTCAGATGCCACCAGCAGAAGGTTGATTTTCTTTTTTGGTGGTTCGGGTTCTGTAGTTTTTCTTTAAGATGTCTCTTTTAAGGCTTCTTTAAGATTTGCTCTTTTAAGATTTCTGAAAGCATACTTCACACCTCGTCCCTCTCAGATTTTGGATGGCACTTCAGACTCTTAAACCTTGGGTCGAGTGCTGTAGCCATCTTTAGAAATCTCACATTGATATCTTCTTTGCGTTTTGTCAAATCTGCAGTGAAAGTGTTCTTAAAATGAACATGTGCTGGGTCATCATCTGAGACTGCTATAACATGAAATATATGGCAGACTGCAGGTAAAACAGAGATGGGGACATACAATTCTCCCCCAAGGAGTTCAGTCACAAATTTAATTAATGCATTCTTTTTTTAATGAGCATCATCAACATGGAAGCATGTCCTCTGGAATGGTGGCCGGAGCATGAAGAGTCATATGAATGTTTAGCATATCTGGCACGTAAATACGTTGCAATGCCGGCTACAAAAGTGCCATGCAAAAACCTGTTCTCACTTTCTGGTGACATTGTAAATAAGAAGAGGGCAGCATTATTTCCTGCAAATGTAACCAAACTTGTTTGTCTTACCATCTGGCTGAACAAGAAGTAGGACTGAGTGGACCTGTAGGCTATGAAGTTTTACACTGTTTTGGTTCTGAGCAGGGGCGGCTCTAGCAATTGCGCCGCCCCAAGCAGGGCGGCATGCCGCGGGGGGCGCTCTGGCGGTCACCAGTCCCGCGGCTCCGGTGGACCTTCTGCAGACGTGCCTGCGGAGGGTCCGCTGGTCCCGCAGCTCCGGTGGAGCATCCGCAGGCATGCCTGCGGGAGGTCCACCCGAGCCGCGGGACCAGCGGACCCTCCGCAGGCATGCCTGCGGCAGGTCCACCGGAGCCGCCGGACGACCAGACCCTCCGCAGGCACCCTGCAGGAGGTCCACCGGAGCCGCCTGCCGCCCTCCCGCCGGCATGCCGCCCCAAGCGCGTGCTTGGCGCGCTGGGGTCTAGAGCCGGCCCTGGTTCTGAGTGCAGTTATGTAACAGAAAAAAAAAGAATCTACATTTGTAAGTTGCACTTTCACGACAAAGACTGCACTACAGTACTTGTATGAGGTGAACTGAAAAATACTATTTTTCATTTCTACAGTGCAAATATTTGTAATAAAAAATAATACACTGATTTCAATTACAACACAGAATACAAATATATATGAGAATACAGAAAAACATCCAAAATAGTTAATAAATTTCAATTGGTATTCTATTGTTTAACAGTGCGATTAAAACGGCGATTCATCACAATTAATTTTTTTAATTGCAATTAATATTTTTGAGTTAATCACGTGAGTTAACTGCAATTAATCGACAACCCTACTTTATAGTGTTTTTCAGGCCAAATGTGTATGGTGGTAGAAGTTACATGTTAGTAAACAGATGTAAGTAAATGTAAGGAAGTCTGAATTGGTATAGCTTTTGTTCTGAGGGATGGAAAGACTAAATTAAAGTGTGTGTGTGTGTGTGTGTGTGTGTGTGTGTGTGTGTGTGTGTGTGTGTGTGTGTGTGTGTGTGTGTGTGTGTGTGTGTGTGTGTGTGTGTGTGTGTGTGTGTGTGTGTGTGTGTGTAAGAGAGAGAGAGAGACCCTAGACATGAGAACCCTCTAGTGACCAATCTCAGCAACACAGGCATACATCGCGTAAAACGTTTAACCACAGGTGAGAGTTTCTACACAAGAATTCCACCACTCTTTAGCTGTTCTGACAGCCAACCTGGTCTTCTTTATTGGCACAATTTTACCTTCTTACTCCCACAATCACAGGAGGATTTCCCACATTCCAACACCCAGTCTACGGACACAACAACAGGCTCTTCCCCAGAGAGTTCTTCCAGTCCCACCGTTCCTGGGCTCTTCTTCCTTAAAACTGTCTTAAACCCAGTCCTCAATAACTGTACCTCCAGACTCCCTTCACGAGGGGGTTCCTCTCAGGGCTTTCACCAGAGGCAGGCTTCTTCCCTAAGCCCCGAGCACTTTTCTTTCCCCAACTCAGGGATTCTTGGTGCCCCTCACAAAGCCCACCCTGCTGGCCCTTCCAATATCATGCTAGCCTCCTTCTTCCTATTAACTATCACATGATCCCCCTTCTAAACTTAGTAAGAGGTAATTAGTTGGTCACAGGTGGACAAGGCCCACACATTCTTAAAGGACCAATTTCACCTGTGACACAATGGATACTTTAACTTTTATACCTTCTTTTTAGTTGTTATCCTTTCCCTAGTCCTTACAACACCCTTAGTGATGTGTAACTTATGCCTCCTCTGACACTGGCCCATCAGTCTTAAAAATGGGATTTACATACATCAGCAACAAATACTTAAAATAGCCTTGGGCCAAGTGGCCTAGAAATTACCAGCCATTCTGCTAAGCAAATTTAAACAGGCCAACAAAAAATGACAAAAGGTCAAAAGTAAACTGATGCAGAGAAAGAGGCCTTCTACTGAGCATTGGGACATTGAGGGACATGCTTGTGGAGGGAGTTCCTTAGGCAACATCCCTGAACCCAGAAGACCTCACCATCCTACAGATAAAACCTCAGGAAGGATGGCAAAGACAACGCAACTTATCTCAATGGTCCTGGAAGGACAAAGGAAGAGAGAATCACTTAAGGAGCTCAGGCCTACTTTATTATGTTTACCTCCCATGTTTACCAGAGCAGCTCTTTGGACATTTGGCACCCAACCTGCCCAAAGGCCCCGAATTCCCCCTTCAGACAGGATCTTCACAAATGCATGGTGCACTCCATGAAATCTGAAATAAATAATATTTGACATTTCTCTAGCATCTCACGTCTTTGCAAACATTCATTCATTCCGCTAATGAGTAGAGAATTCAGTGATGGACAAACTTCTGTTGTACATATGCCAGGAGGACTTCTTGTGCTTTCTGTAGCACACATTTAAAAAAAAAATTCTTAGGAACCGGGACGACTTTAAGTAAGGAGTTACTGTACAAAGTCCTAAAAATCTGTCCGACACTGCATGACAATTGTCAACATCCACAGAATGACCACTGACAACAAAAATGGCAATTAAAATTAGCTTACTTGAGAACTCACCGTAATGGTTTCCCTTCTAGTCTCCTCTTTCCTTCCATTTGCATCTGCACCTTCACCAGATCAGTTGGACTGGCAAAAAACTGACCAATGGCACCGGCTGCCATCCCTCCAACTACAGATCTCCTGTACAAAAGTAAAGTGGGACCTAAGCTCCCATTTTTCTCCAGAATACATTCAAGATGTTAACAACTATGAAACCACAATGCCTGTTTCCCAATGAAAATGAATGCCTGACCTAACAAGCTCTGTAGCATCTTCCAGGTGAAATGGAATCTTAAACAACCACTTCTCACGTGAACAGCCAGAGCTTAATCAATTATTGTAGTAACTCCAGATGGCTAATATAGTCTATAATGTTCTTCTCAGTCTTATACAGTTTTAAACGTAACTTGGAAATAAAATATTTAATATACATCACCAATATGTGCTGGTTGCACTCAGGAACCATAGAAATAGCCAGAAGTTAGTTCCCTCCCCTTAACTGCCACTTTCTCTTTGTGATTTCTCTTTTTTATTTGGAAAGAAATTGGTATCAAATACTTAAAGTCAATTTAGTCTTTTTCTGTTTTTTGTAAAGTGAATTTGCACAGCAGTGGGGTGTGGGGCTCAAGAATGGTCTTCTTGGCAACTCTTGCTATTCCCATTGCATTCCAAGTTGTTACTTTCATGGTTACACCATCTGCAGTACCTCCTCAAGTTCTGAGATTTTTGGAGGTAGTCCCCAGAAGTCTGAGTTTAGGCAGGTAATGCAACTAGCCAGGCTGAGAGGGAGGGGCATTCAGCATATTAACACTTCAAAGGGAAAACAACGAGGCATCCTTGTGGCACCGTAGAGACTAATAAATTTATTTGGGCATACGTTTTCATCGGCTATAACCCACTTCATCAGATGCATGGAGTGAAAAATACAGTAGGCAGGTACAAATATACAGCACATGAAAAGATGGGAGTTGCCTGACCAAGTGGGGGGTCAGTGCTAATGAGGCCAATTCAGTCAGGGTGGCCTATTCCCCACAGTTGACAAGAAGGGGTGAATATCAACAGAGGGAAAATTACTTTTTGCAGTGACCCAGCCACTCCCAGTCTTTATTTAGGCCTAATTTGATGGTGTCAAGTGTCCAAATTAATTCCAGTTCTGTAGTTTCTTGTTGAAGTCTGGTTTTGAAGTTTTTTTTGAAGATTGGCCACTTTTAAGTCTGTTATTGAGTGTCCAGGGAGATTGAAGTGCTCTCCTACTGGTTTTTGAATGTTACAATTCTTGATGTCTGATTTGTGTCCATTTATTCTTTTGCACAGAGACTGTCCAGTTTGGCCAATGTACATGGCAGAGGGGCATTGCTGGCACATGATGGCATATATCACATTGGTAGATGTGCAGGTGAACAAGCCCCTGATGGTGTGGCTGATGTGGTTAGGTCCTATGATGGTGTCCCTTGAATAGATATGCGGACAGAGTTGGCAACAGGGTTTGTTGCAGGGATTGGTTCCTGGGTTAGTATTTTTGTTGTATGTTGTGTAGTTGCTGGTGAGTATTTGCTTCAGGTTGCGGGGCTGTCTGTAAGCGAGGACTGGCCTGTCTCCCAAGGTCTGTGAGAATGAACGATTGTCCTTCAGGATACGTTGTAGATCCTTTATGATGTGTTGGAGAGGTTTTAGGGAGTCTTTTGTTTGTATGTTTGAACAGTCATCCCCAACTTGTGCATCACTGAATCTAGCTCCATTGAGATACCCCTGAATGTTTCTACTGATGTCAATTGTGCTGAAGCATGAGAGATCAGGCATGTGGTGATTTTTAGCATATGATGCCCTTTTATTTGTCTCGATAAAAATATTTTTATACCCATACTTCCACTTACAAAAGGAAACTGGTTTCTGCGGCGGAGAGGAAATAAAATCCTCTGAAAACCTCTTGTATTTAGGGTTTTTCCCACACTTACGATTTAAAGGCAAGATAAAAATGAACATATAATTTACAAATAAGTCCTTACTTGTGCTCCATATATTACTAGTATAACTGAAAGGTATTACTAAATGTAAATTACTTTCACCAGAAAAGGTGACCTTAACAGAGGGTTAAATGTTAGGATGGGGGGAGACATGGAAAATTATAATAGGGTCAAAGGAGCAAGAAGAAAGAAATGAGTAGGGGAAAATATTGATATAGAGGGGTGTAACTTGTTCAGAAAGCACAGGCAGGGAGAAAAAGGAGGAGGGTGGCATTATGCAAAAGGATATATACTTGTTCTGAGGTCCAGAAGGTGGTGGGAAGCAGACCAGTTGAGAGTCTGGATAAAGATAAAAGGATTAAAATAGGGGTAATGTCATGAGGGAGAGGGGGATCCTACTATCAACCACCCAATCAGGAAGAGGAGGTGAATGAGACATTTCTAAAACAACAGAAATATCCAAAACACTGAACCTGGTAGTAATGGGGGACTTTAACTACCAAGACATCTGTTGGAAAAGTAATAATGGTAACATACGCAATTTCCAATAAGTTCTTGAACTGTATCAGGAACAACTTTTTGTTCCAGAAAGTGGAGGAAGTAACCGGGGAGATGGCCATTTTAGACTTGATTCTGACCAACACAGAGGGATTGGTACTGAATCTGAAGGTAAAAGGCAATTTGGGTGACAGTGATCATGAAATGACAGACTTTGTAATTCTAAGGAAAGAAGGGAGTGACAACAGCAGAATAAGGATAATGGACTTCAGAAAAGCAGACTTTAATAAGTCAGAGAATTGGTAACTAAGGTCCCATGGGAAGAAAATCTAAGTGAAAAAGGAGCTGGCAGTTCCTCAAGGAGACAATATTAAAGGAACAACTGCAAACTATTCTGATGCAAAAAAAAGATAGGAAGTATAGTAAAAAGCCAATACAGCTCCATCAGGAGTTCTTTACTGACCCGGAATCCTACAAAAAGTGGAAAGATGGTCAGATTGATAAGGAGGAGTACAAACGAACACCACAAGGATGTAGAGACAAAATCAAAAAGGCTAAGGCACAAAATGAGTTATACCTGGCAATAGGAAGAGCTTATTTAAATACACTAGGAGCAAGAGAAAGATGACGGAAAGTGTAGGTTGTCTACTTAGTGGGGAAGGAGAGCTAAAAACTCTGCAGCTCCCCATTTTGTCATGCATATTTTTAGTAAAAGTCACGGATAGGGAAAGCCCCTGGCAGTCCGGGCCGGTTTGTTTACCTGCCGCGTCTGCAGGTTCGGCCAATCGCGGCTCCCACTGGTCGCGGTTCGCCGTCCCAGGCCAATGGGGGCTGTGGGAAGCAGCGCAGGCCGAAGGATGTACTGGCCACCCTTCCCACAGCCCCCATTGGCCTGGGATGGCGAACTGCGGCCAGTGGGAGCCGCGATCGGCCGAACCTGCAGACGCAGCAGATAAACAAACCAGCCCGGACTGCTAGGGGTTTTCCCTGAACAAGCGGCGGCCCGACTTTGAGAAGCACTGGTCTAGATGAAATTACTATAAGGTAGGTGCACAACTGTTCGGAAGATAGTACTTGAAGAGTAGTTATTAGTGGTTTGCCTTTAATTTGGGAGGACACACCAAGGGGGTTCTTGCAAGGTTTGTCCTGAGTCTGGTACTATTCAATATGTTCATTAATGACTTGGATAATTGAGTCGCGAGTATGCTTATAAAATTTGCCGATGACACCAAGGTGGGAGGGATTGCAAGCACTTTGGAGGACAGGTTTAAAATTGAAAATGACCTTGACAAATAGGAGAACTAGTCTGAATTAAACCACATGAAATTCAATAAAGACAAGTTCAAAGTACTTCACTTAGGAAGGAAAAATCCAAAACCACAACTAAAAATGGGGAATAACTGGCTGTGCAGTAGTACTGAAGACGAGGATCTGGGGGTCATTTAGCACTTCTGCCATTTCCACATTTTCTGTTATTGTTCCCCCTTGCTTCCCACCATTGAATAACAGGCCTACCCTGTCCTTGGTCTTCCTCTTCCTCATAATGTATGTGTAGAATGTTGTTATTCTTTATGTCTCTAGCTAGTTTAATCTCATTTTGTGCCTTGGCCTTTCTTATTTTGTCTCTACATGCTTGTGTTGTTTGTTTCTATTCATCCTCTGTAATTTGACCTAGTTTCCACTTTTTGTGGGACTCTTTTTTGAGTTTCAGATCCTTGAAGATCTCTTGCTTAAGCCAGGGCTGTCTCTTGCCATACTTCCTATCTTTCCTATGCAGTGGGATAGTTTTCTCTTGTGCCCTCAATAATGTCTCAATAATAAAATTGCCAACTCTCTTTAATAACAGAGAGATTCATTGCAAATTACTGACTTGCAAGTTAGTGATTTAGGGTGAAATTCGCTCTGTGCAAACAATCAATGCAAGGACTATGTACCACTTAAATCTTCAAAGCAGAGATCGAATAGTACCTTACACGTTGCATAGGCCTTGTGTTGGCCAACTGCATACGAATGAATTGCACTCCAGGCCCTAGTCTACACAGGAAAGTTACACAGGATTTTAAACTAATTTGGTCAAACCAGTGGAAACCCCTGTGTGGACACTCCTATTGCAGTTTTGCTCAAACCTGTTCCCAGTCAACTTAAACCAAGGGAAGCTGCTCTTCAACTGAAATAAGAGTTCCTCACAGATGTTTGAACTGGATTTATTAAATCAATTTAAATTCACACCTTAGTTAAACCAGTGCAGCTTTCTTGTGTAGACAAGCTGTGAGAGACATTTTTCCAGGGCCTATGGAACTGCTGTAACAACGACAACCCCAACAGTAAGCAGTAGCACATATATACAGAATTACCAAAGAGGAAAGCTCTCGTCTTCAGCTCTGCCAAGCACAGAGTCACGAATGTGCTCATATGTAACCATCCGCACTCCGGAGTACACTACAGAAAACAAAACCACAAGAGAATTTTTAGAACAGCCCTCTCTTTTGTTTGTACTATAATAGAAAACCAAGAGATTAATTGTAAAACACCTACCACAATGGGACCGTTGGTCCTGACTGAGGCATTTGGTTGCTACTGTAATAATAAATAATCCAAAAGGGGAGGAAGACGAGGCTGAGTGGAATATTTGCCCTAGCCATGAACCTATTAATGTAACAGAATCTCTTTTGCTAAGTGGTATTTCTTGTCACAAATACGAGGTGTCTCAGCACTTTAAGACACTTTACTTCACTGGCCATCTCACCACCAGTCTGAGATTTGTTTCATTTCCAGCAAACTAGCCATTAATGAATCCTCTATGTGCGTTCCCTCCCACAGGTGCAATCCCTTTAAGATTTGCTGCTGTCAGTGTATTTGCAATTAAAAAAAATACAAACCAGCTATCTCTGAGAACCTCTTCCTGCTAACGAGAAGGGAATGTGGTATAATGGATGGGGCACTAGACTGCGGTTCGGATTTCATGGTTTCAAGTCCTGGCCCTGCCATGGACCTGCTGGGTGACCTTGGAGAAGTCACTTCCCTTCTGTAAATTGAGGGTAATGATACTGACCTCCTTTGTGAAGCTCTTTGAGACTTACTGATGAAAAGTGCTGTATAACTATCCACTTCAAATTCCAACCTTTAGTTAATTTGGATTAATTTTCTTCGATATCCCCATGTAGACAAGCACTTTGAGTCCTGGACCTCAATGGAAAAATAGGGGGTTCAATTGAAAATGTTTGATTGTATGATTTGACTGCACATTCCAGCTCAGGCAAGGATGTAAGTAACAGCAAAAAGGCTCAGAAATGGAGCACTTGGGTCCCTCTACAGGCTATAATTAAGGCTGAGAGTCTGTCACGGAGATCCTGGATTCCGTGACTCTCCAGGACCTCCATGACTCCTGCAGCAGCTGGTACGGCTGACCCCTGGGGCCAACTGCACCGGCTGCTGCTCAGGCGGCCTCAGGCAGCTGGCCCCAGGGGCTACCAGAGGAGCAGCAGTCCTGGGCGCTGCCCCTGAGCTGCCTCCCCTCTGGAGCAGCAGCGGCACCCCTGAGCAGCAGTGGTGCCCCAGAGCAGGGCCGGCTTTAGGAGGTGCAGGGCCAAATTCAAACAGTTTCGATGGGGCCCCGGCAGGGATGACTAAAAAAAAAAAAAACACGTAAAAAAACACGTGGGGCTTGTACTTACCGGGCGGTGCTCCAAGTCTTTAGCGGCACTTCGGCGGCGGGTCCTTCACTCACTCCAGGTCTTCAGCAGCACTGAAGGACCCACCGCCGAAGTGCCGCCGAAGACCCAGAGCAAGTGAAGGACCCGCCGCCGAAGTGCCGCTGAAGACCCGGAGCGCCGCCAGGCGAGTAAAAATTAAAAAGGCGCCTCTAGCCAGGGAAGGGATTCTCACTGGGCGCAGGGCCCGATTCGGGGGAATTGGTGGAATAGGCCTAAAGCCGGCCCTGCCCCAGATCCCTCCCCTGAGCAGCAGTGGCGCCCCAGGCGCACCTAAGATTTAGTAAGGGGTATCTATAGTACAAGTCATGGGCAGGTCACAGGCCGTGAATTTTTGTTTATTGCCCGTGATCTGTCTATGACTCTTAACCTGTGACTAAATCTTAGCCTTAATTATAATGTTGTTTACTCATAGTTCTACATACTGCATTGGAACTAGTTTATATTTTGATTGCATGAATGATAACACATTGTAAGACATTACAAGTAGTACAGTCTGGTTAGGGAATGCAATTCAAGTTCAGCGAGGTAGGGTTGGGAAAACTCCACTCTAAAGACCAGGAGCTTGATGCCAGCGAGCACGACTCTGTCTCAGGGTCTAGTGTTCCTCTCCAATCCCTACCTGGAGATTCCAAACTCTGCGCAGAGTGATTCTGTAGGACTGAACTGATGGCAGTGGCAACAGCGATGAAGCCACACTATAAGGCCCGACTAGACCAGCTGTGGCAGGGGTACCAGAACTGACTTCACAGCAACACCTCACCAAGACCATCTGTGACAGGTCTGCAAAACTGACTTCACAGGGAGGCCCAACTGGACAAACTGCGGTGGGGGTGCAGAACTGACGTCATGGCAAGACCCAACCAGAGCAGTCATGTTAGGCAGGCCATTCATCCAGTTTTAGGTCAGACAGCCCTGTTTTTAAATTGTTTGTCCCCTACCCTGTACTGAGACAACACAGGATGTGGTTTTGTCTGGTTTCATGGCTAGGGGATGCCATTTTGAAGAGCACACTGCCCCACCCCTGCCTACGTGACCTAACATGCACGATGCAGGCCAGTCATTCTGGCGAGGGTGGAGCTATGCAGGTGGGGAAATGTCCCATCTTCAGGGGTTGTGTAAGTGGCATTCTTGGCACTCATTCAGGGCACGTCTTCACTAGCAACATTAAAGCACTGCTGTGGCAGTGCTTTAATGTGGCTTGTGTAGTTGCACCAGAGCACTTGGAGAGAGCTCAGTGGTTTGAGCATTGGCCTGCTAAACCCAGGGTTGTGAGCTCAATCCTTGAGGGGGCCACTTAGGGATCTGGGGCAAAATCAGTACTTGGTCCTGCTAGTGAAGGCAGGGGGCTGGACTTGATGACCTTTTGGGGTCCCTTCCAGTTCTAGGAGATAGGTATATCTCCATTAATTTAATTTAATTTAATTTAGCTCTCCCAGCACTATAAAAAACCCACCTCCACGTGGGGAACAGCTCCCAGCGCTGGTGCTGAAACGTGCAGCGCTCAGGGCAGTGTTTTTTCACACCCCTGAGCGAGAAAGTTGCAACACTGTCAAGTTCCAGTGTAGACAAGCCCTCAGACAAGCCCTAATTAGAGCTGGGAGTGAGGTTTCAGGTGGGTGAGAACTGTTGTGTGATTAAGGATCCTCAGTAAGCTGGCCAGTTACTGTCTGCAGGGTTGTCTGCAGGGTTGACTGAACAACTGACACTCTAACTGGGTTTGGGTTGTTGTGTTGCATGTAAATATATGTGCAGTGATCAGGCTTTAGGACTTTTTTCTTCCCTCCCCCCCCAAATAAAAGGAACCAGTGGTTCCAGGATCCCAAGGATGCTGAGTGCCTGTGAGAGGGGAACAACGACCTGCAAAGGTAACTGGTGAAGTTTTACTTTTACTTCCCAGAACCAGAAGTCAGAATACGGCTCTGGGTGATGGCTCAAGCCACAGTTTAAGAGGATCTCTAGGCACACTGAATGAGCCCTTGTGCTGCCATTGGCACTTGCCAGAAGGGTTACAAAGAGACATGGCAGGATTAAGACACAAGACAGTATAGCTGTGGGACATAGCACACAGCAGTGGTTTTCAAAATGCGGGTCACAACCCAGTACTGGGTTGCAGAATGTAAGGCACTGGGTTGCGGTGGCTCTGGTCAGCACCGCCGACAGGGCCATTAAAAGTCCTGTCGGTGGTGCTGCCTGCCTAGGCAGGCTAGTTTCTACCTGTTCCAACGCCGCGCTGCGCCCTGGAAGCAGCCAGCAGCAGGTCTGGCTCCTAGGCAGGGGGGCCATGGAGCTCTGCAGACTGCCCCCACCCTGAGCACCAGCTCCGCACTCCCATTGGCTGTGACCCCTCATCCCCGGCTCCACCCCAGAGCCTGCACCCCCAGCCCAGAGCCATGACCCCCTCCTGCACCCCAACCCCCTCACCCTGCCCAGAGCCCCTTCCCACACCCCAAACCCCTCATCCCCAGCTCCGTTGGGTCGTGGGAATCAACAGTTTTCTTCAGCTGGGTCACCAGAAAAAAAGTTTGAAAACCACGGGCATATAGCATTCTGACTCATTGCTATGGGACAAGATAATCACCTATGTGTCTGTAGACAGCAGGTGTTGCTCCTTGCCAGAGTTTTAGTAAGCCTTCCTCTTGAACAATCCCTGCTGCAGTACGCAGCATGCCACGGTAGGGTACAGCTCTTCTGCCAGCAGCTCCATACCGACGAACGGCAGCTTCACCTTGGATCTGCAGTCGCGTTTTCGTGAGATCCAGGGGAAAGGTTACTAGCAGAAAATAACAGGGAACACAGCTGAACAAGGCCACATCCTGCAGAACATAATGTTGCGAAACGCAGGCTGGCAGCGTTTGATTTGCCGCAAGCGCTGTTAGCAGGTGCTCATCCTGACTGAGGCAGGAGGATCATTATTCATGGTGCCTTTTGACAAGATAGCAAAAATATATCAATCGCTTTTCATTCTATTCCAAGTTCTTGTCATTCCAAATCCAATGCTTACCACCTGCCCCGCTTTTGAAGTTTCTTTGGAGAAGCATTTGGAGTTTCTGGAAGATGCTGGAGCACGTTAAATCCTTCTCAGTTACTTCCACCCTTTTACATACTCTGTGACCAAGACTTTGGTGTGCACAATGCAGTGCACCTCATTCTCAAGTGGCCACTCTGAATTTCCAGAGGGAAAGCACACTTTGCAGAGCCAGTAATCTCCTCATCCCCATGCAGGGGAGCATGAAATGGGCAGATGTTTGACTGCTCCATCCCACAATATGGGGGAGCTGCTTTGTTCCTGGCTTCCACCGGCTGCGGTTCGCCGCTCCAGGCCAACGGGGGCTGCAAGAAGCTGCGGCCAGCACATCCGTCAGCCCGCACCGCTTCCCGCAGCCCCTATTGGCCTGGAGCGGCGAACTGCGGCCAATGGAAGCCGTGATTGGCCAAACCTGCAGATGCGGTAGGTAAACAAACCAGCCCGGCCCGCCAGGGTGATTACCCTGGCAAGCCACGTGCCAGAGGTTGCCGACCCCTGGCGTGGATTAATAGAAGATTACTTTTCCCCATTGGAACAAAGCAGAACCAGAGAAGAAAGTGTCCCTTAATCTATTCCCTGTGCTGCTTCTGGGGCAGTGCAGTTACACACTGCCCTTACATAAAAAAAAACTTGACAACAGCTAGACTGCTGGTGTGCTGAGCCTCTTGTGCTAACCAACACTGCCTTGTATTTCCCAGGCTGCCTGCATCCACCGGTTGTCTCTTGTTTTATACTTAGATTGTAATGTCTGTGGAGTACAGACTATCTCTTGGTTCTGTGTTTGTACAGAGCCTAGCACAATGGGGTTCTAGCCCATGACTAGGGCTCCTAGGCACGACAGTAATACAAATAATAAACAACACTAATAATAATACTTTGGGATGCCGGTAAAGTCACAGTATAATCCCAATATTATTTCTTGTATTGGATATCTTTAAACAAAAGAGAACCCTTAAATCATTAGGACATTGCACCAAGTTTGCATGTACAAATTAATAGTTTACACTACGCAGATATTACAAAATATCAAATTATTTATCACAGCGCAGCATTGTATAGGCACTCCCTCTTCCTTAAATATCTGCTCTCTCTTCGTTGCACTGACACACGTCTCTAAAGACAGCTCTGCTGTAATTAGAAACATGAGCTTCCCAACAAGATTAAATCTCTTTTTGGAGAGAAGGGGGAGCGCTATTCTAAACTAACTGTAGAAGGCAAATTACTCACACAGTCAACTTCAACTGATTATTCCACCCTTTTGGTGTTCTATCAGCAATAAGAGTACGTTGCACATTTAAATCACTCAGAACTTGTCTTGGTTCACTATTGCATCCCACTGTTCTCAACGGCAAAGATTTGAGGCTAGTCTACAATGGCAACGCTAAAGCGCTGCTCTCCCAGCACTATAAAAAACCACCACCTCCACGAGGGGCGTGGCTCCCAGCACTGGTGCACGGTATACACTGGCACTTTACAATGCTGAAACTTGCTGCACTCAGGGGGGTGTTTTTTCACACCTCCAAGCAAGAAAGTTGTGGCGCTGTAAATTGCCAGTGTAGACAAGCCCTAGATCTGAAATACCTACTGCGGAGCAACACCAAGTTTGCAAAGCAGCAGATCCGGAGAAACCATGTGATCAGCCAGTACTTCTGGACCAGCTTCCTACAGCAGCCAGAGCCCCGGCCCTTTAAATCGCCTCCTGAACCCCAGGTAATGGCGGCAGGGCTCCGGCGGTGATTTAGAGGGCCCAGGGCTCCAACACTGCGGGGAGCCCTGGAACCTTTAAATCACCACCGGAGCCCTGCCGCCACTACCCTGGGGCTCCAGCAGTGGGACTCAGGCAGCGCTCTAAAGGGCCCAGGACGCCTCCTGCTGCGGGGCCCTTTAAAGCACCGCCCAAGCCCTGGTGTAGCGGCAGTAGGGCTCCGGTGGTGATTTAAAGGGCCAGGGCTCCCCGCAGGGGCTGGAGCCCCTGGCCCTTTAAAGCGCTGCCTGAGGCCGGCTGCTGGAGCACCAAGGTAGCAGCAGCAGGGCTCCAGTGATGATTTAAGGGGCCAGGGGCTCCGGCTGCTGTGGGGAGCCCCGGGCCCTTTAAAGCGCTGCCTGAGCCCCGCTGCCAGAGCCCTGGGGTAGCAGCAGGGCTCCATCAGCAATTTAAAGGGCCTGGAGCTCCACTGCTGTAGCTGTGGTCAAAGCCCCGAGCCCTTTAAATCACCCCTGAGCCCCAGGGGCTCCCAGCCGCCTCTGCAGCTCCCGGGGTGATTTAAAGGCCACGCCTCTTCCAGTTGAGGCCACACCTCTTCCGGTTGAGGGCACACCTGTGGTCAGGACTCCAGCATACTGGTAAGTCCTTTAAGTTACTTTCACACCTGCATGTGATGCAATCTATTTTGTAAGCTGCACTACACAGAAAAGTATAAAGAGGAGAGGCAGGTGTCACAAGTTCCCTGCACCAGGAAGTTGCTGAATGTTGAAGCAGCAGTGAACAGACAGCTGAGGGAATGGGGCTGAGCATTTTCCCTACCCCCCACCCCAGTCAATCACGACACCCTTCCCTCTAATAAAATCAAAGTGGCTAGTACCTAGTTCTGCAACAGCCGCTGCACTGGCTGACAGCGCGAACTTGCTGGCTCGGGGCCATCTCTCTGGGAAAGGCAAACTTCTCTCCTCCTGGGGGTAGCATTCAGCATGTAACATAACAGGCACACTCACCCACCCACCCAAAAGAATCTGGAAAGAATTAAAAGTCAGTGAGTCACTCTCTTGAGGTCATTTTCCTGAAGGTCCAGCAGCACCAAGGAGCACTCACCCCACACTGTCTCCCGATAAGCAGGCTCCAAAGTCTCTGCTCAGTGACATAACTAAGTCCTACAGAGAGGCTTCTGGGAAATGTAGTCTTTCATCCAATCTCCCACACATGAGGTAGTGAAAGTTGGTTTTTAAGCAGAGTTATTTATTGCCAATCGCTGATATTCAAAAATTATTAGTCAGGTCCCCAAAATCATGAGATTGATTTAAACATAATGAGACTTTTAAAATATTTGCCTTCAGCTATTTGAGTGGTTAAAGTTCATGTTTTCCAACTTTGTTCTGCAATCATAAGGGCTAGAAACTTTTTTTTCTAACTGAAAGCTAAGATTCTCACATAGTCAGGACTCCAGGACAGGGGTGCCATTTCAGATTTTAACTGTAATTTCAGAGGCTACTTAGGCACCTGAAAACTCTAGGTGTGGTTGTTTTGTTTTGTTTTGCAGATAAGTTAGAAATTAACTGATGGGAACACTGTATCTAATTCCTATATAAAGAAAGAAAAAATATGGCTTTAATTGGTGCCATATTAAAGCCATATTTTAAGTTTATATGTAAAATTAGAACAATCAGGCGACAATACAAGATATTTCCAAACCCAGGCATTGAGGTATCCATTTTGGAGCCTTGGCACAGATATCAGAAACACAAGTTTGATGCTTTGTACACCATCTTTAGTAGAGATAAATAAAAATAAATAAAATTTGCCTAATATTTGCTTACTTTCTCTGACACACTCTGTGTTACTGCCATTATCCATTCTGTTTTAGTCAATTTTTTCACTCCACTAAAAACATTTACTTAATTTTAACGTGCACGATTAAGTTCTTCCCCCGCCCCTTCATTAAGAATGGGAATTTATTTGTTTAATTATTCTGGCTTTTCTGATTACTGATCACAATCATATATGCAAGTCATTAATATTTAAATTCATAATTACTATTAGTATCAGACTTGAAACTGCATTTATATTCATATTAATTTTAAGTTATTTTACAGATATAATTAAAATATAATTTGAAAATAAGCGACCTTCATCTGCATAGTGTTTAGCTTTTAAAAAAACAAAAAAAACTGGCATTGCTAAGGTGAGTACAAGCTAAATTTACATTCTGGAAGGATACTATTATTGATTGTGTGTGTGTGTGTTGGGGAGAGTGTGTGGGAGACTGAAGGTGTGTGTTGGGGGGAGTGTGTGTGTGAGATTGTCTATGCTGAATGATTGTGTCAGCACACTGTCTCTTTAAGCCAAGCACACAGGAGTCTGAACGCTTGTTCAGTACAGCAGCAGCAGCTCTCACTCCTGAACCAGAGGCACCTGCACAGACAGGTGTCCTGTCCCCACCTCCCCAGCTCAGTGGAGACCCACTTGGGCACGATATGTCCCCATATCTACTCTAGCGACACCATCGGAGGACCCAACCACATCAGCCACACCATCAAGGACTCAATCACCTGCACATCTACTAATGTGATATATGCCATCATGTGCCAGCAATGCCCCTCTGCCATGTACATTGGCCAAACCGGACAGTCTTTACGTAAAAGAATAAATGGACACAAATCGGACATCAGGAATGGTAACATACAAAAGCCAGTAGGATAACACTTCAGTCTTTCTGGACATTCTATAACAGATTTAAAAGTAGCCAAACTGGAACAAAAAAACTTCAGAAACAGACTTCAACGAGAAACTGCAGAATTAAGGCCTGGTCTATGCTGCGGGGGGGTGGCGGGGGGACTCAATCTGTTATGCAACTTCAGCTACATGAATAACATAGCTGAAGGCGACGTACTTAGATCAACTTACTGTGGTGTCTTCACCGCGGTGAGTCGACTGCTGCCGCTCCCCCGTCGACTCTGCCTGCACCTCGCACCGAGCTGGAGTACAGAAATCGACGGGAGAGTGCTCGGGGGGTCTATTTATCATGTCTAGACTAGACATAGACACGATAAATCGACCCCCGCAGGTAGTGTAGACACCAGGGGCGGCTCTAGAAATCGGGCTGCCCCAAGCAGCGCGGAGCACTGCGCCGCCCTTCCCCGGTCCCGCGGCGGGTCCCCCCCCCCGGTTTCCGGAGTAGACACACCCTAAAATTAATTTGCAAATTTAACATTAATTTCAGCTTGAATAGGTTGAATAAGTTGGGGTTGAATAGGGACTGGGAGTGGCTGGCTCATTACAAAAGCAGCTTTGCATCTTCTGGAATTGACACCTTCTCATCAATTACTGGGAGTGGACTACATCCACCCTGATCAAATTGGCTCTGTCAACACTGATTCTCCGCTTGTGAGGCAACTCCCTTCTCTTCATGTGTCAGTATATTTATGCCTGCAGCTGTAATTTTCACTCCATGCATCTAAAGTGGGTTTTTTACCCACAAAAGCTTATGCCCAAATAAATCTGTTAGTCTGTAAGGTGCCACCGGACTCCTTGTTGTTTTTACTCGGGCACGGCCATCTCTAGCATCAGACGAACTACTCCAATGCTGCACCAGCCAAGCTGGGCAGCCGGAGAGTGGCGGCTGCTGGCTGGGCAACCAGCTCTGGGAGGGATGCTACGGGTGGGGCTGAGACAAATTTTGGGGTGGCTATAGTCCCCGCAAATCTCCCTTTGCACCACCCCTGTTTGTAAAATTATAATGGGGTACGAAACTCGGGGGAGGGGCCAGGTCCCCACTTCCCTCCCTAAATGGTGCCACGCTCCAGGAGCTGGGGCTTCAATAAAACGACCCAAAATTGCAAGGCTCATGCAAAAACTAACGAGCTGGCAACACTATTGGACTAAACTCTATAATGGAGATTGCAAAACAATAAACAGCCATACTTTGTCCTTTACAACCATAGATCTGAAAGTACTTTACACAGAAGTATAAGTATTACTATTTGTATTTTAAAGATGGGGAAACTGAGGCACAGAGTGAGTGAGTGAATTGCCCAAGGTGACACAGCAAGTCAATAGCAGAACCAGGAAAACAACTCAGGGCTCTGACTCTCATGACCACATCCTTGTACTTCACCAAGCTGCTTCCCAGGAAGTAAGCATGCTACCGAAAGCATAAGAGCTCTAGTTCCACTGACACCCCTTCCTGTCTCCAAAACTGGGCAGCCCCGCCTTGCAGAAATGATACAAGGGACCCAGAAAGGGGACATGTCATGGAACCGCTTCTCCCCTTCTATGCCCCCAGCTGAGTTCTCCTTGCTTTGCATCCTTTCCTGCCATAGAAACACTGTGGAGAATCCGTCCCTTTGCAATTACGTGCCTTTGATTAACTAAAACATTCTGATGACATTAGGGTGTGGCTCCTACCAGCCTCCTTCTACACCCCTTACTTATGATGAACCTGTATTTCGTATCACTGGAATTACATGGGTGGATAAGATGTTACTCAGCATCAAAGTGGGAGAATAATAATTGTATTATTATTTATAATTTGTATTTATCGTAGCCCAGCCAGCCAGCCTAGGAATCTAGTTATGGACCAGGACTCCATTGTACTAGGTGCTGTACACACACAGAGCAAAAAGACAGTCCCTGTCCTGAAGAGCTTACAATCTAAGTATAAAGTAGAGGCAACAGATGGATGCAGACAGATGGGGAGTACAAGGAAACAAATGAGACGTATTGGCCAGCATGATAGGCTGTCATCTCAGCACTTCAGCAGCCTAACCATTGCCAATTTTTGGTAGGGATCTTGACCAAGGAGAGTTAAAGGGGTTTTGAAGGAGAACAATGAGTAAGTTTTACAGATGTTTACAGTAAGCTTCTCCCGAGGGTGAGGGGCAGCATGGGAGAAAGCACAAAAGTTGCCAGTTCGCCCTTACACCCAGTTCCTGCATGCACTTACACATACACCTCTACCTCAATATAATGCTGTCCTTGGGAGCCAAAAAATCTTACCGCGTTATAGGTGAAACCGTGTTATACTGAACTTGCTTTGATCCACCGGAGTGCGCAGTCCCCTCCCCCCTCCAGCACTGCTTTACCGCATTATATCAAAATTCATTATATCGGGCGGCGTTATATCGAAGTAGCGATGTATTAGGAGCTTTGCACACAAGTAGGCCCACTGAACACAATGGATCTACTCACACGTATAAAGTTACTCACATGCGTAAGTTTGCTACCGTGGTGGCTTCAGGCCAGAGATTGTATCGCCTGTACGTTCTGCAAAACCCCTTGCTTTACATGGGTCAAAAATGTGCTAAAAGCCGTAATGTGAATATTACATTTCTGCTGCTCAAAGGGGTATACACTAAAGGAATTTGTTTTAAAAAACTCTGGCCCAATCCTTCACCCACAGAATTCACTGGGAGTTTGTAAATGACTTCAGAGAGAGCTGAATCCCATTGCAATGCCAAACGAAACTAGCAAAAGGTTAGTCGTCTCAAAGGGATGCTGTGATGTATTTTGCAATGTTTTATTGTAGAGTGTAATCATTACTCTTCACCTCGAGTGTTGCTCTCTGTACAGTATTTTGATGTACTTGTAAGAGTTCATTTTGATTTCCCTCTGCTATCCTGGTGAAGATGCTTCCACTTACCTGAATAACAATCCCATTAAAGTTAATTTGACACCTTGTTTGCTGAGATTTGCTAAAGGACATTTTTCTCTCTTCTGTACAGACAAAAAAACTAAACTCCTCAACCCAAAGCAACTCCGAGTGATAAACACACAGTGCCAAATTCTTATCTAATTTATACTCCCTGCTGCCAATATCAACATCTCTAAATACAGGGCACAGTACGGGTAACGGGGTGAAATTTTATGGCCTGTAACATACAGAAAATCAGATTAGATGATCTAATAGTTCCTTCCAGCCTTAAAAAAAATCTATGAATCTAAAGTTTGTCCTTTATTCTCTATCCCTGTTCATTTCTCATGTTGACAGCTAGAACCTCCTCTCTCTACTCCCCAGTCTAGTCTATCCAAAATGGGCTTGATACAATCATCTTCCTTTCCTGTCATTCTGATCTTATTTCTTTATGGTACTTATATGGCCTTCATCACCATTGAATCTTAGTACCTCACCATTTTTAATATATTTACCTTCACAGTGCCCCAGTGAGGTGCGGAAATGTTATTATTCCCGTGCTACAATTGAGGCATAAGGAGATGATGTCTGTGAGAGGGCTGGGAACTGAACCTGGTTCTTCGAACTCCTAGGCTGGCAGTCTAACCACTGGCCATCCTTCCTCTATTTGCTCTAGCTTACTTCGCCAGCTTCTGCATCAAATCCAAGCTCTTCACCGTCACTGCCTAGACTCCAAAATTCCTTACATACCTGCACATTTTTCCTTCTACACCCATACTACAATTAGCTTCTCCCTTTGGACCTGGTCTAAGGCCCATGGAACTCAAAGGGAATCTCTCCATTGACCTTAATGGACTTTGGATCAAGCTATATCCGTCCTGCATCCACACCTAGTATTATGTCGTCCTCTAACCCATAAATTACAATTGGAAGAATTTCTGAATGATAACCAACCCTCCTCCTCTTTTACACTACAAACATTTTTCACAGACCCACCCACTCCACCACACATGCTACGTAACAGCCACACCCCATTTTTCATTTATCGTATTCAAAACAGTTCTTCAGTTCAGATGCATTCAGCACATTTACCCTGTGTACAGCCCTAAGTACACCCATGCATGCTATATAAATACTACAATACATCAATAAGGGAGCCTCAGACGCAGCAGCAGAAGCCAGTTTGGAATCAACAGCAACATTTCTCTACATCATCAGTCATTGGTGTTGGGGAGGAAATGGACATAGATGTTACTGATGTCTTGGCTTTAGTCCTTGGACTTATTATTATTATGTATTTTTTGTTTCAGCCAAGAAATCCAAATTCCCCCCCTTTTATCCGCGGTTGGATCCCTTGGTTTGGAGCTGCATTTCAGTTTGGGAAAGCTCCTCTGAAGTTTATAGAACAAGCCAGAATCAAGGTAATAAGCTTGTAGAGTGTATGACTAAGTAATGTATTATTGGAGAAATGGGATATTATCATATAACTGAAGATTGTGTTGTAATGTATAAGCAAAAGAAAGCAGACTTCAGGTTGAATATTTAACCTTCATTTTTGCATTTCCGGACTTTTGACCATTTAAATTTATACCATTAGCTTAGCTTTTCTATTCTAATTTCCATAATTTATTTTTAAGATTATTTTTATTAATGCTGAGAATACAAGGCTCCCCTTCCCACTGGTCTTACAAACCATACTTTGAAACCTACAGCAGTGGTTTTCAGCCTGTGATCTGTGGACCCCGTGGAGTCTACAGACAAAGTCTAGAGGGTCCACAATAGGTTGTCATTATTATAGAACAGTGGTTTTCAACCTGGTATCCACAGATCCTTGTGGGTCCACAAACTATGCCTAAGATTTCCAAAGGCGTCCGCATCTCCATCTGAAATTTTTTAGGGGGTCCGCAAATGAAAAAAGGTTGAAAACCACTGCTGTATTGGTTGGAAGCAGATCTGATGAAAATTTTTCAGCTGAACAGTTTTTTATTGGAAAATGATGTTTCGTCAACATCAATTTTTTTGAGGGAACATGTCAATTTTTATTGATATTTTGACCAGAAAACATTTGAAACCTTCAAAATCAGAATGCACTATTCTATTTTGATTTTGTAGTTTCATTTCATGTTGACATTCTTGTTTAGTTCAGCTCTTCTAATTTAATTTAAAAAAAACTTTAATGTTATGATACTTATTTAAATTACACATGCATATATTATATTTAATAGTGTAATGTTTCAAGGTTATCAAAATGAAAATGTTTGATAAGGTCATTGCAATGTTTCCAAATGGAAATAGTTTGAAATTTCCATTCCACAAAATATTTTGAGCTTTCAACTGTTTGTTCTGATTTGGGATGATCCCCCCCCCCGCAGCAACACTGATCTACACAGTATTTGGTCCTGCCATGAGGGCAGGGTACTGGATTTGATGACCTCTCGAGGTCCCTTCCAGTCCTAGAATCTATTAATTGGAATTTCCCACTGGACAGAAATTCTGTTTTCTGACCAGCGTAGAAGCCATTTGGGCAGACTTTATAAAATCTTCCAATGGCATCACAGCCAGGCACATTCTTAGAATTGCCTAGCTAGAAGTCAGGGGGTCAGTCATAGATTTTTTTTATATCAATGACGTCACACCCCCAACGCAAAATTGATGCAGGAAGGGATGACAAAACATCACTGATGACATAGATGACTCGGTTCCCCCCATACTGGGGATGCACAATCTAAAGGGGAGGACACATGGCCACCCCACGTGTCTCCTCTGCCCAGAGCCCTCCCTGCCCTGCACCCAGCCCGCTGCCGCACCGTCCCCACTCCACGTTACCTACGGGGGAAGGGCTCTGTCCTTCTGCTGCACCCTCCCTCGCACGTTTGGCCGCTCTCCCTGGCAGCCGGGCGGGGAGCGCGATGGAGCCGCTTCTCATGCGGCTGAAGCAGGCTGCTCCGGGTCCCTGCTCTGTGCGGTGCAGCAGCTGCCTGAGAGAGCCTGGCAGCGGCCCCACTCCCGGGACAGGGGCCGAGCGAGCCAGAAACATACTTGGGGGGAGAGGGGACTCCGGCTCGCTCGGCCCCTGTCCCTGGCAGCCGGGCCCGGGCCCGGTGCCTCCTGCAGCTCCCAGCCTGGTTCTTGCAGGCAGCCGCTGTGCTGCACCGAGCCGCGACCCAGCACGGGACCCGGCTGGTCCCGCCCCCTCCATTCCCCGCCCGGGCCCGGCTGCCAGGGATCGGGCCGAGCATGTCGGGGGACAAGCGCAGCGGGAGGACAGAGCCCTTCTCCCCCACCAATCGGGGGTGGGGGAGCACTTAACCCCGCATACCCCCCACTCATCTACTGTGGGGACTGTTTGCTGCCAACCACAACCCCATCTGTATGCTCCACTTTTTGCCTCACCCAAACTTTGCAGGATATAAGCACACCTGTATGCTGACGCTTCTCCTCCTCTCCCCTCCACTGATTTTTTCTGAAATGATGCCCCTGTTAAGAGATTTTTTTTCTGTGGCGCTCAGGATCACCACAAGAAAGAGTGAGTTTCTCTCCATGTCCAGCACAGTTCCACAGGAGAGGGGATCTTCTCCTACAGAGCTCTTAATTCTGCATAAGAATGCAGGCAGATTTGGGTGAAGACTCTGTTCTTGCACTGAAATCTGTCTACAGAAGTTCTTATGGGTCACCTCAAATCCTGCCCAGTTATGCAGTGAATTAAAATTGTTACATTCTGCAGTTTATGTGAAAGGAATTGATTAATACAATTCAGCTACTAGCGGAAAAGTATTTAAATCACAACTATCCTCTTAATTGACTTCCTCGTTTGGAGTCTTAGAAAGTCCAAGTACATAATTTTGATCTCAGAAGCAGATCAAATTTGTATTAGTATCATACCTCACAGTACTGTATACACCGGTAGAATAAAAACACCTGATGTTATTAAAACATTCTGAGGCCAGATTTTTAGAAGTTGGACTTGTTTTTGCAATTTAGGTTATTTAGAGGCCAAAGTAGCAGATTGTTACAAATAATTGTGAAAGCAAAATAGTATCCATAAAAACAGGCCTCATAAAGATCAGGCTAAACATTTATCCTAATAGTTGTAGCAATGCATAATTTGAGCTATTTTGACTTTTTTAAACTTTTTTTTAAGTTAATCCTCAACCCAAGTCTCAAATATTGTTGGCCCAAAATTCTGAGTGCAATTCAATTGTTCTCACAATTGGACCCAACCCTCTGATTTATGGATGCAGTCAGTTAAGTAGTATAAATGTGGTCACTTCATATTGCTCAGTGCTGGAAATCAAAACACAACTGCATTGTGCTAGTACAAGAAAACAAAATAGTGAAACTTACACGACTTATTGCATTATCCATGGAAATATAGAAGGTAAACCCAAAGCATTCTGGGCTGATTCAAAACCCCATTACTAGGAATAACATGGGTAAGAACTCCATGCATTTGAAGAAGTGGAGTTTTTACCCACAAAAGCTTATGCCCAAATAAATCTGTTAGTCTTTAAGGTGCCACCGGACTTGTTGTTTTTATGGGTAAGAACTGATTTTAAATATTCTCCATTCCATTAAACCACTTTTACATTGGTGCAACTCCACTAAAAATGTTCACACACAAAATGTTCCATTCAATAGAGTTAACACGATCATGTTTTTGTGGACGTTATTTTGCACTCAATTATTTGTGGATGCAGTCTGCTATTTAGGCATCTAAATGGCCTAAATTACCAAAAAAAAAAAAAGGCCAACTTCTAAAATATCTGGCCTCCTAATGTTTTAACATCATGTTTTATTATGTAAAACTGTAATAACAGAGTGCAGAATCAGGCTCATAATTTTCATCTTGACAGTGTCCATTTGAAGTGGGTTTTAACTCTTGCTTAATTGGCAGTTGCTGAAGTTATGGGAAATATCTTGGTCTTCTATAAAATGCACTAATCATAAAAAATCCTGACAAATGTTGTATTATTGTTTGTTCTAGTATGGACCAGTGTTCACCGTGTACATTCTGGGAAATCGATTCACCTTTGTGACTGAGACAGAGGATGTTCTTGAATTTCTGAAGTCTAAAGAAACAGATTTGGATGAAGCGGTGCAGCAAGCCATCCAACGCACGGGTACAGAATATTCTCTTATGTAGACCTCAAATCTAGTCACATATCAAGATTAAGAAGCTTATTTGGATCCAAGGTCAAATCACAAACTTAGGGAGAAGAATCCAATACACAGAAATACTGGGCTAGATCCTTGGTTGATGTAAATTGGCATATCTCCATTGGCTTCTAACCCATTATTTTAGTAATGTCCAAAACCTCAATCAAGGCCTCATGGGGTACATCTACACAGCAATAAAAAACCTGCAGCACTGAGTCTCAAAGCCAAGGTCAGCTGACTCAGGCTCACAGGGCTTAGGCTGCAGGGCTATAAAACTGCAGTGTAGACATTTGGGCTCGGGCGGGAGCCCAGACTCTGAGACCTTTTTAGATGTAGATGTTCTATAGCCTTGCAAGCTCGAGTTTGCTGACCTGTAGCCAGCTGCAGCCATGCCATGGGTCTTTTGTTGCAGTGTAGACGTAACCTTGATGTTAGATGTTGAAAAACAGAGGAAACAGTTTGCCAGTGAGCTTTGTTCTGGTCCTCTACATGGAGTGGATGTAACCTTTTGAGCACTCCTTGTAGAATCATTGAAATGTAGGGAACCTCTAAAGGTCATTTAGTCCATCTTCCCATGCTGGGGCAGGACCAAATATACCTAGGCCCTCATTGACAGATGTTTGTCTAACCTGTTCTTAAAAACCTTAAATGACGGGGACTCCACCATCTCTCTCGGCAATCTATCCCAGTACTTTATTAATCTTATAGCTAAAAAGATTTCCCTAATATCTAACCTAAATTTCCCTTGCTGCAGATTAAGCCTATTACTTCTTGTCCTCTTTTCAGTGGACATGGAGAACAATTGATCATCACCCTCTTTATAACAGCCGTTAACATATTTGAAGACTATTATCAGGTACCCCACAGTCATGTTTTCTCAGGACGGAACATACTTGGTTTTTTTCAACTTTTCCTTGTAGGTCAGGGTTTCTGGACTCTAATTTGTTCATATTTTTCTTAAAGTGTGGCACCCAAATCTGGACACAATACTCCAGCTCAGGCCTCACCAAAGCTTAGTAGAGCAGGACAATTACCTCCTGTGTCTTACATAGGACACTCCTGTTAATACACCACAGAATGACATCAGCTTTTTTTGCAACTGCATCATGTTGTTGGCTGATATTTAATTTGTGATCCACTATAACCCCCAGATCCTTTTCTGCAGTATTACCACCCAGCCAGTTATTCCTCGTTTTGTATTTGTGCATTTGAGTTTTCCTTTCTAAATGTAGTACTGTGCATTTGTCTTTATCGAATTTCATCTTGCTCATTTCAGAGCTATTCTCCAATTTGTCAAAGTCATTTTGAATTCTAATTCTGTCCTCCAAAGTGCTTGCAGCCCCTCCCAGCTTTGTGTCATCCACAAATTTTATAAGCATACTTTCTATTCTGTTATCCAATTCAACAAAATTCTGCTTTGGTGAGTGGCTGGGGAATTAACTTGCTAGCTTCCAAAAAATGCTATATATCAGGGGTCAGCAACCCACAGCACGCGTGCCACCTTTGGCACAGGAGCCGATTTTGCCTGGCACGCGGCTGCCAGCCGGGGTCCCGGCCGCCGGCCCCGCTCAGTGTGTGGCCGGCTGAGTTAATGGAACCCCAGGCCGGCAGAGGCTGAGCAGGGCCGGCGTCTGGGACCCCAGACAGGCAGCAGGCGCACACCCCTGGCTCCCCCCTCGCCGCGCTTGGGTTCTGTGGCTCCCGGGAGTGTGAGCCGCTGGGGCGCGGGGCACTGAGCCTGCTGCAGGAGAGGCGGCAACGGCGGCGGCTCACACTCCCGTGAGCCGCAGAGCCTAAGCACGGCGGGGGGGGGAGAAACTGGGGGGCGCATGGGGACTGCCACCTGCATGCATCTGCTGCAGGAGCCCCCCCTGGGGGGGGCACCAGGCCACAGCCCAGGCAGGCGCGCCCCTCGGCTCCTCCCTCACCGCGCTCGGGTTCTGTGGCTCCCAGAAGTGTGAGCCACCGCTGCCCCTTCCACAGCCCCCCCTCCCCCCGCTGCCTCAGCACTCCACGTGGTTTTGCCTCCACGTGGAGCCAGCGTCTCACCAGCATGGGCCTGGTAAGGGGAGTCCCAGAGGGAAGTCAGGGAGCAGGGGGAGGGCTGGATGCGTCGGGAGTTCTGGGGGTCCTGTCAGGGGGTGAGGGGTGGTTGTTTGGGGTGTGGGAGTCCCCGGGGGTGTGTCGGGGGGTGGGGGTGTGGATAAGTGTTGGGGCAGTCAGGGGACAGGTAGGGGGTAGGGTCCTAGGGGGCAGTTAGGGTGGGGGTCTCAGGAGTGGGCAGTCAGGGGACAAGGAGCAGGGAGGCTTAGGTAGGGGTGGGGTTCTGGGGGGCAGTTGGGGCAGGGGTCCCAGGAGGGGGCAGTCAGGGGACAAGGAGCGAGGGGGGTTGGGGGTTCTGACGGGGGCAGTCGGGGTGGGAAGTGGGAGGGAGTGGATGGGGGCAGGGCTAGGGCAGGGCTCTCCCCTCTTTTTTGATTGTTGAAATATGGTAACCCTAGGCAAGGGGGGAGCCAGGGGGTACATGGGGACTGGCGCCCACATACATCCACTGCAGCCTGCAGGAGCCCCCAGGGGGGCACCGGGCTGCAGCCTGGGTGGGGTGGGGGCACAGCTGCTCCCTGCTAGCGGCGCCGCCGCCTTTGCAGGGCTGCTGCCCTCCTGCACCGTGCCGGCTCCTCCATGGCTGGGGTTCACTGCTGCCGCAAGCAGGACGCTCTGGCTCTCCGGTGCCTCTGGAAGGCGGCTCCTCCCTGCCAAACTGCTGCAGTGGCCCAAGCCCAGCAAAGCCAGTGAGTGGACTCAGGGCGGGGGCCACCTGGGTGGGGTGGGGAGGGGAGGGCTCACGGGGTAGCTGTTCACCCTCCAGGGGAGTTCAGGGGGCGGGGAGGGAGGAACCTGGTCTGGGGAACAGCCCCTGGGCATGGCTGGCCCCTGGGGTCTATAAAGACTCATTGGGATTTGCCCCTCAATGAACCGATGTGCGGGGCCGGGAGGGGGCAAGGTGGAAGTTTCTCCTAGGGCACAAAATATCCTTGCACCAGCCCTGTCCCAGGGGGTGCGTGCACCCCAGGTTAAGAACCACTGCACTAAACTGATAAGATCTGCATTTTAATTTAATTTTAAATGAAGCTTCTTAAACATTTTTAAAAACTTGTTTACTTTACATACAATAGTTTATAGACTTATAGAGAGAGACCTTCTAAAAACGTTAAAATGTATTACCGCCATGCGAAACCTTAAATTAGTGTGAATAAATGAAGACTCGACACAGCACTTCTGAAAGGTTGCCGACCCCTGCTATATATTTTCTATTTAAGTTTCAATCTCCAAAGAAAGCTTTCATCAGAACCGTAGCATGTTCTTCAAACTGATGGTACAACAACTGAGTTCCTCAAACCTGCATCAGTTCTCTGAGACTCTGTGTAAAGAATTCCATGAGCACGTGGAGCATTTGGGCAAAGAAGGAACTGAGGATCTCAGTGACCTCGTAAGGTTCGTAGATTTACAATCCAGCTTTATTGCACAGATATCCAGTATGTTTATTAAACACATAAATATTTATTTATTGTGTGTGAAATTCACTCTGTGTTGAGGGTCAGCACAAAAATCTATGTATCACCCAAGTCCCACTTGAGACTGATTTGGGGGGCTTAATGGGAACTGATGTGATGCAAGGCCCTCTGGGGCCAATTTCACCCTGAATGAATTGTGAGCCAGAATGGAATCTAGCTCACTTTCCCATGGCAGTATTGGTTCTGCAGGGCTTACAGGAGTAAAAAGTCATTAATGTAGTTCAAGTCAGCAGATCTGATTCTATTATAATCAAGCATCAGGTCTGCCGAGTGAGAAGATTCCATTTTACATATCAAGTATCAGAGGGATAGCCGTGTTAGTCTGGATGTGTAAAAGCAACAAAGAATCCTGTGGCACCTTATAGACTAACAGATGTTTTGCAGCATGAGCTTTCGTGGGTGAATACCCACTTCTTCGGATGCAAGTGGTGGAAATTTCCAGGGTCAGGTTTATATATGCAAGCAAGAAGCAAGCTAGAGATAACGAGGTTAGTTCAATCAGGGAGGATGAGGCCCTGTTCTAGCAGTTGAGGTGTGAAAACCAAGGGAGGAGAAACTGGTTCTGTAATTGGCAAGCCATTCACAGTCTTTGTTTAATGAGCTGATGGTGTCAAATTTGCAGATGAACTGGAGCTCAGCAGTTTCTCTTTGAAGTCTGGTCCTGAAGTTTTTTTGCTGCAGGATGGCCACCTTAAGATCTGCTATTGTGTGGCCAGGGAGGTTGAAGTGTTCTCCTACAGGTTTTTGTATATTGCCATTCCTAATATCTGATTTGTGTCCATTTATCCTTTTCCTTAGAGACTGTCCAGTTTGGCCGATGTACATAGCAGAGGGGCATTGCTGGCATATGATGGCATATATTACATTGGTGGACGTGCAGGTGAATGAACCGGTGATGGTGTGGCTGATCTGGTTAGGTCCTGTGATGGTGTTGCTGGTGTAGATATGTGGGCAGAGTTGGCATCGAGGTTTGTTGCATGGGTTGGTTCCTGAGCTAGAGTTACTATGGTGCGGTGTGCAGTTACTGGTGAGAATATGCTTCAGGTTGGCAGGTTGTCTGTGGGCGAGGACTGGCCTGCCACCCAAGGCCTGTGAAAGTGTGGGATCATTCTCCAGGATGGGTTGTAGATCCCTGATGATGCGCTGGAGGGGTTTTAGCTGGGGACTGTATGTGATGGCCAGTGGAGTCCTGTTGGTTTCTTTCTTGGGTTTGTCTTGCAGTAGGAGGCTTCTGGGTACACGTCTGGCTCTGTTGATCTGTCTCCTTATTTCCTCGTGCGGGTACTGTAGTTTTGAGAATGCTTGGAGATTTTGTAGGTGTTGGTCTCTGTCTGTGGGGTTAGAGCAGATGCGGTTGTACCTCAGTGCTTGGCTGTAGACAATGGATCTTGTGGTGTGCCCGGGATGGAAGCTGGAGGCATGAAGGTAGGCATAGCGGTCGGTAGGTTTTCGGTATAGGAAAACCTATACCGAAAACCTATACCGAAAACCTACCGACCGCTATGCCTACCTTCATGCCTCCAGCTTCCATCCCGGGCACACCACAAGATCCATTGTCTACAGCCAAGAAAGAAACCAACAGGACTCCACTGGCCATCACATACAGTCCCCAGCTAAAACCCCTCCAGCGCATCATCAGGGATCTACAACCCATCCTGGAGAATGATCCCACACTTTCACAGGCCTTGGGTGGCAGGCCAGTCCTCGCCCACAGACAACCTGCCAACCTGAAGCATATTCTCACCAGCAACTGCACACCGCACCATAGTAACTCTAGCTCAGGAACCAACCCATGCAACAAACCTCGATGCCAACTCTGCCCACATATCTACACCAGCAACACCATCACAGGACCTAACCAGATCAGCCACACCATCACCGGTTCATTCACCTGCACGTCCACCAATGTAATATATGCCATCATATGCCAGCAATGCCCCTCTGCTATGTACATCGGCCAAACTGGACAGTCTCTAAGGAAAAGGATAAATGGACACAAATCAGATATTAGGAATGGCAATATACAAAAACCTGTAGGAGAACACTTCAACCTCCCTGGCCACACAATAGCAGATCTTAAGGTGGCCACCCTGCAGCAAAAAAACTTCAGGACCAGACTTCAAAGAGAAACTGCTGAGCTCCAGTTCATCTGCAAATTTGACACCATCAGCTCAGGATTAAACAGACTGTGAATGGCTTGCCAATTACAGAACCAGTTTCTCCTCCCTTGGTTTTCACACCTCAACTGCTAGAACAGGGCCTCATCCTCCCTGATTGAACTAACCTCGTTATCTCTAGCTTGCTTCTTGCTTGCATATATAAATCTGCCCCTGGAAATTTCCACCACTTGCATCCGAAGAAGTGGGTATTCACCCACGAAAGCTCATGCTGCAAAACGTCTGTTAGTCTATAAGGTGCCACAGGATTCTTTGTTCCATTTTACATAGTCACTTTTCTCACCAGAGTCACTCTTAAATACTCTTATATTGCTAACCAAGGAGATTACATTCTTGCCTTAAAAAAAGCTCAAATTAATTACATTTAATGCCTATTTTCACAGGCATATCATGTGTCCAGCAGTAATGAAAACCTTGTTTGGGAAAAGCTTCTGTCCAATAAATGAGGAGTTTGAAAGGCATTTTCAGAATTACGATGAAGGATTTGAAGTCGGGTCCCAGATGCCTGAATTTTTTTTAAGGTGAGTTTTATGCTTCATAAATTGTTCCTTAAGGTGCATTTAAAATCCATTTTCATTTATTATCTCCCCCTCTCGCAGGAACTGGGCTAAATCCAAAACCTGGTTACTTAACGTATTTGAAAAGATTGCAACAGACATAAAGAAAGACAAATCTTCAGAAAATGGCTCTAAGGTAAACCTACCAAAGGATTTTTTTTAATAAAATGCCAGGATAGCATTGGTATAGTTAAGGGCTAAGTTATGGACATGGGCCAAGATTTTTAAAAATGACTAGTGCTTTTGGGTGCCTCCATTTTAGGGTGCTCAAGTTGAGACACATTTGTAAGACCCAAAAGTCTGAAAACTTAAAAGGATAGAATTCTCTGCTACTCTGGTAGGAGAAAAGTCAGCTCTGACCAGCTTCAGTTACATGAATTTAATGTTGTTTGCCCATAATTCCACCTACCGAGTTTTGTTGCTTTGGTTGGAATTTCTGTGTGATTTGATTATTATTCCTGTACTCATGAAAGAGGATGAGAATTGTGCAGGCTATGCCCTGGAGTGAGTGGTCTCTCTGATTTACTCTTTGGAATGGTAACAAACTCATGCCGAACAGGAGGGAGGGGGAAAGGGCTCTATCCTCAGATCCAGGACTGTTAAGTAATAGGACTTTTTTCTTCAATAAACTAATGTGATAATCCTGCAGGCAGAGTATGTTAGCAAACCATTCCTTTAGACAACCTCTAACGTACATATTCATTCTCTTGTTTATGAGAGACACTAATACAGCATGTCCTGGACAATTTGCATGGAAATGGAGCTTCCGGTTATTTGCTGCTCTTGTTCTGGGCTTCCCAAATTAATGCTGTTTCAGTAAGTATATTAGCTGAGAAATGCTTTCTTGCATCTCTGATTTGTTGGGAAAAGACAGGAAAAAATAGGGGTCAACATCTGGCAGATTTATTAAGGAGTGAAGAAGCTTGTAATGTGTTCACTCGACAGAGAGATTGAGGGCTTGTCTACACGAAAAATGCTACAGCAGTGCTGCTGCAGCTGCACTGCTGAGGTATTTCAGTGTAGACACTACCTACCCTGATGGGAGGGATTCTCCTGTTGGCGCGGGTAATACACCTCCCGAGAGGCAATAGCTAGGTCAATGGAAGAATTCTTCCGTCAGCCTAGTTAGTGCTGTCTCTGTTACCTGGGGTTCTTTCAACCCAAAGCGCTTGGTAACTTTTACTCTGTGCAAGGAGGTGTCAGGAAATAAATCAGGGGAGACATGGCCATCTGGCCGACAGATGGCTGGCAGAAACAGGACAACACAAGAGTGCTTTCACTTAAAGCTAAACTTTACTTAGTCTCAAGCACTTACACACGTCCGCAACAAGATTAGTAAAACACCCCCAACCCTTGATAATTGCCAAAGATGAGTGTGGCTCTCAAGTGATACAGCGGCAGCCTGTCTGCCACTGGGGAACACAAGATGCACCCAGAGGGAGAGACCAGTCCCAAAAAGTCCCCAAATGAGTCCCCTTATTTATACATTAGTAATAGAATGACATGTCCCTTAAAGAAATCTTGTTAAGTAAGCAGTTTCAATGGTCAAGCAAGAGACTCCTTCTGATTATTGAATAACCAAGTGTGGATTTTTCCAGAACTTGCAGCCTTGAGACACCAATAGACATTCCTGAGGGTACATCCTGCTCTTCTAACATGTATCAGCAACTTCAACACAATTCTCATCAGGGAGGACACCCTGAACCTCCCTCCCCTTCTGCCTTGGTCAGGCTGAGACTTGCTTTTAACGCTTGCTGACTAGGCTGTCTTTAACAATAAGCCATAGTGGTTTCAGGCACTTTACTGGTTTGCCAAAATCTCCCCGTACAGTCTCCACGGGGCCTTAGGTCGGCTTAACTACACCACTCAGGGTTGTGGATTTTTCACATCCATGAGCAACGTAGTTATGCTGACCTAATTTTCTAGTGTAGACCAGGCATCAGCAACTGATACAAAGGAATTCAAATTCAGTATTGATAAGGAAAGGGAATATTTTTTCCCAAAATGTATTTCTTCCTGGCACCTTCCACATTCGACAGCCAGTAACAGGCACAAAGAAGTAAAGGTTGGCAGGCAGCTTGTGCACAGGGAACACTCAGGACTTCTCCAACTTCCCCTGGTAGAGCAGGGTCTAACTGGCTCACAGGCAACAGGGAAATCTCCCAAGAGGTTCCTGGTCCCTAGCCAGACACAGCTGCAACAAAATATCTATGTGCTGCAAAGGCAAGACCTGACTCTTTGCTAAGAGACAGGCCAGTGCTCTTGGCACTCTTCCCCCACTTTTGATGGTGCTAACACTGCTGAAGACATGGGCCGCCGGTGAACTGACTATTGGGGGAGACTAGCTCCCGGCCCTTCTCCTTCTGCCCAAAGCCCCAACCCTTACCATCCTCTTCTGCCCCATCTCCCCTGCCCAGAGCACCCCCTGCACCAGGCCCAACCCCAGCCCTGAAGCTCTGGCCAGGCCGCCAGGCCCCCAACCCCAGCCCTGGAGTGCAGGGCAGGCGGCGCAGCCCCAGCCCCACTTACCCCGAGTCCCGGCGGCATGCCAGCCCCCCAGGGCCGCCCAGAGGGGGGGCAAGTGGGGCAATTTGCAGGAGCCCCCACGAGAGTTTTTTGAGGCTCCTGGAGCAGGGTCCTTCACTTACTCCAGGGCCCCCGGAAAACTCTTGTGGGGCCCGGGCCCCCCGAGCTTCTTCCGCTCCGGGTCTTCGCCAGCAATTCGGCGGCGGGGGGTCCTTCCGCCCCGGGACCTGCCACCGAAGTGCCAGGTCTTCGGCAGCAATTTGGCAGTGGGGCCCCCGCCACTGAAGACCCCAGGCCTCCTGAATCCTCTGGGCGGCCCTGCAGCCACTCCAGCCCTAGTCAGTCTGGGGTACGGAAGAGCAGGAACCAGGAAGGAATTGCAAGCAGGGGCCTAGGGGCAGAGTGTGGGCGGAGCCACACTAGGCTGTTTGGGGAGGCACAGCCTCTCCCAGCCTATGATACCTGCCACCCCTGGCTGAAGAGCACTGCATAATGCATTGTTAGTGCTGATACCAAGGAAGGGAGGATGCTGCTGGTATCTCACAATTTTTCTACCACATCAGAGGTAGCTCCACAGGGCACAAACTTGAAAATCTCGTTCTGCATCTTCTGTGGAATGCCTCACACAGCAGAACAACATGTTGCCTGCCGTCAGAATGGCTGGTATAAAAAGAACATACAACATGGCTTGATCACTGGGCTCGGTCGGTGGCAGCACATGGAAGGCTCTCACATAATACATTGGTCAGTGTTGTGAAAGCCTCACTGAAAGCAGCCACTATTTTTCTGTCACCCCTTTTCGACCCGAATGACTAGTCAAAGTTCCGGGCCTGGGGGATGTTCCAGCTGGGAGTAGAAATTGATGATGGAGTCTGGTATTTTCTTGGATACAATCTTGTTTATCTGCAAGGAATGTATAAGGTCCTGCTTCTTCAAACTCAGGCCTTTTTAGCTAGCATCAGACCCGAAAAGCTCTCTCTCTAGCTTCTTCCAGGGCCATGCCATGCTTACAGACTTCTGCTTGGATTTCTTCAGGCTCACTCCATTGCATACATGGCCTTATCCAAAACAAAATTCAGCCCAAAGCCCTCCCCCAACATCATCCAAAACTTCTGGGCAGTGCCACGTAATCCTTTTGTTTTACATGGGGGCATGTGATTAATTTAGCCTTGTACTTATGTTAATTGATGGATGGAATGCATCCTTCAATCTCAATGAGGTTTTAATTCAACCCCTAACAAGGTTTCACCCAGCTCATAACATTTCCATCACATGTCTCTTGGAGATTTGAGAATGTGGATAGTTGAGTACCTGTGGGGGAGGATTGCCGCTTATTCTCTCTTTTTGGTATCAGTGTCCATTTATGTAGGTGTTGATACTATTCTCATCTGGTTGCCAGGTGAACCCACCCTCCAGAATTAAAGAGATAATATAAAGTGAATCCATCTCTGAGCTGGGGCTGAGCTGGGCTTTAATTGGGCTGTAATTAGATACAGATTTCTAATAGCTCAGCCTCCAGTGGTGGCTGGACCCTCAGTTTTGTTAGAACCCTTAAAAAGATAGGAGCCATATGGAAAATTCATACTTGAATTGAGATTTTGAACAGCCCCAGGGTTTGGGAGCATACAGGCTGTTTGGTTCTGGCCCATCAGTAGTTTTGGATGGTACAAGTAATTTTCTCATTTGAAATAAATGTGTTGGAGTAGGTGACTTTCCTAATCGGATTCAGGGCCTATAAACCCCTCCCATTGAAGCTGGTGGCAGTAAAGCTATTGATTTCAATGGGAGCAGGAATGGGACCTAGTTTTGCTATCCACTGATCTGTGCAAAAACTTGGCAGTTTCATTTTACAAGGCTGTAATAGGGTCAGGTGCCTCCTGAGCACCTGCTCATGGACAGAGGTTGCTTTGCAGTTCCCAGCCTCAATTTTCATTCTTGGACTTCCTTGGAGGCCCCTCTTTCACTCACTGCGGCTCCTGGTGCTCTTATAGGGGAATCACCTGATGTCTGTCAGGAATGCCTCTTCAGTAGTCAGGCTTGGCTGGCCCCAGGCCTCTAGGTCTTAAAGGGACAAGCCTCCCTGTTACAAGGGAACATTGTGGAACAGATTCACCAGTACACTCTAGCTGCCTTACACCATTCTAGTAATGCAAAGCAGCCATAAACCCGGCTAACCCTGTCAGAGGAGCATCCCAAAATAGCTGGAGCAAACTGGAGAATCTGGCCCCTGTGTTTGATTTTGATGCCTGTGCTTTTGCATCACTTGAGTTCTGTTTTGAGTTCTGCATTTGTGCAGTCCGCAAAGCTCAGAGAAAACTGTTGTGTTTCAGCTCATTTCACACTGAAACCATGAAAAACTGTGAAATACTCCATAACACCCCCTCCCCCACCAAGATTCATCTGAAACCAGGCTCTGATTCTCTGCAATAGTTTATAATCTCAACCTTTGGTTCACTGCAATAGTTTATAATCTCAGCCTTATGAATCCAGATAAGTGACGTGGTGCTTCGTTGTGAAAACACTGTTCTAGCTGCCAGCTCCTCTTCTTTTGCACATTTGTAGACACTGAATGCCTGATTTTCACAGGTTCTGGCCTCTCACTACTCCAGGGGAAGGTAAAAGGGGCTATGGGTTCTCAACTCCTCTGAAAACCAGGTCCGAACATACTGCTTTCTTTCAAAATGTTTTAAATCACATGTTATATTTAATTGAGTAACCAACTCTGCCCACCTTATTCACTTGCCCTGTTAACTAGATGGGGATTACTCATGTGAGTAAGGTAAGCAGGCTCTGACCCATTATAGTGACCTAGTTTTAATTTACCAGAATTTAATATTGCGGAGGTAATTGTTCTCTCTCTTTAGGGTGCCTTTTGGACCCTGGCATTTATACTATCCAACCCTTCTGTTTACAAGAACATCATGGAGGACATAGGTTCTGTTTATGGCAAAGCAGGTAATAAACCAGAAATAAGTGACTGCAGTGGTATGGAACAGAAAGTAAAACCACAGTTAACATACGACCAAAACCCTCAGTCAGTTTTTGCTCTGTCGTTACTCAGCCTGATCCCACTGAAGTCCATGTGTGTTTGGCCACTGGCTTTTTTGACAGTTTGCCTGAATAAGGTCTTGAGGCCCAGATCCTGAAAAGTCTTTAGGTGCCTCATTTTCCTTGATTTCAATGGGAATGAGGCATCTAAATACCTCTCAGGATCTGGGCCTAAGTAAAATCAGGGTAAGTATTTCTGGATTTAGCCTCTAATGATTTGGTCTTTATATTTGTGTAATATCTTCAACTAAGGGCTTGTCTATACTACCCACCGCATCGGCGGGCAGTGATTGATCCAGCGGGGGTTCAGGGTGGTGTCGATTTATCGCATCTAGTCTAGACATGATAAATCAACAGCTGAGTGCTGTCCCGTCGACTCCAGTATTCCACCGGAGTGAGAGGCAGAGTCGACGGGAGTGCGTCAGCAGTCGACTCACCACAGTGAAGACAATGCGGTGAGTAGATCTAAGTATGTTGACTTCAGCTATGTTATTCATGTAGCTGAAGTTGTGTAACTTAGATCGAACCCCCCTCCCCCAAGTGTAAGCCAGGCCTAAATGACATTTCTTTCATGTGTGCTGTTCCATGACCTTTCCATGGGCTTTCAGGGATTTCTGTGAGCTTGAGCCTTACTGAAGTTAATAGGACCCTTGCGGTACTAAACTCAAACAAGAGAATGGGATAGTCACAGTGGGTCATTATTATGGGTTTGGGCCAGGTACCCCAATGCAAAGTGATCTCAGCACCAAGGTGAAATATCTCTTCTCCCCCCCATGAGTACAAAGTGGGTTCAAATCACTCCCATTCTGATTTGAAATTTTCTAAATTGAAAGGGGACTGATGTACTACTATTTTCTATCTATGTCATGCCATCTTGTTTCAACAGGTGAAGCTAAGATTGAAGTCGTTGACGATGACCTTAAGAAACTTCCATTAATTAAGCAGTGTATTTTGGAAGCCTTACGACTAGCAGCCCCAGGTTCAGTCATAAGGAAAGCACTGAAGCCACTAAAAGTTCAGGTGTTGTATTATTTTAAATGGACTTAGTATTTTCTTGTAAATCTTCTGGAAATAGATGTCACCAGTTCATTCAGATTGTCAAGCCAATTATTTAGAACTCTGCTGTAGTTACCAAAAAATACAAAAACAAAAACCCCAAAAACTGACAATAAAAATGGGTCATGGTGAAATAATCCCAAAATTTGTATTTGTTTTGACCTGACTCGAAATTTTCTTCAAACTTTTCAATTTGCTGAACGTAAGACCAGCCATACTAGGTCAGACCAATGGCCCATCTAGCCCAGTATCCAGCCTTTCGACGGTGGTCAATGCCAGGTGCTTCAGAGAGAATTAACAGAATGGGGTAATTATCGAGTGATCCTCCCCGATCATCCAACCCCAGAATCTGTCAGTTAGAGGCTTGGGACACCCAGAGCATGGGGTTGCATCCCTGACCATCTTCGCTAATAGCCATTGATGGACCAATCCTCCCTGACCTATCTAATTCTTTTTTCAATCCAGTTACACTTTGGGCCTTCACAACATCCCCTGGCAACAAGTTCCTTAGGTTGACAGTACATTGTGTGGTGAAGTTCTTCCTTTTGTTTGTTTTAAACCTGCTGCCTATTAATTTTGTTGGGTGACCCTGGTTCTTGTGTTATGTGAAGGGGGAAATACTTCCTTATTCACTCTCTCCACACCAGTCATGATTTTAGAGACCTCAATCATATCCCCCCTTAGTTGTCCATTTTCTAAGATGACCAGTCCCAGTCTTCTTAATCTCTCCTCATATGGAAACTGTTGTATACCCCTAATCATTTTTGTTGCCCTTTTTCTGTACCTTTTTCTAATTCTAATATATCTTTTTTGAGCTGGGGCAACTAGAACTGCAGGCAGTATTCAAGAAGTGGGCATACCATGGCTTTAGATAGTGGCATTCTGATAGATAATAAGATAGAAACTATCCCTTTCCTAATGGTTCCTAGCATTGTTAGCTTTTTTCACCACTGTTGAACACGGAGCGGATGTTTTCAGAGAAGTATCCACAATGACCCTTAGATCTCTTTCCTGAGCGTTAACAGCTTAGTTAGACCCCATTATTTTATATGTATAGTTGGAATTATGTTTTCCAATGTGCATTACTTTGCATTTATCAACATTGAATTTCATCTGCCCTGTTGTTTCCTAGTTTTTCAAAAAGTTCCCCCCCCCAATTTTTTTTTTTTTTTTTGGAATTGCCAACAAATGGAAAAAACCCTTATTCACCCAGATAATTACGGTAGCATGTAGGAATGCAATCAAGGATCCCATTGTGTGAAGTGCTGTCGCTTGACAAGTGCAAACAAGACTGCCCCAAGATGCACACATTCTATATTTTTCATATTCATTATATCTTCTGACCTAGTCCATGCCTCCTACCCAGCATCAGCTTCATTGTTAAGGTGAATCAGCCATGCAAAAGGAGAGCACGTTGATGGTATTATTATTTGTATAGCACGCCAGGGGCCTGAGATTCTGTACAGTGGTAAAGTGTGCAAACTGCCTGGAAGAGTTTACAGTCTACTCGTAAAAGTGTATAAAACAGTGAATATACATTGCCTGTTCTCGATGAAAATACTGGACACATTTCAAAAGAAACAGGAGGATGCAGGAATTATTTGGCCACTTTTCCTTAAGTCAAGGAGGTCTTTAAAAAAAATCCCCTTGTTTTCTAGTACTGTTTTGTTTGACTCTTAATTAGTCACTTAAGACAGGGGTGTCTCCTGTCGGCAACGCTTCAGGCCTAAAAGAAGAAGTGCCAGAACACACTTCTGGTATTTCCAGTAAGTGACAGTACTGCAATACTGTCACAGCCCCCCACCCCCGCCCCCCCAAAAAAAGTGCCAGAATGGCATTCGGGAGCAGGACTTGAGCCCAGTCTACAGGTAGTCTTTAGTTCACACTTCACTATAGTAACAATAACAAGAAAATGTATGGTTGATCCCACTGCCACTGAAGTCAATGAGAGTTTTGCCATTGGCTTCAATGGGAGCAAGATGAAATATTCTGCATATCATCCCAGGATTTCCCTCCTGTGGAAGCCACATCACTCAGGAAAAATATGAATGCCCCAAGCCTTAAACCACTTTAATACTCACACATGTCTCACTGGGAAGTTAAGCTTTGCAAATATAATTCCAATTCTGTAACTTGTAGTGCCTCTATTTTCCACAAGCAGCTGGGGCTGAAAGCAGTTTTCTTTGCACTTAGCATAGTCCGCACTAATTCATGACCTTGAAGACAAAACAACTTCTCCTTTATCTCAGGGCTAAGCCGAATTTCAAATTAACCCGTTCCTAGACAAATTGCTCACACTGTGTCAGAGGTTTTTTCTCTGTGATTAAAGCTCCACTGAGATATATGATCTTATCTAGATTGAAGGTACCTTCTAATAATTAGGGCATTGTTTAAATGAATTTTCACGCGTATACAGATTCCAATCATTTAAATACCTGCAGGTTTTAGGACCATAATGTACGTACATGTAATATGCTGGGGCACCCTTAGGGGGTAAGGTGGAATATTTAGACAGTCCCTTACCCATTTTCCACTCACACAGGAGAGACTCACAAGGAAAGGGGAGAGAAGATGGGTTCACACACTCCTAGACCCAGGCAGCTTCCTCGCCGGACTATGCTAGGCTGAGTCAGCCCACCGTGGGTCAGATCTCCTAAAGATCCACTAGTTACCGGGCTAGCCCGGTAACAGCCACTCACACTGGTGTACACACACACACACACACACACACACACACACACCAAGGCCTCTTTTTCTTCCTTTTTCTTTTTCTTTTTTAACCCTTTTTCAACCTTTTTATCTCTTTTTTTTTTATTTTTTTATTTTTTTAACCATGATGCATCTTTACCTGGTCCGGACCAATACCATGAGGCGGTATGACAACCCCTCTCGAGGCGGTAAAAACCCCTCAGCACCGGTGCATTCTAATGCATTTACCTATGCATTACCTTATGCATAACCTTATGCATTTCCTTGGCCAACTCAGCAGTTCCCAGTACTGCTATAAACTAACCTTATTGGGGCCTCTCCCCAATACCACTTTGCATCTGATCCTGCTGCACAGTCAATAAGTTCAGATGGCGTGAGCCCAACAGAGACAGACGTCCTCACGGAAAGTCCTCCTCCGATACCCCAATAGAGATTTCAAAAGGTCTCATACCTCTCATGTGGCGCCATGGGGTTCGAAGGGGAATGATCCGTAGTAGTTGTCTGTGGGTCCGTGGGCGTTGCCATCCCGGACGAGCCCCCAAATTGTCGAAGAAAAACTCAGTTCTCGCTTTTTTGTTTGGGTGCAGCAAAATCAAATTCTTTATTATTTCTCCAGTAATTACAATGGAGGGAGAGAGTGCCATAGGACACAGGGTCCTGGACAGGTCTCTCAACTGGTAAACAATTACATCAAGCCTTTATACCGTTGTTTCAGACAATTTCTAGCAATAATACAGACAGTAAAAAGCAACAAATACATTTTATTTATACATAAGCTTTTCTGCTATCTCACTAGAAAAAGCAAGACTGCACATTGCAAGGTCGTAATACTTTCACACAGTTCACTCTGTCTTACATTATCTTGCTTCTACAAATCTCACGTCATCAGGGTCACAGTTAACCTAACTCATGCTAACTAACATGCATTAAGATTTCTTCAAAACCTTGTTAATTATTTACTGGCTTCCACACTCCCTTGCACCATTTTTATTAGACAAGACGTTCTGGTAGCCCATTGGGCTTGCAGTTATGTATTCCTTTGCTGAAGATTTTTGTTTCTCATTTAGAATTTTGTCATTCCACCTGGTGACTTTCTGATGGCATCACCTTATTGGTTGCACAGGAATCCAAAATATTTCCCTGAGCCTGAAATATTTAAGCCTGTAAGTTGTTTCTTTTGGGACATGTATTTTGCTCTGTTTTGCCCTGGGCTAGAAAGATGGAGCCATGTGAAGGGCCGAAAGGTCAGCAACCAGTGGTAAAGTGTGCAAACTCCCTGGAAGAGCCTACAGTCTCAGTATAAAACTGAATAGATATTGCCTATTTATGAATTTAAAAACTGCAATACCCCTATAATTCATTGGTCAGACCTTGCTACCACCCCTCCCTCTCCTCTTGTGAGAGGGAACTGGAATTCATAACAGATTGACAATAAACCCCAGCAACGATACAGTTTCATATCCAAGGATTAGCTATGCAAGGTCATTTTTAGCTTGGAGAAATAAAGTTAAGCCTATTTATACAAGGCTTATTTGGGGAAAAAATGGTTTTCTTCCCACAGGATCGTTGGGAAGAGGCAGCGTTAAAGAAGAATGCTTTCTTGGACGGCTATTTGGTATTTGGAGGAGGAAAGCACCGGTGTCCAGGAAGGTCAGTGAAACAGCTGGGGTTTGTTTATTCCTAAATTCAGTGGAAAACAGCTCCACTGGAGGGGACTCGTCCTTTATCTCCAAAACATTCTCTTTTTACACCAGTGATCAGTAGCATGCCATTTCTGGGGGTCTGTCCAAGGTCAGTCTATTAAAAGACTGTACACAAAGGAAGAGAGATTAGTCTTGTGATGGATGGAAAAGCAGCGTAGGAGATCAGGAGATAGGGGTTCTGCAGAAGAGGAGTCAGAAGTCAGCCCAGCGCTGCTGTTCTCCCAGCATCTTTTCATCAGTGGAAGGTTATTTCAAATACAGGATGTGCCAGTTTGAGCTCATGGCATTGGAGTGGCCATAAAACATTCTCTGCCCTTGGAGTAAGGAATAGTGCACTAATCTAAGGGCTTTTCTTCATGGGAAAGTTTTACAGTTATGGTTTACCAGCTTGAGTGTCCACAGGGGAGGTTATACTGGTATTAGGGAGGGCTTTTTTCAGTTTAGTTTAAACCCCTCCCCAAGTGACATAAACTAAACCAAAACCAGCCCTCTAATATGTGTCATTTGAAATGAAATACCTAAGGTAACACTGAAAAAACTCCTCTGTTTAGAACTTTAACTTTCTTATCCCTTCTGCCCTTTGTGCAGAAAACGAAGTAGGATTTAAATAGGTAAAAGATACCAGGAAAAAAGCATACAATATCACCATGGATAAGCTTTTTCTTTCTTTTTCTTTCAGGTGGTTTGCTCTAATGGAGACTCACATGTTAGTTACTATACTCCTTTATAAATATCAGTTTACTCTTTTGGACCCAATGCCAAAGCAGGTAACATCTAACGGCATTTGACACTGTCAGTATCTGGATCTATTTTCTTTAAACACATAAATCTTGTACCCTCAGAGCTCATCTACATGCAAAAGTTGCACTGCTATACCAGCATAGTGAAAGCAGTGTAGCCACCCCATAGCATAGATGCAGTTATACCAATATAACTTATTCCATAGAGGGAGGAGAATAAACTATACTGGTATTGGGCTGCGTCCACTACGGATAGTACCAGTATAACTATATAATGATAATAATAAAAAATCACATCCTTACCCAAAATAGTGATGTTACTACACAAGGTATAGACCAGGCCGCAGTTGGAATGTTAATCATTTTGTAAAAAAGGAATTATAAACAAAACACATAAGGCCAAATCCTGCAGCCCCTCTGCAGGCAGAGTCCCCCCCTGAGGGGGAGTCAGTAGGGCAGGCTGGCCCATTCCCAGACTCCTTTATGCAGACAATCTAGTTGTGTCTGGACCAACTGGCCAGCTTCCTGACCCATCCACATTCCCCTTCACAGTGTGCAACTTCTCCACAGCCTTACCCTTCCACTCAGTGTCAACCCCACTGTGGCCTTTTCGGGGCATGAGTGGCTGGCCTGCACGGGCTATGTCTGATAGCAAGGGATCTAGGCAGCTAGTACAGGTGGATGCTTGAAGCAAGTGTAATTGTTAACTGCTCACTGCTGTCCCACGCCAGACCTCTTAAGGTTCTCAGTAGTGCAGCACGTGTACCATGATCTGGGGGCAGGTGTAGAAGGCACTTCAGTGGCTAGGCTTCAAGAGGTGCTAGCCCTGTTGGGTCCCAGGAACAGCACCTCCTAGCCCTTATATAGCACTTTTCATGAGTAGATCTCAATGCACTTTGCAAAGGATGTCAGTATCACTATCCCCGTTTAACAGATGAGGAAGCTAAGACACAGAGGTGAAACAACTTGCCCAAGGACACCAGTGGGAGGTCTTGGAATAGAACCCAGATCTCCTGAATCCCAGTCCATTGCACTATCCACTAGGCCACACTGCCTCCCACCTACTAAACACTTAGACACATGTCTAAGTGAAGAAACATTTATCAAGGCCGGCAGAAAAGGGAAGGGTTGCAAATACCCTGGGCATGCAGAGGCTTAAAGAGTTACATTTCAAGGTAAAACATTCCTAGTCTGGCCCCTGGGGGTATCCAGTCGAGGGTTAGGCCTATTGTCTGGGGTGTCCTCTCCCTCCTCTGCTGCCTAGTCACCCTGCAGCCACTTTCCTGCCCCAGAGCAAGGAGATTTCCTGGGGCAGGGTCTTTCAAAGAGTTTCTCCTCTGTTGGCCAGGGGAGGAGGATGTGCCTATGTCCAGGCTGGAAGGTCAGCAGGGAGGGGGTTGATGAGAATTCATCACACAAGTCTTTAATGAGATCTTTAGAAGGAAAGTTTTCAGCCGACCCTATTTACAGTAAGGAAACAAACTTGTGTAGGCCTGAGATGGATTTGGACTTAAAAATCAGTGTCAAACCTTGTTAATAGTTCCCCATGACAAGTTCCTCAAAACGCTGCACTGTCAGACTATGATTATAGAAACCAGAGACTAATGGCTAGATCTTCAGAGGTGTTGGGCACCCACAATTTCACACTGACTCCAGTGAAAATGATGGGGGCTTGGCACCCCTGAAAACCAGGCCTTTTTTATTGGTCATCCTAAATAGGGATTTCAGTGTCCAATTCTAAGACAGCCAGGTTTGAAAATTTTGGGCCAAAGTGTTAGTCCTGTGCTTCAAATGGTATCAGAGAACAGATACTAACCCTCAAAGTTAAGCTCAGTAAAGGCTCATGAACATAAATAATTTGCCAAACAAAACAGAGAATCAGCAAAGAATCCTGTGGCACCTTATAGACTAACAGACGTTTTGCAGCATGAGCTTTCGTGGGTGAATACCCACTTCTTCGGATGCAAGCTTGCATCCGAAGAAGTGGGTATTCACCCACGAAAGCTCATGCTGCAAAACGTCTGTTAGTCTATAAGGTGCCACAGGATTCTTTGCTGCTTCTACAGAACCAGACTAACACGGCTACCCCTCTGATACAAAACAGAGAATGTAAATGTACTGTATTTTCAAATTGTGATTGACTAATAAAGGCTCTGATCTCATGCTGGTTTTACATGTCCTCAGTGAACTTACTCTTGATAATATAACAGAGCAGAATCCATCCCAAGGGGACAGATTCTTACAGTGTAGGAGAGTAGATAGTGCACTGGACTAGCACTCTGGTGACTGTGGTTCTATTCCCAGTTTGCTCCTGGGTAACCTTGAGCAAGTAACTTTCCTTTCTTTGCTTGTTTCCCTATCTTCCAAATGAGGGTAATGATACAGACCTTCTTTGTAAATCGCCGAGACCTGCTCATGAAAAGCCCTACGTAAGAACTAGGTATTATTATTAATTAAGGCACCTTTACACCACTTCATGAAGTACTGTCAAATGTCATTTATTCCCACTTTATGGATCCTTTAATCTGCTCTGACATTAATTTGTGTAAACTTAATCTATATGTATATTGACAGGTTTCTGTTGCTTGTGATTTTCTACAGAGTCTTCTCCAATTATCAAGGGTGTGTCAACCCGATGGACCATGCAGAGTGCGGTATAAATGCAGAGAATGAAAATTTTATTTTATTAACTTGGTTTCCTGTACCAGCCACCTCCAGAGTGATGGACCATTTGGCTTTTCTGATTTGGCATTTCTTCTGTTCCTTAATGAATTCACAGTTTTAACACTTTTAATAGGAAAAGGTTCATATGCTGAGAATGCTCAGAGTCATATCTTCAGATCATAGGCGGCAGGTTCGTATAATTTTTGGTGGGGCCCAAAATGGTGCCCCCCCAGCTCTCCCCTGTAAGCTGATATAAAATGAAGCTACAATGCGTCAGCACCACAAGATTACAAGGGTCAATTAAAAGTGGAAAGTCAGAAGCAGCACTTGCCTGCTTCAATATACAGTATTAAATTTTGTTGCACCTGTTGTGACAAAGTGGGAAAGTTCTTAATGTTTTCTCTGAATACTGTGTGGGTGCCTCAGTTTCCCCTGCAAAGTGCCAACTGACGGTGTTGGGGACAAAGAGATCAGGTGGCCTTGTTGTCCGGAAGAGACACAAAGGCCAGATGAAGGAGTGTCACTTTGGAGCTGGCTGGGGAAATGGGGAGAGGCCCAGAACTTGGGTCTGGGCTCCCCACCCCCCAAGGTGGACCTGACTGAGGGGTCCTGTTTTCTGTACCTACAAGCTCTGTTTTAGACTGTGATCCTGTTGTCTAATAAACCTTCTGTTTTACTGTCTGGCTGAGAGTCACATCTGACTGCGGAGTTGGGGTGCAGGGACCTCTGGTTGCCCCCAGGACCTGCCTGGGCAGACTCGCTGCAGAAAGTGCATGGTGTGGAAGGGCATGCTGAATGCTCTGAAGTCAGACCCAGGAATGTGTGAGCTTCTTGCTCTGGAGACAGTCTGCTCAGAGAGGAGGCTCCCCCAGAGTCCTGACTGGCTTTGTATGGAGTTGTTCCAAAGCATCCCCTTCCACACCATGTGCTTCCCGGAAGTCTGCCCAGGCACTGACTCTCCCTCCTCTGGCCTTTGTCTCTTTTCCAGGCATTAGGAGGCCACCTGATCTCTTTGTTCTCCAACACCTTCAGTTGGCACCTTGCAGGGGGGTGGCCCAGGCCATCAGTTGCCTGGAGACAGGGTGTCAGCCATTCTCTGTGCTGACAGCATCACACTGGCCCTCTAGGGCTTTACAACAATCACACCCCCTTATCCCACCATCTAGAGCCTTAAGAAATGCATTGGGGAAACTGAGGCACACAGACAGTATTCAGAGAAAACACCTGTATATGACCAGTTACATACTTTGAAGGGTGTAAAATAATCAAATATTGTGCTAAATACAATGATACTCCAAACTGACCACCAAATTTAAGTTGCATGTTTTTCCCCTCAGGTGAGGGTTCTGGGGTGGGGCTGGGTATGAGGGGTTCACAGTGCAGGAGCATACTCGGTGCTGGGGGTGCAGGCTTTGGGATGAGGCAGGGCTGAGGATGAGAAACTTGGGGTGCAGACAGGCTGCCCCAGGGCTAGGGCCAGAGAGGACTCCCCATCACCACCACTGGCAGCAGCAAGCTCCAGGGGAGGGACCCCTCCTCTGCCCCCCTACCCCCCACAGCACACTCACTCTGCACCACAATCACTGCACATGCTCCTAGGGCCCCTCAGGTCCAGAAAGCTCACTCCCCTCCCCTATGATGGGTACTGGGGGAGGGGGGGTTGCCATCACAGGTGGCCTTCCATGCTGCTCCTCACCATAACTTCACTGTGGATGGGTGATGGGGCTGCCCCTTGCCCAGCATGGGGCAGAAGTGGGGTAGGCAGGGTGGTGGCTGGCTATTGGGTGGGGGAGCAGGGTGTCATAAAATTCATCCAAGCCCCAGCTGCTCAGGTCTAGGAAGCCTCCCTCTCCCATCCCTCCTGTGGCGGGTGGGTTGGTGGGTGCTGGGGGAGGGGGCATTGCCTTCACATGTGGCTTCCTGCCTCCCCTGTGCAGCCTGCTGTGCCTCACTGGGGGTAGGAGTGGGGGCTGGGGCTGGGACAGGGCGGGGGGAATCATAGGGTCAAACACTCACGGAAGCCCCAGCAGCTGCTAAGGTGAGTGATGTCCGTCCTCCATTCCCCTCCCCCTCTACAGCAGCAGTTAGTTAGCATTGTTCTTATGCTAATGCTGCAGCTGTAGCCTTAGGCTACGGCAGCAAAAGCAAGGGAGAGAGACACTCGCTGTGCGCTCTCTTTACATTCAGGCAGGGAAGCTTGGGGGGGTGGGAAAACCTAGCTCCAAATATTGGTGGAGCAGAGCCCCTGATTATGAATATTCCTGGGGCTTTAGCCCCAAGAGCCCATATAAGTTGGCGCCCATGCTTCAGATGGTGTAAATCTACGTATCTCTATTGATTTCAGTTGCCTTCAGTGAAAGCTGTGTCAGTTTACACCAGCTGAGGACCTGGTCTTTAGTATCTAACCGAAGAACAAATTATTGTGAATGGAATGTTTTTGTGAACAGATTAATAGATTCCAAGGTCAGAAGGAACTGCTCTGATCACCTAGTCTGACTTCCTGTCTAAACGCAGGCCATAGAATTTCCCGGAAATACTTCATGTTTGAACTACAGCATCTCTTTTAGAAAAACATCCTATCTTGATTTAAAAGTTGTCAATTATAAAGATTCCACCATGGTAAATGTTCTAGTGATTCATTACACTCATTGTTGGAAATGAGGAGTACATTTTTAATCTAAATTTGCCTAACTTCAATTTCCAACCATAAGATCTTGTTATACATTTGTCTGCTTAGATTAAAGAGCCCCATTGTCAAATGTCTGTTCCCCATGTAGGTATTTATAGACTGATCCAGTCACCCATTAACCTTCTCTTTCTCTGAACCCTCTCCATTTTATCAATATCCTTCTTGTTGAGTTATGGACATCAGAAATGAACACAGCATCCTAGCAGTGGTCACGCCAGTACCAGATACAAGTGTAAAATAACCTCTCTACTTTCAAGATTCCCCTGTTTACCCAACCCAGGATCACATTAGCCCTTTTGACCACAGTGTCACACCGGGAGCTCATGTTCAGGTGATTATCCACCATGACCCCTAAATCTTTTTCAGAATTACTGCTCCCCAGAATAGAGTCCTCCATTCTGTAAACATGGCCTACATTCTTCGTTCATAAAAATATTACAGAAAATTCCCACTTTCGACACATACACATCTCTGAACAATCTGAAGGAATCACTCTATCACAGGGGGTTGGCAACCTTTCAGAAGTGGTGTGCCAAGTCTTCATTTATTCACTCTAATTTAAGGTTTCGCGTGCCAGTGATACATTTTAATGTTTTTAGAAGGTCTCTTTCTATAAGTCTATAATATCTAACTAAACTATTGTTGTATGCAAAGTAAATAAGGTTTTTAAAAATGTTTTAGAAGCTTCATTTAAAATCAAATTAAAATGCAGAGCCCCCTGCACTGGTGGCCAGGACCTGGGCAGCGTGAGTGCCACTGAAAATCAGCTCGCGTGCCGCCTTCGGCACCTGTGCCATAGGTTGCCTATCCCTGCTCTATCACTTCGGCCTTGCTACTCACTGCAGAGAAGAAACTGGTTTTCTCCCTGTGACATAAGAGATCGGCTAGATATTTGAGACATATAGCTACTAGGACTTCTGCCCTGAAATCAACACATTGAATGGAAGACCTTACAGAGATGAGGAAATCCCAATGATAGAAAATTAACACCTCGCTGCAGAGGCAGCTAAACTTGTGAACATGGCATGGCTGTGTCCAGAGAATGAACAGAAGGGGGTTGTGGTTGTCCTTTCCCAGCAGCAGCCCATCTGTGGCACCTTCCTGACATGAGAGGCCCCAGCTGTTCCTGCACAGCTGAACCTGCTTGCAGTCAAGGGCTGCCTGATGTCTGTGTTAAGACAATCAGGGCACATCCAGCAGGGCCCTGTGTGTAACTGGGAGACAAAGGAGACCGGGTGGGCAAGGATGGCTCAGAGAGCAGAGCATTATGACTCCCTGGCTTCCATCAACAGGAACCGTATCACAATCCTGCCTCTAATGCTAGGTCCCTTTGGGAATGTGAAGATCCTGTCTCTGTAATGCACATAGACAGAGACTGTATGCAACAGAGAATAGTGCAAAAATGGCTTGTGACACAGTCATGGGGCACAGTACTCACTGCTTGTCTGGTACCTCCTCCTGGTCACTCTTGGGATTAGCTCTTGAGGCTGACACGACACCCCTTCCCATGGTCACACGCTATCATACCTTAGCTCTCTGGCTAGGTCACTCAGCATGTTTCCCCCCTCCCAGGGTACAGTCCTTCAAATTCTCTGTCTCTCCCACTGTGACTCATTCACTGCCCCACTAGTGCCATTTCCACAGTGGCAGGTAGGCGAACCCAGGTCCGCCCTTTACTCCAGGTTCCAGTCCAGGGACCCTTAACCCAGCAGTTCTAGGCAGGGCCGGCTCCAGGCACCAGCGAAGGAAGCAGGTGCCTGGGGCGGCCAATAGAAAGGGGCTGCACTCTGTCCGTTATTGGGACGGCACGTCTGGCAGGTCCTTCAGCAACTCAGTCTTCGGCGGTAATTCGGCGGGGAGTCCTTCACTCCCTCTCGTCCTCGTTGGCAGCACTTCGGCGGCAGCTTGATCGGGTTTTTCTTTTTCCTCTCTCTCTTTTTTTTTTTTTCCGCCACTTGAAGCGGCCAAAAAGCTGGAGCTGGCCCTGCTTCTAGGCTTCGTCGCCCAGCCTTCACCGCTCCTTCCCTGGACTGCTTCCTACCACTCCTGGCTCTGGGCGTACCAACTCCAAACCCTCCTCCCAGGGAGGGCCTGCAGCCTATGTATCTCAGCAGCCACCCAGCATGCATGCCTCCCTCTTCCCAGGGCAGGGAGCGATTGCCCCTTCCCAGCAGCAGCCCAGCTGTGGCACCTTCCTGACATGACAGGCCCCACCTGTTTCTGCACAGCTGAACCTGCTTGCGGTCAACACCCTGCTCCCTGAATCTCCTTCCAGGTGCAGCCTGTAGAGTTAATAGGCCTACCTGGCCATCTTAACCCCTTCCAGTCCTGTGTGGGATGGACACTGCATCACAGATACGTATTAACCAGATAGGACCATGATAAGTGCAATAGAAAAGCCCCTCAGGAAATTAATAATTTGGTGTTGGTAACACTGACTGACCCCTGTCGTTGGTGGGCAGGATTGCACCGGGGACATCTGGAGCTAAATGCATGAGCCTCTACTGCATGAGCTAAAAGCCACGTGGCCCTTAGCTAAGGCTGTAGCAGACTCATTAATCTCTAAGTGGTCTCGGTGCCACTAGAGGGGACCGAGCACTACACCCAGGAGGTGTGTGGGTTACATGTTCACAGCAGGTTTAAATACCTTTCCATGAGTACCATCCATCCTGTGCACTGAATGAGGCAGAAGTCCAATGGAAAAAATGTATGTGAACATAGAATTAAAGGTTGTATTATTATGCATATGCACAAGGGGGATGAAATAAGCTTGCACAGAAAACTTTAATTCTGGCAGTTCCTCACTTTTGAGTGTTTGGGGAGAGGAGGAAGCATAAGTAGAAAAAATAGCCCATGAGAGCGCCATAGCCCCCATGTCTTTACTATCATTTCATCAAGCAGAATTCAGTAAAGTATTTAGAATGGGTAATACTGAGGCCTTGTCTACACTACCGAGAAAATTTGATTTAAGCTACGGAATTTGAGTTACATGAATAGCGTAACTCAAATCAAAGTAGCTTAGATCTACTTACCACGGGGTCAACCCTACATGATCTCAACGGTAGACAGCCTCCTGTCGACTCCCCCTACACTTCTCAATCTGGTGGAGTACGGTAGTCAGCAGGAGAGCGATCCGCAGTTGATTTAGCGGGTCTTCGACCACCGATACATTGATTGCTGCTCGACGATCCCCCGGTAAGTGTAGACAAGCCCTGAGAGACACAGTTTCACTATTCCTATCCACAGCATGAGAAAATACAAATTATAATTTATGAGTGCGAGGCTATTATCAGATTACAAATATGGAGTAAATTCCCTGAAGCCATTGGACGTATTCTGAATTTATGTTGTCTTAGCATAGTTGAGAGCTCTCTCTACAATTTTGGGTTCAGCAGTGAATGAGGTAGGTCAAATAGTAACCACTGATACTGTGGCACCTTCCCTTGGAGAAGGGGTTGCGACATTCCCCTGGTGTTGTCTGGACCAGTGATCTGCTAGGTCACTCTAATCCTTGACTCTGGGAGCCAGCCTTACCCTGCTCTGCTGTGAGAACCCCCACTCCTGGGCTGTTCACACACAGCCTCTAGCATGTAAGCTACTCCTTGGATTGCACAACCGAATGACACTAGCCAATATCTCCGGTCCCCGACACAACCCTAGGAACCTCCGTCTTGCAGTGTCCAGTTATGCCCGCTGGATGCTGCAAGCTTGTATGAGTTTGTCAATTTAACAAAGAAATAGATATGTACCAGGCTTGTTATCCCAAGGGGAGTCTCTGACACACTGCAAACCAAACACACTGCTTCAGGTAGAACAAACAAACAAATCTATTAGCTACAAAAGATAGATTTTAAGCAATTATAAGTCAAAGCACAACAAGTTGGATTTGGTCAAATGAAATAAATCAAAACACATTCTAAGCTGATCCTAACACTTTCACTGCCCTTGCAAACTTAGATGCTTCTCACCACAGGCTTGCTGGTTGCCCTTCAGCCAGGCTTTCCCCTTTGATCAGCGCTTCAGTCGCTTGGTGATGATATCTGTAGACGGACGTGGAAGAGAGAGAGGAAGAGCATGCCAAATGTCTCTCCCTTTTATCATGTTCTTTCTTCCCTCTTGGCTTTACCTCATTGTAGTCGCTGACTGACCAAGGGAAGGGGAGTGACTCACTCAAGAGTCCAACAGATCCTTTGTTGCTGCCTAGGCCAATGTCCTTTGTTCCTGTGAGGCTGGGCTGGATTTGTCCAATACATGCCCTGATGAGGTGTGAACTGCCCCTCTGTTCCTGGAGCATTTTGCCTGAGCTTGTTTTAAGCCATGAGGACACATTTTCAGCCTCATAACTCTCTACATGAAATTACAACCTATAACATTACTATAACAACAATGTGCAGTGCATCATGAGCCTTCTGAAGACACCCGACATGACAAACTTTGCATTGGATACCACACAATCATATTATAAGGATGAACATGGGGATGCAGGGTGTTCCCCTGAGATACAGCGTGTCACAGGGCTGTAACCCTGACCCAGGTCAGGTGACAGGAATCAGGAAATAAAGTACAATACCACTGTCACATGGCAGGTGCAGTATCCATTGACTCCAATGACCACTTGCACATCAAGGGTCTGCTTAGTGGGCAGCAGGTGCAGTGAATGAGGCAGGGGTCCAACTCATTCATCAAAAACAATAAAAATAAATGAAAATTGGGCTTCAAACAGTAATTTTATTGCAACCTTAGCTATGGCACAAGTTTAATATAATTAAACCATATGTTAAAGGAACATTATTAGTTTGCAAAGTCAAGCACTTATAATGCTGGAATTAAGTGCTGGGCAGCAAAGTATTTTCATTTATTCAGAGGTTTTTAAAAGTTTTTTTCCCCCACTTAAAACATTTCAATCACATTTGACATAAATTTGCAAATCATTTCTGTGTCACCAAATCTGCATTTTTCAGTGTAAAAAGGTTTACTTGTAAAATTTCACCCAGCTCTACAAGCAGCTTTAATGCTAGAGCCCCAGGTATCCCATTCACTGCACAAGATCGGACTTGCACACTGAATGAGGCAGGAATGCTGCGGAACTAATAGGAACTTTTATCCTGTAAAAAGTTTGTGATTGTGTAACTAAAAATGGGCTCGGCATGCAGAGTTAAAGCTGGACAGGCTGCCTTCTGAGCACTTCACTTTGCAGTCTTAACATTCTTGTAACATCATTTAGTTTAAATAGAAAAATAATAAACCGCCAACTCCCTCGCAACCTCTGTGCCATTAGTTCATGGGTGTTCTTGGTGTCAGGGTCTGGTTCCCTGAGGTTATTTTCCTAAAGTTCCAACAGCTGCATCAGCAGAACCTTCGTGCAACTACAAATCTGACTGAAAGCTGCTTTCAAGGCTAACTCTATGCAGTAGCATCACTGAGTGCTGCAGATGAGGCTTCTGGGAAATGTAGTTCCTCAGCCACTTGTTATACACATACACACGCAGTTTGTTAGGACGTTTCTTTGTAGCTATTTGTGATTGAGTAGCTCACAGCTGTTGAAATAAGTTTCTAACCCCCTGCTTTGAAGGTAGATAACAACAAACGTTTGCAACCTGAGCCGATTTAAACTGTTGTAAATCTCTCACCCACTGATTAAAAAACCCTCCCCTCCCACCCCCCTTCCAGGGTGGGCAGAACAAACCGATAGTGTTTCTTGCCTTGGAGTCTTGTTTCTATGGCAGTGATCAGCCAGTGGCATTGACAGGACAGATAGGCCTTATCTGTCTGACCTGGACTGAGCCTGGGCAATCTTTCAAGCTGGGATCCTCAGCACAGCAGCCAGTTCAAAGCAGCAGAGGAGCAGCTTCCCTGGTCAGTGTGCAGGAAAATGGATGTCACTATGGCTGTTCTGTTGGCCTTGGTTCTGGGACTTCTTGTGGTCAAGTTTGCTTTGTTTCAGCCAAGAAACCCAAATTCCCCACCTTGCATTAGTGGCTGGATCCCTTGGTTGGGAGCTGCATTTCAGTTTGGCAAAGCTCCCCTGGAGTTTATAGAACAAGCCAGAGTCAAGGTAAGAATTATAATGGGGTGCATGCATCTGTGCGTTGGGGTGGGGTGCCTGGGGCAGTATAGGGAGACAGATGAGGAACCTTTTTTGCATTAAATGAATGCCTTACAACATTAAGAAGATTTCTATCATTTTTTATTATAACTCAGAAGCCCCTGGCTGAAAAGGGTAATATTTGTGTCAACTGATTGGCTGGTTACTCTAGATACCTTGGATTTGATATTGCAATCACTGTTTTCACACAATAGTACCCGAGCACCTGATCAGGACACACAATGCACGCGGCTTTTCTTCATCAGCTGGGTACTGACCTGGGTTCTACATGAGGGGAAACACGTTGTGAAATGCATTGGGACTGTAAAAGTTTGTACGAGCTAATTGTATGAGGTATCATCTAATACATAGTCAGTAATGCCAGCTGCATGTGTTCACAAGCCATGGGCTGCCCTCCCCCACATAATCATGAAATTAAAAAAAAAATTTTGGGGGAGTTTTTTTATTTGCCTCCTTTTTGAGTCTTTAGGGTTCCTGTTTTCAAGCTGTTCTCTGCAACGAGTTCTAGAAACTTGGTGGGGTTTGTGTCCCCTCTCCCCCCTGTCTACCCCATGAAACCTGAGATTAAAACATAATCTCATGACTCCAGGAGCTGGAGCTTTAAGAGAAACACCAAATATTGCAAGACTTGCAATAAAATAAAACTGGCAACAGTGATAGTTCAGGATGAACCACACAACAAGTTCATACAACCTAGCTGAGCTGCAGAAAAATTCCCTGGCTTTTGAGTGCATAATATTTCAACCTTAGTGTTACATAATTGTAAATCTCTTCTTCAGATCTTATTATTACATCTAATGTAAATCAAAGGGCAATGTTAGAGCAGGTGCCTGCTGCCATCCAGAATGATTCATTTTGCAAAAGAGTTATTTCCAAAACATTCACTTTGAGGACTGAATTTTTCCCATGGTTTATTTCTTGCTGCATGTGATTTCTTCTGCAGGAAGTTGGAGCAATATCCCTTTAGATACTTAAGGTTGAAGCTAGAGATTGGGCATGGATTAGACCTCATTGAAGATTAATGATTTTGGTTGAAAAAAAAAAGTTGTTTGAAATGAACAAAGGCAATTCAGACCAAGAAATTGCATTAGAAAATGTCTTTAACATTGAGCAGGAGTTGTCCTTTAGACTCACGGGCCTGATACTTATTTACACCAAGGCCATTTTACTCCACTCTGGCATTGTAAAAGGGCCTTAACGTGGGAATAAATTACATTTACACGTGGTTTAAAGCTCCTTTACACTGTCAGCAAGGGGTAAAGCATCCTTCAGGTAAAGGAGAATCAGGCCCATTGGGACTGCATTAAAGTTAAGCATATGCATAAATCTTTGTAGGATCAGGGCCGTAGACACAATGCGCTGTGCATTCCTGCCCAGCTTGCCAAAGGAATACCGGTAAAAAAAACTTCTGGAATAAAAGTAATGAAAATTTAGTTCAAGTTTTTCACTTTTATTGAAATTCAAAGCTATGATGCAAACTTTCAGTTTCAGAAAAATCAGCATTTTGGAAAAGGTCTACTGTCAATTTTCAGATACCGCCCCTGCCAATTTCTATATTTCATAAGCACAGATTTTTGTTTTTGTTTTTTAAATTGGAAAAACCCACAAAAATAAGGTTGTCATCTGTCCAGGTTTTCCCAGGAATGTCCCTTTTTTGAAGTAACTGTCCCTGGAAATTTGTAAGGGTGCTCAGTATAGTTTTAGGGGCTCAGGATCATCCCAGATGGCCCAGTTTTTTGTACCTCACAGTGGCAACCTTACACACAAGCAATAGGGGAAATTGACTATACCAATGAATGGTGTCAGGTATCAGAGGGGTAGTCTGTTACCTCTATAACGTCTGTTAGTCTATAAGGTGCCACAGGATTCTTTGCTGCTTATACCAATGAAACTGACTACCCCAAGGGCTGTCAAATGCACAAACTAATAAATAGAGAAATAGCCTTTTCTTCTCTACTCTCTTCCAGTTGGAGTGATCCTGGGTGCTATTTGTAACAACACTAGATATAAAAAGTGTAGACAGATTTGTAATCGTCAATGTCCTCATAATTACTTATTTAGATTTAAAAAATGATGAAGATGCCTACACATAGCTCTCGCTGCCTTAGAAATAGTATAGCATAACCTCAGCAGCATTCAAACAAGAATTCTGCCAGGCAGACACGAGACTTGTTTTGACCCCTTCATCCATTGGCGCTGACTCAATGGATGTTCCAGGGCTAGAGCACCCGTGGAAAAATAATTAGTGGGTGCTTAGCAACCACAGGCAGCCAAGCTCCCCCCCCCCAAAAGTGCTTGCTGCCTGCCAGTGGCCTCGCCGACCAACTCCTCCCTCTCCCTCCCAGTGCTCCCTGCGTGTGCAGGAGGTGTTGGGAGGGAGAGGGAGGAGTGGGGACAGGGTGGGTGGGTAGGAAAAGGCTGGGCAGGTGTGGGGGCTTGGAGGAAGGGGTGGAGTTGGGGCAGGCCTGGGGCGGAGGGGGGGGGGTTGTCCCTCCTTCCATCTCTCCATGTGCGGGGGAAGTGGGTGCCTATGTCATCATCATTCTGGGAAGTATCCCTCAGCCCTCTCCAGAAACCCTATGAAACAGATGTCTATTGCAGCATGGCTGGAAGATCACCAACTTAATCAGGAAAAAAAACAGGAGTACTTGTGGCACCTTAAAGACTAACAAATTTATTTTAGCATGAGCTTTCGTGAGCTGCAGCTCACTTCTTCGGATGCATAGAATGGAACACACAGACAGGGGATATTTATACATACAGAGAACATGAAAAGGTGGAAGTATGCATACCAACAGGCAGAGTCTAATCAATTGAGATGAGCTATCCTTAGCAGGAGGAAAAAAACTCCAGAGAAACTGCTGAACTTGAGTTAATATGCAAACTAGATACTATTAACTGTGGCCTAAACAAAGACTGGGAATGGTTGGGTCATTACACCAATTGAATCTATTTCCCTATGTTAAGTTCTCCTCACACCTTCTATGGGCCATCTTAATTATCACTTCAAAAGTTTTTTTCCTCCTGCTAACGATAGCTCATCTCAATTGATTAGACTCTGCCTGTTGGTGTGCATACTTCCACCTTTTCATGTTCTCTGTATGTAGGGTGACCAGATCACCCAGGTCAAATATCGGGACATGGGGGGGGGGGACAGAGGGGGAAAAAATGGCGGCAGAGCAAAAAAAAATCCCCCCCCCCCCCTCCTCCTCCTCCTCAGCGCTGAGGAGGCCGAGGAGACTCGGGAGGGGGGGGGGGGGGGTGGTGTGTGTGGGCCCTGGCCTGGCAGGTGACAGGGGGCGCGGGGGAGAGAGAGGAGGGAGGGGGGGGGGGCGCCAGGCGGGGCGGTTCTTGGCAGGGCGGCGGGGAGCAGGGCAGCTGGCAGCCGCTGCTGCGCGCTGAGAGGCTCGGGAGGAAGGCCGGGGGCGGGGCCGGCTGGCGGCTGCCACTCCCCCCACCGGGGCCCCCGCTGGGACCCAGGGACCCAGCGCGCAGCCCCCCAGCCAGGCCGGCTGGCGCCTGGGCTGTGGTGCAATCTGGGGGTGGTGCCTGTGGGAGTGGCAGGCGGCCCCAGCCCCCCCCCCCATCCCGCCCGGGGAACCCCCGGGGGGGGGGCTGGGCTGCCGATGACTGTTGCACCAGCGGGCACCAGCGGGCCGCCAGAGCAGACCAGGAACTGGCGGGGCTGGGGCGCAGCGTGCTGCGCTGCTGGGGGCCCGGCGGCCCCGGCCTGGGGGGGGGCTCCGGGCCCCGGCCGCTGCCAGCCACAGCGCCCCGCCCACTCCCTTGGCGGCTGTGGAGCCAGCTGCAGCGGCTGCTGCAGCAGCTGCTCCCTGCAGCCCTGCTGGCCTGCCCGCCCGCCCCGCCTAGCCTCCGCGCCGCCCCCTCCCTCCTCAGGTACTGAGTCCTGCCTGCTGCCTCCAGCTCCCTGCTCCTCCCACCGGCACCCCCGCTCCTCCCCCGGCGGGGGGCATGGCAGGGGGGGGGAAGGAGGGGGGATTGGGGGAGGGAGGGGGGAAAGGAGGGAGAGGGGGGGCTGGGAGGGGCGCGGGCCTTTGCTTGTGGTCCTTTTCCTTGTTTGTCCAGTGTTGTCCCTGTCCCGACGGGACAAAAAGTCGGGACAAAATAGAAAAAAAGGAAAATCTATCTGTATGTATAAATATCTCCTGTCTGTGTGTTCCATTCTATGCATCCGAAGAAGTGAGCTGCAGCTCACGCTAAAATAAATTTGTTAGTCTTTAAGGTGCCACAAGTACTCCTGTTTTTTTTGCAGATACAGACTAACACGGCTGCTACTCTGAAACTTAATCAGGCTATTTCAGATCAAGGGAGAGAGAGCAAGTTCCAGAGTCCTGGAGCTCTCACAGGGAGTGCCCTGCCACTATCCCCTCCCCCTTTTATAATGATAGGGAGTGCATTCACCTGGTAACTTCACTAAGGCTTTGGCTACACTTGCATTTCAAAGCGCTGCCGCGGCAGCGCTTTGAAGCGCTTTGAAGCGCTAAGTGTAGTCAAAGCGCCAGCGCTGGGAGAAAACTCTCCCAGCGCTGTCCGTACTCCACCTCCCTGTGGGGAATAACGGACAGCGCTGGGAGCGCGGCTCCCAGCGCTGGGGCTTTGACTACACTGGCGCTTTGTAGCGCCGCAATTTGCAGCGCTGCAGAGGGTGTGCTTTCACACCCTGCTGCAGCGCTGCAAATTTGTAAGTGTAGCCAAGCCCTAAAAGTTTTGGGGGGAGGAATAGCTCAGTGGTTTGAGCATTGGCCTGCTAAACACAGGGCTGTGAGTTCAATCCTTGAGGGGACCATTTAGGGCCCTGAGGCAAAAATCTGTCAGGGGATTAGTCCTGCTTTGAGCAGGGGGTTGGACCAGATGACCCCCTGAGGTCCCTTCCAACCTTGATATTCTGTGATCATAGCTGCAGCAGTATGGCATGGGAAGATGTACAGTCTCTAGGTAAGCAGGTTCCAGACCATTTAGACCTGTCTAGGTCAGAACCTTTAAATGCATTATTAGGTGCACAGTGGTTTTAAAAAATGTACAATTTCTACAGAGACAAGGTGGGTGAGGTAATATCTTATATTGGTCCAACTTCTGTTGGTGAGAGACATAAGCTTCCAAACTACACAGAGCTAGTCTTCCTGTCCTGTTGGGTTCTGGGAAGTGGGTGGATACAAGCCCACCCATGGCTAAAGGCCCCTTGCCCAGCCTAAGGAGAGGAGCCACTTAACATACAAACAGCCATACTGGGTCAGACCAAAGGTCCATCTAGCCCAGTATCTGTCTACCGACAGTGGCCAATGCCAGGTGCCCCAGAGAGAGTGAACCTAACAGGCAATGATCAAGTGATCTCTCTCCTGTGATCCATCTCCATCCTCTGACAAACAGAGGCTAGGGACACCATTCCTTACCCATCCTGGCTAATAGCCATTTATGGACTTAACCACCATGAATTTATCCAGTACTCTTTTAAACACTGTTATAGTCCTAGCCTTCACAACCTCCTCAGGCAAGGAGTTCCACAAGTTGACTGTGCGCTGCATGAAGAAGAACTTCCTTGTATTTGTTTTAAACCTGCTGCCTATTAAGCTGTCTACTTAGTCCAGGACTCAAATAGATACTGGGGACAACAGAAGAAAAAACAAGGGCAGGTGTGAGGATCAAAGAATCAAAAATAAGGAACCTGAAAGGGACACTGTGCAGAGAACCTCAGACAGCATCCACTACTCCTCAAAGCTGTCAAGGGAGCCAGCAGACATGGGCCCTGAGGAATTCTGCCCAGATACCTGAGCAGAGAGAGGAACAGAAATAGGCCCCACAGTCACAGAGAACCCCCTCAGCCAACATCCCCTCCCTGCCAGGGGAAGGTACTAATAGCATCACAGCTAAACACAAGATCAAACAGATAGTTTAGCACAAGTAGTTAGCACATGTTCTAATCTAAGGGACCATTCAAGATGGAGTGGCCCATTAACACCCTGTAGTCATAGGACAAAAAGGAAGGTCAATGGGCTACTGATGGTTGTAATAAGCCATAAATCCAGTGCCTTTATGAAGACCATGATTTTTAGGGCTAATTTACACTGGCATCACTAAAGCACTGCCACAGCTTGTGTGGTCACAGTGCAACCACCTCCATGAGGGGCATAGCTCCCAGCACTGGGGCACTGTTTACACAGGTGCTTTATAGCACTGAAACTTGCTGCGCTCAGGGGGGTGTTTTTTCATACCCCTGAGCGAGAAAGTTGCAGCGCTGTAAAGTGCCAGTGTAGACAAGCCCTTAGTGTCTCACAAAGTTATGAATTTAAGCCCCAGGCTCATCTTTTGAAAGTGTTTAGTACCTTCTGGCTCACCTCCCTTCTCTGGGTTTGCTATCTGCACAACTCCTTCCTCTCAGGGAGTAAACTGTAGGCTACCTACCTCTATAATCCCAAACAAACCTCCCATCTTACTGGGAATGACTACAGTCTACTTCCCTACAGTTCCTTTCTGCTTTCAGCTCCTGAGCTTTATACGGCCCTCTCTGTTCCTGTCCACCTGAGTCACATACGATTAATCCCTGCTTCCTGGCTTCTCCTCCTGATGCAGCCTGGGCAATTAATTGGCCTATGTAGCCACCTTAACCTCTTCAGATCTTGTGTGAGGTGGACACCCCATCACACCAGTAAAAGATATTACCTCACACAGACCTTGTCTCGCTAATATCCTGGGACCAACATGGCTACAACAACACTGCATACAGTTCTGCAGGCAAGCCAGGAGAGCTTGTATTCTGTGCAAGGTGAAACCAGTGGCTGGAGAGGAAGCTGCACATGTTCTACTTAGGGTCATCTTAGCAATCATGGTGTTAACTTTTGTGTGCTTGATCTTACAACCTTAATGTTGTCTAAATGCTCATCATTTTGCACTGATTTGTGGCACAAGTCAAATTAACAAGCACTTCCTATCTTCAAAGTGTCTGAGCAAGCTCTGTAATTAAGCCTGTCTAATATAGTGAAGGAAGGACACACCTTTGAGGATGTTTAAGGGGGTTGTTGAAATAAGCTGTCACATCTTACTGCTATTATTAACAAGTATTTAAATACAATATCTGCAGTGAGTGACACAAGAGCCTTTGCAGAGCTCTGACTCAGTCATGTAACAATAAGATGCATATTATCAGTTAATAGAAAAATGGTATGTTATTGTGAGGGATAGCATGGGATTAGGTAATGTTGGAATTTTTTTTTCCTTGCAGGAAATTTTGACTTTTTGTCAAACAGTAAGAAACACCAGACTGAAAACTGTTCTGTTTTCAGCTACCAACAATTGAAGATTTTCACCCCAAACCAAAACATTTTCAGCTAAAAACTGAAAATGTTTCAGCTTAAAATTTTTGGCTTCCAGGTTTCTGGGGTTGTTGCTGGTGGAGATCTTTGGGTTTTTTTAATAGGAAAACAGACACTTCTGTGAAAATCTTTGATTAGTCAAAATCCAATTTTCCATATAAAAAATGTTGTCAATGGAATTTTTTTGTACTAGTTCTAATTGCTGTGCAGATGTCCAGGATAACACAGCTAGGGTTGCACATGCAATCTTAACTTTAGCACTTCATGACTCAAGTGCTTAACCATAGAAACGTAACATCTTCTAAATATATGGGGCGGAGAGAGGCAGTTAAAGGGAATTTTGCAGTTTTTAAAGAGAAAAGAAATTACATATGCAAAATGGTTCGGCTAGGCTGCACTGGAATACCTACCCTCCCCCAGACCAACGCAAAGCCTAGCGAGCTCATAAATTGCACTTAAGCTCACAGAGGCCTTGTCTCATTCCAGGCAGCTCAGGTGATCTGTCTGTTCGTTACCCCGCTGAGTCAGCCAAACATCCTTGCATAACACAAGCCTTCTTCTGGCAGCTCAGACCCAGGTACCACCAGAGCTCCAGTTTGTTTAGGATTGTCCCTGGCAACGTCTGGTGGCTATGGATCTCATTGGTAAAGGACATAGCTATGGGAAATGGGAGAGCGAATCAAAGCTTGTATGTGGTGGTTGCTTATTCACTGGTCATTCTCTTACAACCTTACTCATGGAAATCTGTGTCCGAGGAAGGGCAACGGAGCCAAAGTTAACCCTTTCTCCACTAGGGCCCCATAACCCTATCGCAGAGGGATTCTGGGTGAACACCTGGCTTCATTGAAGTCAATGGGAGTTTTACCATTGACCTTTATACCTTTTCTGAAATTTTAAAAGAACGAGAGGCTACCTCAGCCTCCCTCCCCCTATGGTTCACATTCACCAAAAGGTCTAGAGCAGAAGTATTATGGTCAGGAAGGCGGGTGATCCAATGTAACTATTCCTGCTAATGCCCAGCGCATGTCACAATTGTAATACATAAAATTGCAATCTTGGCAGGTCACGGATTATTATAACAAGTGTCAGCAACATGCTCTGGATGCCATAAAAGGCATGCAGATTAAACACTGCCCCTCTCTTTAATGATTTACAATCTAAGGGCCTGATCCAAAGCCCATGGAAGTCAATGGCCAGGGAAGTCAACAGGAGTCTTTCCCATTGACGCTAATGGATGGATCAAGACCCAAAAATGCAGACACAAATGCGAAAATCCAGGCTGGGAGACCCAGAGGCAGGAGTTTTACTATTGACCTCAGTGGGACCAGGATGCCACCCTTAGATTAGATAAGCAGCATAGGGGTAAAGGGTAAGAGCACCAGTATAGTATTTGATGAAACAAAGTTTGTTTGGCAGCACACTAACTATATAGTCCAACTAATTCAAGTATCAAGGTCAACACCATCATTTTAATCATAAAAATGATCTTTCCTCCACCCTAATCAGTGAGGTATCCTGAAATGGAAAATTCTGTAAAATCTAGTTACACACTGTACATCTGCCAAACCCTTTTATACAATAATCCTGCAACTTTAAAACTGGACATGCTGCCAAGAGATCGTGGTGTATGTACAGATGTAACTCTTATTTCTTCTTCGAGTGATTGCTCCAATGCATTCCAGCAATGTTCTCGTGAAACAAGCAGGGTGAGCCGGCTTGTCCCCCTCTGCAAGGCGCGATCCTCTGTGGGACTTCTCGTGACCACTCCATTTCACCTGGAAGCGTCTTTTCTTTGCGTGCGGGCAGGCAGAACACCATGGCCGCAGGTCATTTCTCTCTCTCGAGTGGTCCCCCCCCCCCCCCTCCACACACACGTCTTCCACAGGGGGTGGGGGTGGGGGTGTCGCCTTCGCCTCCCTCAGGCGAACAGGAAGTGTGTCAGTTTCGTTCGTTTCCGGGGGGCGCTCTCTGTCTCTCGCCGGCTCTGCCTTCAGCACTCCCTCCTCCTCTCCTCCTCCCTTCCTTCTCCCCTACAGAGGCTCGAGTGCTGCGGAGGGAGCCTCGAGCCATCCATACGAGCCGGCTCCAGCCGCCCAGCGAGCATGCAGCACCCACCTGCCGCTCGAGCTGCTCTCGCCCCATCCCCATCCATTGTGGCCCATGACCCTCATCATGCCCCCGATTTCACTCCACCATCCCATCCGACCCTCCAGTCCCTCCATCTCTCCCTCCTGCGTGGCGTGGTTGACCGCAGAGAGACTGTTACTGCGACGTGCAGCAAGTCCTGCTTGAAGCAGAAAGCTTCAAAAAACCCAACGTCTCACCACCATGGAAAATGACATGGCCTGGTGGAAGTGGTTCGCCTAGCCAGTGCTCAACGTGGTACCCTACCTGACCAGACCTAGACTACCTATGGTACCCTTGGGTCCTAGGTCTGGCGGTCCTCCTGTCCGTCGGTCTCGCTCCGCGGGTCACTCCTTTCTTCCCTTTCTCCCCGTCTCCTGAAGGTCCACCATCTTTCCCCTCCGCTCTCCTCCCTGCCTGAAGGGCTCGACCTTCCACCCCCCCAGTGCCCGCCTGCCCCGACTGGGACTTGAAACTCGTGTTCTCTGGCCAGGCTCATCTCCCTCGTGCCCTCGCCTATTCCTACTCTATCTCTTCTCTCTCTCGCCTCCTTCCTGCCGCCCTGGTGCCCATACATCGAGGCCGGAGAGGGAGAGCCGGCGGCGACGCCCCCCCGCCCTTCCTTCCCGGATATAGTGCAAGCTCGCCCTCACCGGCCTTCCTACCAAGGGTGGTCCCTCCTTTCCACCTCTGGTCTCTCGTTCTTTTCCGGTCTTCTTCCCGAGCCCCCCCATCTTCCCCTCCACACCCTCGGCCGCCGTGGCGCTGCCGTGTACATCGACCGTTTACATCGACGGACAAGGTTTCCGCGGCGTTCACCCAGCTCTTCGATCGCATGACGCGCGGCGGCGTCTCTACTACCGCATACCAGCTGGCGTGGGTGACGCATCAACTCATGCATTTCATGCTCTCTACGAGCTCACCACGTGGACATGCCGACTCACAGCCACAGCATGCCGACTGCCGCACTGTCCCATGCCTTCCCCCACCACCTCACCAGAGCGCATGTCTGCAGATGGTCCACACCTGTCGTTCACACCCACCCACTCCCTACAGTGGCACTCCAGTCTCTCACTACGGCAGTGCAGCCCGGCTCACTCCACTCTCCCACCCACGCCACACTCCTTACCCACCCCTCAAGGCTTGGAATCTAATCACTCTGCATTGAGCAACTTGACAAGAAGAAGAAAAATGAGAGAACCGATGTAACCACCTGTGTTTCTGAGACGTCGTCAATGTGTTTTCCAGACCCGCCTTCCCCCCCACTGTCGGAGCGGCCGAAGGAAGGAGAAGGAACTGAGGGCGGGAAGGCAGCGCGGCCGTAGGCGCCAGCGCCCCGCGGCGGCCCACAGCGCGCCGCCCTTGCACGCCTGGAAGGGTTACAGAGAAAGCGGGGACACCGCCACAGCACACGCGAAAAACAACAAGGAACACATTGCCAAGAACAACACAGTCTTGCCTTTGCTTTCTGATAATTTTGCTTGTGTCCAGTGACAGGAACCATTTTGAACTCAGAGTTTCTGAACCAGGTTATAAAGGAGACACACACACTGTGCTCTTGTAACTTACTGTTCAGTGTGAAGTACATGCTCCATCCTTCACCCAATCAATAGAGGATGTGAGTCTGTTATTGGCCCAACCTACAAGGCATGGTTTTTTTGCTCAAACTGTAGTAGGTCCAAGTTTTAGCTATGCAGGTCCCTCAGTTCAATTGCCAGCCACAACCCAGACTCACAGAGACTTTATTTTTGTTCCTTCTTGGTTTGTTGTTTTCCTTACATTAAAATAAAAGACATTCAGACGGAAAGCATATGGTTTACTGAAAAAAAACCAGTGGCAGCTCTCGCAGAGAGGGGGTTGGGACACTGCCACACCAAAGTAGCAAACCCACATATTTTTATATATTTGTTGTGTGTCACTCACGAGTATGATGTGAACAAAGAAAATCTATAGCAGCCATGGCGCATGCTCCTTCACCGCCCCCATGGCACATGCATAGTGATGATTTACAACATCTGAGTCAGGAGTGTGTTGCGGTGATTTCAATGGGGTTTGGGGAGCACTGGTTCATCACCAGAAGAGGTCAAGCTCCCATTTCAATGTTAGGACTCTCCTGCAGCACCCAGTGGGTTCCCCCCTTTTGCTGCTGCTACTGTCATTGCTTGAAACAGGCTCTTGTTTCAGGCAGCAGCTGCAGGAAAAGGGAGACCACTGGACACCGCAGGAGAGAAAGAATCGGTGCAAAAATGTTTTCATCAATATAATGTCATGATTTTTTTCTGCTACACTCCTCCGGCCCCAAAGTTCACCCTGAGGGAGGCAGCCCTGATCTGCTCTGCCCCCGGCCAAGATGCCCCACACGCCGCTTGTCTCACGTTGTGCCCACTCCCCTTAGGTGACGTTTGCAGCATGCACAGAATCCTTGTCCGAGGGAGGCAGAATATTTTTTTTCTGCAGAAAATGTGCTGCAGTTCTGCCTTTTGCCTACTGTGGCACCAGAACAGCCTGAGCTGGCTGAGGCTGACTGGTCTGGTGGGTGGCGGCGAACAGCTAGCAGGCAGGTGGTGGGTGGATTTTTTCCTCAAGTGAAAAGTCACAGCAGCCTTCTTGGAGGCAAAGTGGGCCACACAGGGCTGCTGGGGTCACAGGGCCACATGGGAACGTGGGGGCTCCAGGCATGGCCACCTGGACAGGCAAGGGGGGGACTGAAGATGCTGTGCCTAGGGGCGCGTAAGGTGGAAATCCGTCCCTGCCAGTAGATGGCTGTTTGGTTGCTTATCTGAAGTGAGTTGGTGGCCCCATCCAGGTTTTTGTGGACAGGTAGACATCAGCTTTAGCTGAAGTCTCACGAAAGAAAAAAGGGCTGACGAAGCTTGAAGACTTAACTATCTTCTCATCCACAGGGTGGCCTGGAGGTAGCTTGTCCTGCCGCTAATTTCTTGTAGATTTTAGAGCTGGTCAGAAAATGGGGAGTAACTTTTGCTCTTTCTCCCTTTTGTGGGAGACAAGTGATAATTTTTAATTTTGGTGGGCACCAAGTAATTTTATCCCCCAAATTACCAAAAATATTTAGTCTAGAGAAACAAGAAATGGTTGGCCAGTCTTACTAATTCTCTCTCTCTCTCACTGACGATTCAGGGATGTGACTCCACTCTTAGTTACAGGGGTTCTTTTACATACTTTAGGGGACAATAAAAACCAAGCAAAATAGCCATCATTCATAACTGTGATTATTTTATTATTAGAGAAAGGAAAAGAAAACATTAAACAAAACACAAATGATAAACTGGCTACTTCCATTGCAATCTCTTCTTTATGCCTCTGAGGAGAGTTTGTAACAGAGATGACACTTTTGAGGGTGAGCCCACCTCTGGTGGGGCATTTTGCTCTTGGTAAATTGAGGCCCAGGTCGTCTTATTGTGAGTCCAGTCTTAGTATCTCATAGGAAACTACAAGCTGTTTATGGATGGACAAAATTTTAAGGCAGATGGATCCTGTCAGGTTGTCAGAGACATAGGCACCGACTTCTGCTGGCTCCTTGACCACCCCTCTGCACCCAGCTTGGCCTGACTCCACCCTGCCCTGCCCCGATTCCAACCCCTTCCCCAAATCCCGGCCCCACCTCTTCCCTGCCTCCTCCCCTGAGCATGCCACATTGACACTCCTCCCCCCTCCCTCCCGGAGCTTGTTATGCCACGAAACAGCTGTTTTGCAGCAGCAAGCACTGGGAGGTAGGCGGTGTGACGGAGCGATTCTGGCGGGACCCAACTGAGAGTGCCAAATCAGGACCAATTGCTCAAACAGGGCAGTTACAGCCCTAGGCTGGGGTTTTTCCACCTCTAAGGCAAACCAAACCAGCCAGACAAAAAGGACTTTGGTCTCACCCCACTGGCTTACCACAAGTCACACAAGCAATTTCCTTAGACACTCCAGTCTCCCAGTATCACCACCAGTGCACTCGTCCTGGGGATAAATGGTTATGAAAACCAACAGCCCAATAAAAGAAAAAGGTTCTCTCAATCCCAAAGGACCAAGCCCCAGACCCAGGTCAATATACACATCAGATCTTACCCACAAATCACGCTGTTGCCAATCCTTTAGAATCTAAAGGTTTATTTACAAAGGGAAAAAGGTAGAGAAGAGAGGTAGAATTGGTTAAATGGAATCAATTACATACAGTAATGGCAAAGTTCTTAGTTCAGGCTTGCAGCAGCGCTGGAGTAAACTGCAGGTTCAGATTAAGTCTCTGGAATGCATCCCCCGCTGGGATGGGTCCTCAGTCCCTAGTGTAGAGCTTCAGTTTGTAGCAAAGTTCCTCCAGAGGTCAGAAGCAGGATTGAAGACAAGATGGAGACGAAGCATCAGGCTTATATAGACTTTTCCAGGTGTAAGAATCCCTTTGTCTTCACTGTGGAATTTTACAGCAAAATGGAGCCTTGAGTCACATGAGCCAGTCCCTGCATACTTTGCTGAGTCACAAGGCGTGTCTGCCTTCTCTCCATGGGTCCATTGTGTCCTTAATGGTCCTTAATGGGCCATCAAACAGGCTAGGCAGAGCTAACACCAGCTTGTCTGGGAGGCTTCCCCCAGAAGCACAGCACAAACTTGAAATACTGACAGCATAGAGCCAACATTCATAACTTCAACTAAAAATGATACAGACATACTGACAGCATAATTATAACCAGCAACCCGGAACCTGGTCTTAGACACCTTATATGACCCCCTTTACTTAGGATTTGGTGCCACTACAGGACCTTGGTTGCAACCCATGTTCTATATGGTCCCAATTTATATCAATAACGTCACAGGCGGAGAAGCAGGGATGCGGTGCGCTCAGGGGAGGAGGTGGAGGTGAGGTAGGGCGGGAGGCGGGGAGGGGAGGGGAGCTTGGCTGCTGGTGGGTGCAGAGCACCCACCAATTTTTCCCCATGGGTGCTTCAGCCCGGAGCACCCATGGAGTCGGAGCCTATGATCAAAGAGAACCTAAACTAGTTTATAAAAAGGCAGAGTAAGCACCCTTAACTAACTCTGATCAAAGTTGTTTAAATCAGTTGCTTTGAAGAAGCCATTTAAGGAGTTCTCTTAAAACAGGCCATTTAGCAAATCTCTTAAATCCAATTAAACCCACTATTTCTCTGTTTACAAGTGTTTAGCCTCTGTCTCCTCTCCAGGAATACATGGTCTAACCATCTGGTGATTAACAGGAGAAGCTGTCTATATTTTAGATTACAATATCATTTCAATAGCCAAATAAAATCATGACAAAAGTTTTGTAATCTAATCCCTTGGCAGTGTTTTTGGCTGCTTCCACCTCATCTGTGATGATTGTCTTTGGGTTGGAAGGTAGCCTTTCTTTGCTATATACTGTGTGTATAGTTTTCTGCTTTTTCTTAGTTGTTTGTGGCCTCTTGCTGGTGGAGGGACAGGATGAGTTGAGGAATGCTTCAGCATAGTAGCAGAGAGTGAGTGAACAGTGCTCACTTCAGAATTTTATACTCTTCTCCTTCCTATTTTCATGAAATTATAAGAAAACACCTCTTTCCGACTTATTTAGATTCAAATTTGGCTGCTGTCATCCTTTCCTTGACTCCATGGTTTTTTGGTGGTACACCTCTCGATATAATGTGACCCGATATAACACGAATTTGGATATAACACGGTAAAGCAGTGCTCCGGGGGGGCAGGGCTGCGCACTCCAGTGGATCAAGCAAGTTTGATATAGGTGAAACCGCGTTATAACGCGGTAAGATTTTTTGGCTCCCAAGGACAGTGTTATGTCGAGGTAGAGGTGTATCTTCAGCTCCTGAAATTGCATCTGATTAATGAATGTGCAGCACACTTCTAAATGTTTTTGTTCTTCTGTGGCAGGAAAGTATCAGAAAACTTTTAAAGTTTTTAAATTCTTTTTATTTAGTCTATTTTCTGAGATTTTTTTTGCAGTTTTATTAAACAGGAAATGAAATTCTGTTTTCAAAAAGTCCAAACACCCCTGCTCTTTACATAAATGCTTTAATTCTCAAAGCAATCCTTTTAGAAGACACTAATTTTTGAAGAGTTTTTTGCTTAAAATTGTTATTAAATAATTGTTTGATTCTTCATAACAATTTTTGTTGAGATTATTCTTGTCTTCCTGAGTTGGGTGAGTAGCTGCGTAAGTTTGCTAAATAGCTAAATAATTAATTCCACAATAATATAAGTACACTCAATTTAAATGGCCTCTTGCATTAGTAATTAATTTATCAAGGACATTAGATTCCATGATGGTCCGTCAAGCATTTTACCATTTACAGTGGTAGCAATTATATTAGGAAATTATATTAGAAGATTTGCATTTAGTAAGCATTTCACAGGGGCATTCCATCTCCACATTTAAGAAATAAAGGTTTTCTATAATCTATTTCTCAACAATAAATGTTTTTCTTAAGGTTTCCAGGAGGAAGATTTTACAGTGATTACAAAAGAATCTACTTTACTGCCTATTTTATGGTTCTGTTAACACAACCTTATGTATGACTCCTTTTTGCTCTTAGCATCCTCTTAAAGTCTGGACCTAACTTTTGTGCAAGGTCTGTTATTTGAGGTAAACCCATCTCTTTGCCAACTGATGTTTTAGGTAGGAGATGTCTCCTTGTGAGGGAGTGCCCATCCCACGCAAATCTTGAATGAGTTATTGTGGGCCAGGAGGGGCCAATTAACCTTAGATGCTGAACCTAGAGGGGAACCAGGGATAGGGCCTAATGGCAGATGAAACCCTGCTGGCTGAACATTGAAACCGACGGCAGGCGTGGAGGGTGGGAGTTGCCTTAGACAATAAAGGAGAAGCAGCAGGGGATGAGGAATGGTTTCAGACCAGGAACAAGAAAAAAGACTAGATATATCAGGATCTGAAGATGAAGGAATCCATAGAAATGAAAAACAAAAACAGGATAAAAGTCAACATTGCATAATTGTCAAATGAGTGTAGGCCTCCTGATTGGGGGCAGGGGGCGGGAGAGAAAGAGAAGGCAATTGCCCAGGGGCCTGGCGATTTAGAAGGGTCTGCGGGCCCCCGGCTGTCACCGCTGCTGTGGCCCAGAACTGCTGTCCGCAGACCTGAATGAGTGTCAGGAGATGTGAACAGAGGAGACACTGACACTCTGAAAATGGCGGCAAGGATAAAGCAAATGCTGGTGACCTACAAACAGGGCCGGCTCTAGACCCCAGCGCGCCAAGCGCATGCTTGGGGCGGCATTTTGCCGGCAGGGCGGCAGGTGGCTCCGGCGGACCTTCCGCAGTCATGGCTGTGGGAGGTCCACCAGAGCCGCGGGACCAGCGGACCGTCCGCAGGCACGTCTGCAGGAGGTCCCCCGGAGCCACGGGACTGGCGACCACCAGAGCGCACCCCGCGGTGTGCCGCCCTGCTTGGGGCGTCTGAATTCCTAGAGCCGCCCCTGCCTACAAAGAGCTAAAAGCATGCGGGCTGGAGAGCTATTGATTAGAGTGTAGACATATGGAGCAAGATGGAAAACTTTAAACAGTAACCTTAAGGAAACTGAAAGTTATTTGTCAACTGCCTAAATTCATGACAGAAGCATCAGGGGTTATGTATGAAGTGCTGCTAGAATTGTCTGAGGATGATATCGAAAAGAGTATAGGTGAAGATAAAGTATTGTTTTTAAAATGGCTACTTTAGTACAAGAGAGGGAGAAAACTGGCCTTCTGTGGCTTGATGTATAACACTTATAGGTGAGACACTTCTGAATAGGATCCAAATTGGGCATCAGTCTTGTTGGATTAAATCATAAGTGTCTCCCTGTCCTCCTATCCCATGATGTGCTATAATTGTCCAAGGTTTGGATGTGTGGCAGCGATTTGTAAGGGAACAACGAGGTGCAGTAAATGTGAAGGAAATCACTCCTATGAGAGAGGGAACAGAACCTAAATGAAGCAAAATGTACCCACTGCAGCGAATAGAAAAAGAAAAATACTCAAGTAAGAGAAAAGATGTACAGAGGCCGCAGAACATGAGTGGAATGGGAGAGCATGCATTGCTTATAGGGATAGAGATGTTTATAGCATTCATTACAGAAGTATTTAACTGCACCTTGCAGATCGAGGTGGGGGGGGGGACTGAAAAGATTAAAACCATAGCAAAAGCAGCAGAAAAATATCTGAAGATAGACAACCTCTCAATAGACCGTATTCATGTGATATTAAATGAAGGCAATAATACAACTTAAATAACATGGTCTTAACAATCCTTAGCTGAGGTGCAAATAGTTTAATAATGCATGGACAGGAATTTAAGAAAGCTATCTTTGAAATGGGGAAAAAAGCATGATATAATATATGTGCAAGAACCATGGCTAACAAGTAAATTTGTTTTCAGTCTATGGGGATATGATATACTCCCGCAGCATTTCTCAAACAGAGGTCGCCGCTTCTGTAGGGAAAGCCCCTGGCGGGCTGGGCCGGTGTGTTTACCTGCCCTGTCCGCTGGTCCGGCCGATCGCGGCTCCCACTGGCCGCGGATCGCTGCTCCAGGCCAATGGGAGTTGCTGGAAGCGGCGGCCAGTAAGTCCCTCAGCCCACGCCACTTCCAGCAACTCCCATTGGCCCGGAAGAAACTGAGGAAGCCAAATACCACGTATTCTGACCAATGACATTTCTGAATATATCAACAGCTTTGCCAAGTCTTTATGGAAGGATCAAAAGGTAATAGCATGGGTTGAGTGGGAACAGGCTTTTGTGTACCTAGTCTTGGAATCCAGAAATCTAAAAGGCTGTTGAATTATGCGACTGTTCTGACAGCTTAAGTAATGAGGATATTGTTGGCACTAACCTTGGTAATTTTATCTGATTCCTCATTAGGCATTTTGACAATCAGAACAGGGGCTTCGGGAAGCAGAAATGACATAGTAAGTGAAATAATGTTTCTAACCATGGAAATAATGCACGTAGGTATCTGTGTAAAAATAGCATGGATTGCGGTGCATTTCAGAATATCTGGAAATGAAACGGCTCACGAAGCATCAAAGCAAACTCTAAAAAACAAGGAGGTGGATATTAAGATTTCCTTAAGCAGATAAGAATTTAAAAGCATGATCACGAAGGAGCTTGCAAAGGAATGGCAAGAACTATGGACTAAGGAAACTTAAGGACTAAGGATTTATGATGTATGCTCAAAAGTCAGATAATACTATACTCCACAGTCATGATAGAGAAAGTGAAGTCGTCGTTTTTAGAGTGTTAGTAGGTCATTGTGTCTTAAATGATAAGTTCAACTTATTTAAAAGACATAAAGATGGGGCGTGTAATGTGTGCAAAACCAAAGAACCCGTTGGTCATGTTCTATGGCATTGTGGGCAATATTCCTTGGAAAGAAAGTTTCTTTATGAAAAACTGACTTGGCTTGGAATCAAAGACTGCTCCCTAACGGGACTAGTGAGGCTGGAATAATGCAAAAAAGCCTTGGTGCATTTCCTGAAGGATACTGGACTGAGTGAAAGGACATAAACAGAAAAGGCTAAACATGAATGAAGAAAGTGTCGGTTATTGCCTTGTATGATGAGGCTTCTGTGCCAAAAAAGAAACAAAGACAACAACAAAGGAATGGGCTTCAGCGAAGGGGTCTGAAGTCACTCCCTACAGGGAAAGGGGACTGGCCAGGGAGGAAATCCAAGGGGAAGGTAATCCCTGGGTCCTGCCCTTGACTAGGGAATTCAACAAGAGGGGTGAAGTAGCCACATGGGAATGGAGGATGCTCCAATGGTGAAACCAGAGATAGGAAAGGCGACAGAGAAGTGAGATAGGAAGGAGCTCAGGGAAACAGCAACGGGGTCTGGGACTGAGCAGACCTAGGTTGCTAGCCCTAGAGTCCCTGGGCTGGAACCCAGAGTAGAGAGTGGGTCCAGTGAGTGTGCCAAAGTGGCACAAGACCTGGAGATGGAACAGAAGAGTGCTGGAAGTGGTATGTGGACAGCTTGTCCAATGGGACTTTGTTACTCTGGAAGAGGGCACTTATATAGTCACCTGGCCAGAGGGCCGAGTCACAAAGAGAGTGAATCTCGAGTCACTGGCGGGGGGGGGAGAGGGGCTATAGCATGAGCAACTGACACAAAGGGGTGCCAGGTGGGACAAAAACCTAATTCGCAGCCCCACCCCCAAGGAAGTGCACTTGCCATGAGTGGACCTCTTCGCAATCCTGTTCTGTGATAAGATGCTCTGGTTGGTTGGTTAGTCTTTTGACCCAGCGCTTCTTACAGCGTTCACAATTTGCAATTAAATATTTTATACAAAACACAAATTGCAGTAAACATTGGCTATAATATTGTAAAACAGAGCATCAAAGCAAATAATACAGCCTTAAAGTAAAATAGGAACGATAAACGCTGCAATTTAGGGTTTGTATAAAGATAGTGTTATCTTCCTTGACTCTTGTAGAGTTTGTCATATTGACAGACAACAAAATTCCTAGGAATTTCCTTAGCTTGGATGTTTCATATAATTAAATAAAAATATATGCAGGTAAGGTACTTTTCTCCAAGCACCATATGTATGAAAGTAATTATTTGTATCTCCTAAGACTCAGTAAATGTGCAGACATGTTTGTAATGACTTAACATTATACAAATAAGTTATAATAATTTTACTAATCATTTTTGCATCAATATTGAGGTCTCTTCCCTACACTTTCCACCCACTCTTTGTCAAAACAATGTTATGACCAACTCCAATGGATAGTGAGGACTTCTTTAATCTCTGTCTGGTATCTCACAAGCACTGAATTCATGTTGCTACTGCTCTCTTGTGAAATCTATTTTATGTGCTTCTATAGTCCCCATTACCAAAGTAATCTGGGCACCACACATCCTTTAATGCAGTGATTCTCAAACTTTTGTACTGGTGACCCTTTTCACATAGCAAGCCTCTGAGTGCAACCCCCTTATAAATTAAAAACACTTTTAAATATATTTAACACCATTATAAATGCTGGAGGCAAAGCAGGGTTTGGCGTGGAGGCTGACAGCTTGCGACCCCCCCCAATGTAATAACCTCATGACCCCCTGAGGGGTCCCAACCCCCAGTTTGAGAACCCCTGCTTTAATGTGTTTATCCTCACAACATCCAAGCAGAGGAGAACTATTATTCCCATTTTACAGATGGGGAACTGAGGCACAGAGACTGTGTTTTTAACGAGGGTTACGCAGGACATCTGCGATACAATGAGGAATTGAACTCAGTCCTCCCAAGTACTAGACTAGGGCCCTAACCATGGGACAATCCTTTCTCTCTAGAATTCAGTGTGTTGGTTATAAGTCTACTTGAAAATATTTTACCTATCTCCCTAACATAAACTTAGGCTCCCAAAGACAGCTCTGCCAAACAGACCACACAATAATTACAGCCCAAATGAAGTTCAAAGTCAAAAAACTGGTGAAAAGTAATGCTTTAGCTTCCAAACAGTTGGGAGAGTTTGGATTGTGAGTGTAGTGAGTTCTCTCATTGCTGGATGTTTTGGGAAAGAATTGAATTGAATAGATATGGGATATTAGAGAAGCTAAGTTCAGAGAAAAGCTACGGCAATGATTTGTGGGATGGAAAACACATCTTACAATGAAAGGCTTAAGGACCTCAGTCTATTTGACTTAACCTTGTCTTTGATGAGATGTAGTCTTTAAACACTTACACAAGAAAAACATATTTGATATTAGGAGGCTCTCTAATCTAGCACAAATGCATAACAAGATCCAATGTCTGGAAGTTTGTTATAAAAATTCAAACTGGAAATAAGATGCAACTCTCTAACAGTGAGGGTAATAACTGTTGGATCAGATTACCAAGGGATGCAGTCGTTTTTCTGTCATTTGGAGTCTTTAAATCAAGACTGGATGTCTTTCTAGAAGTTATGTGATAGCTGAACCATAATTGTGCTCTGTGCAGGAATCACTGTGTGAAATTCTGTGGCTTGTGCCATGCAGCCGGTCAGAGGAGATGATCACAAAGGTCCCTTCTCACCTTAAAATCTGTGAATTCAAGTCTAATTTATTTACGTCTGTATGCTCTTGAACAAGGATTTTAGATAGTGAAGCTGCACCCCTCTATTCCTGCTTTGATTTTATTTTCTTTCTCTCTTACCCTCTCAACATTTTTATTGTACTGGTGCAATTCCTGTTGCAGGATCAGAGCCGTGGTCTCCCATAAAATGTCTTTGCAAAAGTCATTAATTTTTTAACTCATTGTTTTTGCAGTATGGGCCAATATTCACAGTGTTTGCTCTGGGAAACCGATTCACCTTTGTGACTGAGGAAGAAGGGATTGAAGCATTTTTTACATCTAAGGACACAGATTTTGAGCAGGCGGTGCAGCAAACGGTCCAGCGCACAAGTAAGGTATATCTCCCTTTCAAAGGAAAGCTAATCTAGCCACCCATCAAGGTTAAAGACGTGATCCATAGCCCGTGGGTCTTTGGATCAGGTCTTAAATGCATATCTTAATCCACAGTCAAAGCACAAAGTTAAGGGGCAAATGCAATATGCAATGTCATTGCCTGGGCCAGTCCTGCTCTCTGGATAGACACCAGTCTATCGTGAGGGGGTCCAAACTGCATGAGCCACTAGACTCCCTGGATCTGGGTAGTGACAGATCACTGTTCCCAGTTCTGGGACACTCTTGAGGTGCAGACCCCATGTCTGACATCCCTCATGGCAGTGGGACCCTGCACTCCAGCCACCTAGACCCTGGAACCTGTGCCCCAGTCTTCCTGAGCCCCCCAGCAGCAGTAGATAAGAGTCACTAGCAAGCTCCTATCCCTTTGGAGCTGGCTGGATGACACTTCTTGTGTTAGCTCTCCCCAGGTTGAGAAATGTCACTCCCAGTCCTGTCACGACCCAATCCCGTCCTCTCTGGCTTTGTTATACATCTGGAGCAAGCTACACATACGCCAGTTCAAAATGGAGCTCAGCGCCAGACACCAAAATGGGCCATATAGAAAATGGAGATTCTAATCCACAATGCAGGTTACAATCATAAATGATCCTCACAAAACTCAATGAAATTTATAAACTGACACCAACATATTCCCCAAACTGTCACACACAGATGTAACTATTTGTTGTCCAAGGCCCTGAACATGTATAAGGACCCTGGAACATGTCATCAGTAGATTTTTGAACCAATAACCTGTATTGTTGTTTGTATTGCAGTAAAACTTAACAGCCCCAACCAGGTATCAGGGCCTCTTTGTGGTAGGCGCATGTAAGAGCTTCAGAGCCATAGGACAGACTTCTACCACTTGAACAAAAGGAGAAACTGTTAGCTGGTAGCAATAGTAAGCTGTTCTCCTCTAGCAGGACAGACAGTAGAGGAGAATGCAGGACACACTTCGCTGGTGTGTTATGCCAAACTTGAATCCCATTCACACATCCTTTAAGCAATGGCAAGTGGACTACGGGAGTAAGTTCTCTCATTGCTGGGAGAGAAATGAGTTGATAGAAGATTAGATGTTTTGCATGTTTGCAGTGATGAGAACCAAAATAGGGTAGTTCTGATCCCCCGAAAAATGGTCTTGGATGGTGCAGCCAGCAGCTGTCCACTGCAGGCTTCATTTTCCACCTCCAAATACATATGGTGCAATCTGACTTTGCTAGTCATAAAACAACCATGTGCCAATGGACAACAGTGACAGTCCTCCCAAGAATTTCCCCTGCACCGGTATTTAATCACCTTTCCCAGTATTGCCAATCTCAAGCTTTCAAAATCATGAGTCAGGCCCTTCAAAATCATGAGATTATTTTCCAAATAATACATTTCAGGGTTGGGGTTTTTTTGCTGCCTTTTGGGCCACTCAGGTCACATTTTCAAACTTTTTATTCACAGCCAGGAGGGCCAGAAACATCCTTTGTTCTCAAATGAAAGCTGAAATTCTTATACAGTCATTTGACTCCAACACCTGGGGCATCAAGATATTGTGAGAGTTGGCAGCACTGTTAGACACCATGAAATGAATTCCCATATACTGGCCCGGCCTCTTCCCTCACAAACACCACACAGGGGAGAGGAGTGAAAACTGGGGGAGAATGGAATCAGACCCATTTACTATTACAAATATTTAAAAGCCGTACATTGCTTAAAACCCCCCAGAGAAATGGTGCTCCACATAGGGTCCTGGGACCTGCTGTGATGACACTTGCTATTTAATACAAGGCTTGAATAAAGTGACCAGATTATCAAACTGAAGAAGTGACACCTCTCACTCCACACCCAATCAGGAGTCTGTTCTCCACACTCAGCCGCTACTCTCACCTTAGCGAGGCTGCTGGCTAGAGCTCACGCCTACAGGCCTGGTGGTGGTAATGTCCTCAGCTGGGCCCTGGTGATGGTGGTGTCACCCCCGTACCTCCACCAGGCTTCCCCTCCATGCACTGCTGTCCCCCAGGGCTGAGACCGAGGGGAATGGTTTCCCAGAGTGCACAGCGGCACCTGCTGCGGAGGAGAAAGTGCAGGGAACAGTTGAGCAACAAACACTTAGATCCCAAACCACTTACAGCTTTATAGATTAACAGTAACTCCTTGAACTCTCCCCTTACAGCCCCATCCCCCAAGCCTAGCAGGAGCTCAGTGCAGGTAATGGAGCAGCGATTCTGGATGCTCTCGACATGAAGTTCCAGAATGTGCTTTGGAACTGCCTGGCACGTAAATCAGGGGAAGTGTCTGGCATGTTTATTTACAAGACTGAAGCTTTATAAGGCAGAAGGAGGAAGTTCCCTACTGAGCAAGAGAAGTAAAACTTAGTGGGGTTTGGGTGTTAACCATTGCTGATCCCTTTACACGGTCAGAAATGCAGGCTGTGGGAATAAAATCTTCATGGGTATGAATTTCACCCGTAGAGAATAAGATTGCAGTAAACTGAAACCAGTATCACAAGTAATATACAAAACAGACACTTTTGACATTTAAAATTTACCTTGGCTAGTTTCCAAAACCTTTACACCTCCTCCCTTTTTTGTATTTAAAGCTTCAGTTCCTGCAGAAATCTTTTATCGGAACCATAGCAGACTCTATAGCATGATGAAAGGAAAAATGGGTACCTCTAGCCTGTACCTTTTTGCTGGGACTCTGTGTCAAGAATTACATGAGCACATGGACTGCTTGGGCACAGCAGGAACTGAGAATCTCAGTGATCTAATAAGGTATGTGACTTTTATAATCGTGCTCTACTGAACAGATGTCCATGTTCTTTGCTAAATAAATAGTAGCTGCAGCAGTGACAGTATTATTAAGTCTGCAGGTGGAGATTGGGCTGTGGGATCCCAGAAGAAACTCCTCCAGGAATGCAGAGCAAGCCGTTCATTGTCTTGCTGTGCTAGTGGCTTAGAGCTGGCTAGTGCAGCTCATAAAGTGATTGGGTCTGGAGAGGGTGGGGGCTGGGACTGGCTGCCATGGAGAAAAATCTGTTAAAAGTTTTGAAAAAAGGTAAGCACAGCCTCCTCTACTTACCAAGGTATTTGCCAAGGAGACCTCTAGTCAAGGCTTCACACGTCTAGGAAGCTTCTCAAGTTACATTGGCAAGCACTGGCTCATGCACCCCTTGGCAGAACTAAACAATTCCCATAAAAATCCGGAGTGATAAAAATCCTGTCCCCAGTGAAGTCAATGAGAGTTCTGCCATTGATTTTAGTGGAGCCAAGATTTCATGCCAGGTGCGCAAGAAGTACCTGGCTGATAGTCTAATATTCTGCACAGATTTTCATACCACACTCATGACCACAGTATCTAAGCACCTTCTTATAGTTGCATTAAGCAACGTGACTAACATCTGTCAGGTGTGTGTGTTCTCTCATCCTCTCCCCAAGGGAGAAGCGTGTGCAGTGGAGTGTCTTTTTGGTAGGGAGTGGGTTGGTTTGTTTGTTTTCCATATAAATATGCCTGTTGCTATATTAGAGAAGGCAAGGTCAAGAACTACACCTTGCACTCGGAGTGGAAAGTGATGAGGTTTATGATGGATCTCAGTTCTTGGGGAAGTTTATTCCATATTTGCCTGGGCAGAGCCGCAGCTGTACACTTCTCACCTGTTGATAACGCAGTGCTTTTCCCCCAGTTGTGCGGCTCATATACACTTTGGCAGGCCTGTGATTATGTGGAAATGAAGCTGATCCATATTCGTAAAGTGAAGCATTCAGATGTTGTAGATCCAATGCCATTTGCCACAAGATACGTCTGCTCTGCACAAAACTTCAAGAGGCGTGTAGAGTACAGCTGCCCTTCCCCCCACCCCAGCCTGGGGATAAATAGCAGTGTGGATGGCGAAGCACTGCTTGGACATGCTTGAGCCCTGTGGATATGTACCCTATTTTTAGCTGTGTACTGTCCCACTGCTGGAGCCTTTCCCCAGCACCAGGGAAAGGCTCTGGCATGGGGGAGGCAGCTGGGAAAGGCTCTGGCAGTGGGGAAAAGCTCTGGCATCTCCCCACCTTTGCCTCTTTTTCCCCACCACGGGTAGCTGCCGGGCCTTTCTCTGTTTCAGGGAAAGACTCTGGCAGAAAGAAGGCAGTGGGGAAAGGCATTTCCCCCCTGCCTCCCCTCTGCCAGAGCCTCTCAGTGACGTGTTTAGCTTACTCACTGCAGTGTGGAAATGGCCTGTTTTTCACTGAGGCTCATAACTGCACATATTCTAGCCACCCCTGCCAGTGGTGTGCAGTGCAGACATATCCTAAAACTTAACAAACCAATTAGGTCATAACTAAGATAATCAACTGTAGAACTACATAAGGGGAATATAATAAATCTTGTGCTGCACGTCTTTATTATACACCTTGTGTCTGGTTGGATAGCTCAGTGGTTTGAGCATTGGCCTACTAAATCCAGGTTTATGAGCTCAATCCTTGAGGAGGCCACTTAGGGATCTGGGGCAAGAATTGGTCCTGCTAGTGAAGGCAGGGGGCTGGAATCGATGACCTTTCAAGGTCCCTTCCAATTCTAGGAGATTGGTATATCTCCAATTACTACCTATTACCTAAAATGGGGGCTGAAAGAACTGAAATACACACTGGTTGAAAAATCTTTATATTGCTGACCTGGAGCTGAAATGCATTCAGCCAGCAGATGGCGCTAGAGAGACAGCAGGAGAAATGTTGCTTATGCTATTTAGAGAGGCAAACAAAATGAAACCACCCCTGTCTCTAATCGTCATTAAACAGTAGCTGGAGCTCAGGGGAAGATGTGTTAGGAATTCATAGGTCTAATGACCCCCAGTGAAATCCGCTGGGGAGGTGTGCGGGGGGAAGGAGCAGACATGAGCAGGCTGGGAGGGAGGCGGAGAGGGGGGAAAAGCATCCCCTAGTCCAGCAGGACTCAGGATGGGAATGTAATGCAGCCAGGCATGGAGTTACATTTCTAAGCCCCTGCTGTGGGTATCACCCAGGAGAAGGGGTTCTGATGCAGCCACTGACTGGGGAAGTCCTAGCAAGGAAGCTCATTTGGAATCAGACTGATGGATAATGGGGATGGGGACAGGGTACTCCAATGCACAGGGCCATCCTGCGGCTACTCGGGAGAGTAAGTGCTCACTAACTGGTAAAATCTGACCACAAGCTGAGGGCTAGTGCAAGGGTTATCGATCACATAGGTCCCACTTAAACTCTGTGTTGAGGGCTTAAGTCCTGCTGGCCCCTCTACACAGGGGAGAATTTCATCCCAGCATGAGTTAAGGTTCCACAGTTAGGCCCAAAGAGTTACTTTTCTGTTGGTAATCAAACATGCCTGACAAGCTGTCTGTTGTTACTGCTGTTGTTACAGATCTGTCATGTATACAGCAACCGTAAATATCTTATTTGGAAAAGGCGTCTGTCCAACAAACAAGAGTGACATCAAGGAGTTTGAAGAGCATTTTCAGAAGTATGACGAGGGTTTTGAATATGGGTCCCAGATGCCTGAGTATTTTATGAGGTAACGGAGAGGGTAGGGGAATGGGGCAAGTCTTGAAACCTATTAGAAGTGTCTTATCCTGGTAACCTAGCAGCATTTCCCTGGAAAACAACGTTCTGCCTTTGACTTCATTTCAGTCAAATGCAGTGTTAGTTGGGCTTTAAATTTTGTCCATTTAAAAATTAGACTCCTGATTCTCCTCTAATGTATACTGGTGTAAAACAGGGATAACTCCACTGAAGTCAATGGAATTACACCGCTGCATGAAGAGAATCAGGCCCTATGTGCTAGTTTTGTAAAAGACGTCCCATCCTGTCATTTTATTCTCTTGGGCCAGCACTTCAGTATTCAGTGCCCAACCTGAGACATCTTGGGCCTTATTTTTAAGCACCCACAGACCTCATTGCCTTCAGATGGGAGCTGTGAGTGCTCAGCAGCTCCAAAAATCAGACCTTGTTTTCTCAGATTGGACACCCAAAAACTGAGGCACCCAAAGTTAATGGTCACTTTTGGAAAAATTTGGCTGAAGTAACCTGTCCAATGTCACACAGGAAACTGGTAGTAGAGCTGGCAGGAAAATCCAGGAATGCTGAGTGTCAGGTCCCTGTTCTGGCCATCAGACCATGTGTTTAGCTATTATGGGTTTCAGAGTTGCTGAGCATCCGCTGCAGGTGTTGACTCTACTTGACTCAACAGTATTGAAAATCAGCTTGGTACATCTCTCCATCAATGGAATAGTACCGAGGTGCTCTGAGAAGGCTTGGAGAGAAAGTGAGGAGTCCTCCTCCGTGAAGGTGATGTTGCGCTGTGCTGCCTGAATTGTTTTCCCAAATGCATTTCAAATCATTCCTATTTTATTGTTTTTTCTTCACAGAAACTGGTCTAAATCCAAAAAATGGCTTCTAAAAGTGTTTGAAAAAGTGGTATCAGACGCTGAGAGAGCCAACCCGTCAGACAGCGATTCCAAGGTAAATCTGTCAGAGGATTTTAAATAAAGTGCCGGATCAGCATTGCTGCAGTTATATTTTGTATGCAGGGATAAAGGACATATGGCGTTTCAGAGCAGGAAGAGACCATTAGGCCTAGCAAGCCCATCTCGCATAGATACACTTTAGGAACGTGATAGTGACTTCAAAGGCAGCAGGTTCAGGCCCATCATTTTTAACCTCACCGATCAGCTTAGTTTATTTTACTAGACTCTTGACTTGTCTATATGGCGATTTAACATGTTGTAAATACCCACCACGCCAGCCTGCTGTGCACAAACTGGCCATGTGGACCCCGCTACTGCACACTAAAAGTTTTGTAGGGCACTTGCAGTCGATCAAAACACGCTATGGAACTTTCAGTGCGAAGTAGCAGGGTCCACACAGTCAGTTAGGACATGGCAAATGCAGCTCTGTAGAGTCACATCCCCGCTTCCTGCACACTAAATTGCTGTTTAGACAAGTCCTTAGGTGTCACATGCTGCTCTTGAGAGTTCTGAGCGGAGTTTGGCCATCAAATTTACCTCCCCACTTTCAGCTGGAGGAGTCAAGAGAAGGGGGCTCTGGTTTGTGAACCATGTAAAATCTTTTACAAGGTATTTTGTAAGTGCTGGTGTAGAGTGGGTAGATCCTCAAACAGGTATTTAGGTTACTAGATAGAAGAAGGTGCTGGTGACTAAATAGATCTGAGGCGAGGTACACTCAGTTACAGCTACAATAGAGGGTTTGTTCCTCTACTTATTCTGCTTAGGTAATGGTGAAAATTCTGGTCAATGAATATTGTTACATACAAGGGCTGGCTGGGCCAGAGTACTTGAGATGATGGAACCTGCGTGGTAATTGGCCTTTTTGTTTTTGAGAAAACAGTAATAATTTTAAGATGTGGATCTCTATTAACAGTAACAAATACTCATGTGCCAGTGGACATCTGGGCATCCCAGGTTATTATTGACATATACCAGTGGTTGCTAGCTTTCATGTCTCATAATATATCAGACCAAGAATTGTGAATTTAAGCTTGACTCCCTTGCATGTCCACCATCTGCTGTGTAGGATCTTGGCCTCTGAGCCAGGCAGAAGACTTGTGGATATCTACATTGTCTCAGCATGAAATTCACCCCATACACATACCAGCACAAGGCCTCTACACCACATAAGTCACGTAGAGTCCTCACGAGACCCTTGAGTGGTGCAGAGACCTCATGTTGGCCGGCTGCACTGGAGTGAATTTCACTTCTTTGGAAAGCTCTTGTCTATCTAATTTGGCATTGAAGATTAACTAGCTTTATTTTTAATTGATAAACTAGTAGAAGGATGTACCCAATTTTTAGAAAACCAAACCCTAAGACACAAATATGTGTGTGTATATTTATGCTTTTACTTATAACAGACACTGCTGCAGCATCTCCTGGATAACTTATATGGAAAACATTTAGCTCCCAATTACGCTCTCTTATTGCTCTGGGCCTCCCAAGCGAATGCTATGCCTGTAAGTATGATGGCTGTGGGAACACTTTCATTCTCTTTGATTGGACCAGATCACTCCATATCTGATTTTTTTTTTCAATATTCGTCCTCAAAGAAATCCTGCCCAACACCTGCTTGATGGCCCATTTAAGGACCATCAGCTATACCAGGGGTCTCAAACTCAAATGACCACGAGGGCCACATGAGGGCCCGAGTACATTGGCCCAAGAGCCTCATTACTGATACCTCCCCCCTGCGGCCTTCAGCCCACCCCCACCCGCATACCACCCCTTCCATGAGGCCCCACCCCTGCCCCGCCTCTTCCCTGAGGTCTGAGGTCTCTATATACCAAATCCTGGACTTTATTTAGCACTGTTTAATGTTGTACAGTGACTGGGTTATGTTTATACCTTTGGCCAATATATTCCATCTAAATTAATACAACAGCTTCCAGGAAGGATTGGTGCTTGGGAGGAAATTCCATCACTGTACCTTTAAGGATCCTGGGCCAGGAGTTTTGCAGAGAGGGTGAGCCAAGATTCCTCTCGAGGGGGAATGAGCTGGAAGAGAGGGACTAGCATATATACTGCCTGTTCCCTCCAGGGCAAACGCCGGGGATATCAGCAGAGAAATGCTGGCCTGCTGAGTACCCTGAAGGCTAATTAAGGAGAAGGGGGCAGCAGAGGGAGCAGCTGGCAAAGGCCTTACTACAGACTAGCCCACAACTCAGCTACAGGGAGGAGAGCTGTGTACAAGACAATTGAATTAACAGGACCCAACTCCAGAGAAGAAAGCTGTTTAAGGGGACAGAGTGAGAGGCTAAATTAATGCAGCCACACTCTAAGGAGGAGAGCTTAGGGAAAGACTGAAAAGGCATAATCTAGGCCTAGTCTACTCTACAGTTAGATTGATATAAGGCATCATATGTTGACCTAACTCTGTAAGGATCTACACTACAATGCAGCATCCACCGATGTTACTCGTCCACTATACCGACTTTAATACCTCCACCTCCCTGAGAGGCGTAGTGCACAAGTCAATATAGTTAGGTCAATGCAGTGTCAGCGTAGACACTGCGTTGTTTACATCGACTGTTACTGCCTTTCAGAAGCCAGCCCACAATTCCCCACACTGACAGTTAAACCGGTGCAAGCGCTCATGGTGAGGACGCACGCCGCCGAATGAAATAGCATAGTGTGGGACATGCAAAAGGGCTTTAATTACTGCGGTGGCTGTACGTTGATATAACTTAGGTCGACTTAATTTTGTAGTGTAGACTTGGCCCTGGAGAAGGAACTGGGAAGGGTTCCACAAACAGGCGGGTTATAGATGCAGGAAAGAAGAATCTCATGAAGGAAGGAAACCGAGATCACTAGTTGGACTAAGCCTGAGATGATGAATGTCCCCAGGTGTATTTGTGCCTATGGCTACACTAGAGGGCTTACAGTGGAGCAGCTACACCGATGCAGCTGCACCTCTGTAAGCTCCCTAGTGTAGCTGCTCTAAGCTGTTGGGAAAGAGCTCACCCGTTGGCTTAATGAATCCATCCTGAAAGAGCGGCAGTAGCTATGTCCGTGGGAGAAGCTCTCCTGCCAACATAGTGCTGTCCACACCAGTGCTTAGGTCAGAGTAACTTACGTCGCTCAGAGGGGTGGCTTAGTCACACCCCTGATTGACATAAGTGGTTGTGCAGTCATAGCCTGACTGAGCTCCTACTTAGGCTGATGGCTCTTGTTAATAATAAATGCGACCCTTGAAAAGGGTGTGTTCTTTGATAAAAAATATTTGTATGCACTTGTTTATAAGCTGGGTGAAGGGAAGTGTAGTGCCACTCCTAACTGAAAGGGGGTACACCGCAGTGACCCCAGGTCATCACACACCCACAAAAGGAATTAGGTAATTGTGCGCAAACATTCATTTTGTACAAGGCAAAGCTTTTTAATATGAGACAGGAGCTCCTGTGTTTTGCGTGCCCAACAGTTTTGCCCTTCCCTGCATTTAAAACTTGAATTGCAACTCATTGGTTTGCAAAAGCAGCAAAGAATCCTGTGGCACCTTATAGACTAACAGACGTTTTGCAGCATGAGCTTTTGTGGGTGAATACCCACTTCTTCGGATGTGGAGGCATCCTTATAGACTAACGTCTGTTAATCTATAAGGTGCCACAGGATTCTTTGCTGCTTCTACAGAACCAGACTAACACGGCTACCCCTCCGATACTTGGTTTGCAAATGCATTTCAGCATTATATTCTCGCTAATCACCTGACTCTCTCTTGCACTGGCTCCCCACTGACTTCAATAGCCACTTCTGACTGACGAAGGTGTAAGTGGGATGAGACTCAGGCTCATTGCCAAAGGCCCTGGGATAATCTCTCAGACCACTTAGCAGTTTTTGAAACTCCTTCGCATACTCCTCATGTCCATCATGAATCAACAGAAGTCGCACATTGTTTTACGGCGTCATCCTCATCTGCTTTCCATGAGGGAGGGGCCCACTCCAAATACCCCATAAAACTTAGGGTGGTTTGGATCTGGACTTGAGCTTTGTGACTTAGAATCACAGATGTGGGGCTGGTGAACACTTCAACCTCCCTGGCCACACAATAGCAGATTTTAAGGTGGCCATCCTACAGCAAAAAAAAAATTAGGACCACCAGAAAGAGAGACTGCTCCAGTTCATCTGTTCATCTAATTAATACAGTCATCAGTTAACTAAAAAAAAGAGACTGTGAATGGCTTGCAGCAGACAGAGTCAGTTTCTCTCCTTGTTTTCCACCTCAGCTGCCTGACAGGGCCCCCCCTCCTCCTGATTGATCTCTAACCTCGTCTTCTATAGCTTGCTTCTTTTTTATATATATACACCTGCCCTGAAAATTTGCTTGCATCCGAGAAGTGGGTATTCACCTCCATGCTGCAAGACCTCGAGAGGTTGAGTCCCATCCCCCTAAGTATACCTAGATCACCCCGACAGGTCTCTAGCCTGTTCTTATGAGTATTACAAGTTTTAAAGCAGCTCTATATTTCCGAGTAACTTCAGTCTCTTTCTCTAGGTGGCATTTTGGACCCTGGCATTTATACTATCCCACCCTTCTGTTTACAAGAACATCATGGAGGACGTCGGTTCTGTTTTTGGCAAAGCAGGTAATAAACCAGAAATAAGTGACTGTCGTATTCTAGAACATACATTTAAAAAATAAAAATTTGTTCTGAATTTGTGCAGTGCCAAGCCCTGGGGTCCGGCTCCATGACTGGGGTTGCTAGGCATAACTGCAATACAAGTAATAACTAATATAGGGCCCAGGGCTGCCCAGAGGATTCAGGGGGCCTGGGGCAAAGCAATTTCGGGGGCCCCTTCAATAAAAAAAAAGTTGCAATACTATAGAATACTATATTCTCGTGGGGTGCCCTTTAGGGCCCGGGGCCTGGGGCAAATTGCCCCACTTCCTTTCCCCCCTCCGCACCCCCACCCTCCCCCTGGGCAGCCCTGATAGGGCCAAACCCTGAGATCTTTACTCAGGATTTGCTCATTTCTTCCTCAAGCAAAACTACCTGTTGATGCAAGCAGGGCCAGCTCCAGGCCCCAGCACGCCAAGCGCGTGCTTGGAGCGGCATGCCGCGGGGGGCGCTCCGCCGGTCGCCAGGAGGGGGCAGGCGGCTCTGGTGGACCTCCCGCAGGCGTGCCTGCGGAGGGTCCACTGGTCCCGCGGCTTGGGTGGACCTCCCGCAGGCATGCCTGTGGATGCTCCACCGGAGCCGCGGGACCAGCGGACCCTCCGCAGGCACGTCTGCAGGAGGTCCACCGGAGCCGCGGGACCGGCGACCGGCAGAGTGCCCCCCGTGGCGTGCCGCCCTGCTTGGGGCGGCGAAATTGCTAGAGCCGCCCCTGGATGCAAGAAATAAATAAAAATGAAGTAAGAACTCAGCAAGGATCTAAGGATTTGGTTCTTCAGGCTCAGGCCTAGCATTTGGGTCTAATCTTCTAAGGGTTTTCTTGTCAAAGGAACAAGGCTTGATTCTGACTTCAGAGCTGTTTCAAACTGTTATACTCCATTGATTTCAGTGGAGTTAGTTCTGGAAATAATGTTTGAAGCTTGTTTTGGTCTGTTTACCGTGAACCATTTATGCCCCCTATCATGTTTGACTTATTTAGCATTTGCCAAATCTCTCTACCCATTTTGTGTGTGCGCCCAATGGGAACCTTTGTGTATGGCTGGTTTTCCTGAAGGTTATTGTGTGCCATTGGGCCACAGAGCATTTCTGTGATGTTGCCTTGCTGTGCATTTGATCTGGCTGCCTTTCTTATTTAGATGTTTTATCATCTCGTGTTGTCATTCCTGCAGAGTGCTTCATTGCCTTCAATAGGCACCTTGTAAACTGCTTACAGCACATCAAGAAGTACAATGGCACAGCTACTTTCTATTTCACCATGCCTTCAGATGGGGTAAAGGCACAGTCTCTGTAAGGAGTGACTTCCCTTCCTGCATAGGGCTCTCCGACTCAGGGTCCTCAAGCTGTCCGAGGAAAAGTCCTGAGCCAGCTGCCTTCCCACTTCCTCCTGGGGGAAATCAAACATGACTAACTTCTAACTTCACAATGGAACACAGGGAAATGTACAAATCTGCGCCACTCAAGTAATAAAACATTTTTAAAACTGTCCTGAGAGTCAGTGAGCCTAACATAGTGGGTAAAAGTAAGATCTATAAACTTACTCAAGTACCTACTGTCTTACAATGGACTTTATGAACATACAACAAACCTAAGGAAATCAAATAAAGAACAGGGTGGGGACTGAAGTGCTTAATTAGTATTTTTAGTGCCCAAAATTGTGCTTGGATGCCTCACAGAACAAGTCAAAGCTGCTGCCCCAAAGAACGTGCCATCTAAATTCAGTGTGACACAGCAAGTCAGGGTCATAACTCAGATACAATAAATGAGTAGGGGAGCAGAAACACACCGATAACAGGGTCATGTGGTTAGGCAGTAAGAAATGTAACAAATTAAAGGTTCTGTGAATTTAGATGGGTTTTAAAAATAGGTTCAGTGAGATTCCGCACAGCAATAATATCTTCTATAACACTTTTTATCAGCAGATCTCAAAGCGCTTTACAAAGGAGGTCAGTGTCATTCTCCCTATTTTGCAGGTAGGGAAACTGAGGCACAGAGTGGTGAAGTGACTTGCCGAATGTCACCCAGCGGGCCAATTGCCGAGCCAGGAATAGAACCAAGGTCTCCTGAGGCCCAGTTCAGTGCTTTATCCACTAGGTCCCAGTATCCGTCTACACACATCATTTAACATGGTTTAAAACTAGAACTGGTCAAAATTTTACATACACTTCAAAAATTACCATTTTTCATCAACATTTTATCAAGTTTTTGTTGAGCTATTACAAGTTTGAAACTTATTGACCAGATATATTTAAAACCCTTACATGCTAAATATCAATATCAAAGTGCCTTAGCCAACCAGAATATAAAATCACGTTAAACTGTTTGAGGAATGCATTCTAGACAACACTGGAGATTCTAGAGGCACTCTACCAGAAGTCCTCAAGCAAAATGTTTCAGTGCATGATGAAATCTCATAACGCATGTGAAATCTTGTACTTCTTACTGTCTTATCCATACAATATTTTTTCTTATAATGCAACAGGTAAAGAGAATATTGAAATATCTGAAGACGACCTTAAGAAGCTTCTCTTAATTAAATGGTGCACTTTGGAAGCCATACGGCTAAGGTCTCCAGGTGCAATCACTAAGAAAGTGGTGAATCCAATAAAAATTCAGGTGAGGTTTGTTTTTACGTGGCTGTCATAGTTCATTGTAATCCTTCTAGAAGTCACCATCCCAAATGTATCTGGACATAATAAATTAGGCACATGGAACCCCAAACTTTATTTAAATCAGCTGTTTAAGAATGATTTTGCTCCCCACCCCCATCTTCACTTTCTGATTGAAGGAGCTGGGGAATGCTGCACTGATGCTATACAGGACAGGCACCAACAGGGCAGGGTCCAGCAAACAGATGGTCAAAGTCCCATCAGCTGTTGGAGGACTGAACTATGCTTTACTTCCTCTAGCTCTTCTTTCTCAGTGCATTGTGAGAGAAGGAGTGAGGAATCTCCTAAATAAACATTTGGGAGAAAAGCTATCTTGGTTAAAGAACTGGCATTACCACTCATTTAGGACATAATCCAAAGGTCATTTGACTTCAACAGGAGTGTTTCTATGGATTTCACTAGGTTTTGGATCAAGCTCTTAATGAGAGGATTACCTAGAGTTTACAATCCACTTCTGAATACAGTCCTTCAGCAAGAGCCAGGAAAGACCATATTTAACATTCCTGTTACATCTAACGTTAAAAAACCACTTCAGGCCTTTCTTATATTTAATAAAGAAGCAGCAACAACAAAAAAAAGGTGCAAACCCATTTTTCCCTTGCACCACACCCTTAATACACACAAGAGTGCTTTACCAGCTGCACTTCCTCTCTAGCAAGGTCTTTCATTCTGTTCTTGGTGAACCAGCAGCATTCATAATAGTATGTTTTGGGAGAAGACAGAACTTGAAATTTTCTAATTCTTTGCTTCAGAATTTTTTCTCTTGCTTTTAGACTTTCACCATCCCTGCAGGTGACATGCTGATGTTGTCTCCATATTGGGTGCACAGGAATCCAAAATACTTTCCGGACCCTGAAACATTCAGACCTGTAAGTTGCCTCTTTTGATGTATTTATTTTGCTCTCTGTTCTCCTTTTTGCATGTAATTAGATCCAAAACATATTGCGTACATCTTCCTTTAAGGTTGCTTTCAGCATGATATTTATCCTCCCCCTAGGATACCCCCTATAAGGGTTAATGCCCTAGTATTTATAGGGGAAGAAAGCATGCACAAAGAAGAGGGACCTGCTGGAATTTTTGTGTAATCACTGCCACTCTGAAGTAGCAAATTGTATCTTGCTGGTAAATTGCAAATACATATAGGACTTGATCCAAAGCCCATTGAAGTCAGTCAATTAAAAAACTCCCATTGGCTTCACTGGGCTTCAGACCAGGCTCAGTGCATTCCTCCACTTGACGTCTGTTTTATATCTTATCTCTATGTATTTTACCCATCTGCATTGGCTTCAAGTCCCTCCTCAAAACTCTCCTTTGCCATGATACCTACAAAGTACTTGCATCAATTCGGCTGCTGGTGTGCTGTGACCACTGCCCATCACCAATATGAGAGAGACAAGGTGGGTGAGGTAGTATCTTTCATTGGACCAACTTCTGTTGGTGAGAGAGACAAGCTTTTGAACTTACAGAGAGCTCTGGTCTATGACTCTTAGAAGAGGCATCTTCTGTGGCAGAACAATTTCACCTCTTTTTGAAGACATGTGAAAGATCTACTTAACCACAAGCTTTCCCTCTAGCAAACCTTTTCTACATGAAGGCCCTCTTAAACCATGAGTCAGGTTTGAACCATTACCCTCTCTGATTACATGGAAACTATCAAATCCAAGCACTTTCCTATCATCACAGAAGGCATTCGTGTGTGCCTTGAATCCAAAAGTCTTCACACATCACTTGGTTGCGACTACTGGCCTCCTCTCTTCTCCTGTGTTGGTCACTAGAAGGATCCCCAGGAAGATCACCAGCCTTCATTTCTCTGCCAGGCGCTGTTCTTGATTCCATTGCGTCTGCTTTCACTGGCGTAACTTCTCACATGGAATATTAGTGGGAACTTTCCAGCTTTCTTCTCAGCAGCCCTCACTGTTATTATCATAACGCTTGTATTAGCATTCCTGGAGGACGCCTTGCACCCTGTTCCCCTCACCTACATTACAGATATCTTAGGCCAAGTTCTTCGATGTATAGTCACCAGCCAGGACGGTCTATGTCAGTGTCTCCCTTACAGCGATTACATCTGGAGGTATGGTCCACCTCAGGCTATTTTGCCCTTAACAAATACAGACTTCTTGTTGAGGCTGACTAGATTGAGTGGATCTATAGATTTTTACCCTATAGTTCCATAATCATCCTATCTGTGGTCTCAGACCTCAGTGTCTGTGGGAGTGCTATCCAGTTTAGCTTTATTTATTTCGCCTGGTGACCTCAACTATTGTGTTAAGCCTCTCCACCTACTCCAGAAAAACAACAGTTTGTTGTTCATACATATGGAACCTAGCTGTCTTCACCAGAGAAGCTTCCACATTGGATTGCCTGGGTCTGTTACTTCAGAGACATCTCGTCACTTGTTAGGATGTCTTGATGCTACCAAGTTTCACCTTAAGAACACCCCCACCCTTGAATGCTAAGCTATATGGCTGTTTGGGGTTTTTTTTCCAACTTCTGTCTCTGTCAGTCAGTACCTTGATTTACCTAGTGAGCACCTAATGCTCACTCACTCAAACACTACTTTTATTTGGGCTCATTATCCTTGCCCTCCTCTCAGCTGGACTCTGTTAAGTGTGTTGGTCAGTAAGTGTGTTATTTTTCTCTGCAAAACTTCTTGGGACACAGCTTGTCTGAAAGATGCTATGAATAATTCAATTTGCATTGCCTGGTAGGACCTTGCAATTCAGGGAAAACTAAGGACAGACTCTGAATCAGCTTGCTTCTGTGGGGTAAGGGCCAGACTTTTTTAAAGGCAGTTAGGTGCCTAAATCCTACTAGGCACCTACCTGCTCCTTTAGGGGCCTAAATATCTTTGGAAATCTGGGCCTAAATTCCTGTCTTGAAATGGGCTTGACTAAATTACCTTGTTTACAAATCCATATGCTAGCAACACAGTGGCCAAGTAATCTTAACAGGTTGAAGGGAGCTTTATATGCCAGGATTAGCTGTCCCAGGTCATTTTTAGCCTGGAAAAATAATGTTAAGCTTATTTATACAAGGCTGATTTGGGAAAAAATGTTTTCTTCCCACAGGATCGTTGGAAAGAGGCAAATTTAGAGAAGAATGCTTTCTTGGACGGCTTCGTGGCATTTGGAGGAGGGAAGCATCAGTGTCCAGGAAGGTCAGTGAAACAGCTGGGGTTTATTTATTCCTAAACCCTGCAGAGAACAGCTTCCTCGCTGTGGGGGTCTTCTTACTTTGTCTCCAGATATATTGACATTGGTCAGTGATCAGTAGTTCAGTACTCTTTGGGCCTTGCCAGAGTTGGTGATAAGTAGTTGCACACATAGGAAAGGTAGAGTTAGCTGTGAGATAAAAGCAGAGTCTGAGACCAACGTTTTTGGGGCTCTGCATCTTGGGAGACAGAAGTCAGCCCGGTTCTGCTGCTCTCCCAGCATCTTTTCATCAATGGAAGGTTATTTCAATTACAGGGCATGTTAGTCTATGTGCGTGGGATTGTGGTGGTCATACATTCTGTCATTGATCTAAGGAATGTTTCTCCAGTCTAAACCTCTTCTCTCATTCCTCATGATCAACTAGGTTCCTTGCCCATCAGTCCAATCATATCACAACCCGCATTGAATCTAGTGACTGGCTCCTCTAAGTTTAAATTTCTTGTACTTGCCTTCAAGGCCCTGTAAAACTATGCCTTGTTCCATGGCAGATGTCATCTCCATCACATCCCCTTTCACTCCTTCAGCAAGCCTTCATACACCTTCATGCCCACTTCTTGGTTCCACGCTGTCCCCCGCCCCCCATTCATGGGACAACCCTCCCGTCCCAGTGAGCCACGTGCCCACCATTTGATGATGATGATCTTCAAATAGGTAAAAGGTTGTTATAAAGAGGATGGTGATTAATTGTTGTTCATAACTCTGAACAAAACATTAAATGATTCTTTCAAAAGTTTACAACTGAACATTGACTTAATATAGCTTTGAAACTTTACTATGCAGAAGAAAAATGCTGATTTCCTTTTTTTTTTTTTGGTAATTTACATTTAGTACTGTACTATATTTGCTTTTTTGGGGGGGAGGGTCTCTGCTGCTGCTTGATTGCATTCTTCCGGTTCCAAATGAGGTGTGTGGTTGACTGGTCAGTTTTTAACTCTGGTATTTGTAACTCTGAGGTTCTACTGTACATACATTTCACCATGATATTATTGACCAGTGAATTATTAGTTTTCAAGGCATATTTTTTACAAAGATTACTACAATAGTGTGTAGGGTGTGAATGCAGGGTGCATTTGCTCAATATGTAATAATGGCTGTGCTTGCTGTGAAATAACAGGTAATATTTACATATCATTTTTATCCACTTATCTGAAAGCACATTCCAAGGTGTGTAACATTATCCCCATTTTGCAGATGAGCAAAAGGGTCCTGAAAAGCTGTCCCATGTCACAGTCAGTAGGTGGCAGAGGCAGGAAAATAACTCAAGCTAAAGCGAATCTTCATTTAATTTGACACTGGCATTTTATAGTTTAATGATGTGTTTATAGTTTTTCTGTCTTCCCACATTATAGAAGTCCAACCTCAAATGAAATTCCAGTATCAACATAAATGAAAATAGCCCACTTGTTAAACTGTCAAACGAGCACCATTGTGCTTTCTCCCAGGCTGCTCACATGTGAGAGGAGCTCTTCATAAACACCCACACAGCCACCTCATTGTTCTCCTAACTCCTTTGCTGTGATGTCTATTAAAAAATGACAACAACTGAGTCAGTGTGTCTCAGCACACCAGCTGCCTACCAGTACTGGTCAGCATTTCTCTTTGTTTCTTTGTACTCCCCATGTCTTTCTGTTGTGTCTTGTCTTCTACTTAAATTGCAAGCTCTTTGGGGGAGGGACCACTGTTTTGTTCTGGGCTTGTACAGCACCTAGCGCAATGGGGTCCTGGCCCATGACTGGGGCCCTGAGGCACTACCAGGTTACAAATAGTTAATATTAGCCTAAGTGTTACCCAGGGTTTTCAGAACCCACAGCACTGGTAACTTAACTGTTTCACTCCAGGCGGTGCCAGGAATAAATCAATGGGAACACAGTGCTCTGGCTGATGAAAGATTAACACAAGTAAGCATGCTCTTATCTAAAACTACAATTTATTATATTTAAGCACACACAGCCACAAGCAATAGGTTTAGAACATCCCAAATATTTACCTAAAATATGGGACAGTATTGAGTAATTACAGCAGTTCCGCGATGGCCAATCGTTTCCTCGCTGGGGAGTAAGGTGTCGGGAAGAATGTCACTCAGGATGGCTTCAGAGGACTGCTCCAAAATACACTCTCTATTATCTAGTCCTTTTTATGACTAAAGTTTACAAAACACACAGCTCATAGTGACCCCAACTAAGTCATCACTTCTCCTAATATCAATAAACTACTTATCAACAAACATTCCTTACAGTCTTAGATATAATAAGCTTCTATGTCAAAGGCACCCACACTCCAAGGTTCTTGTCCACTTATTCCCTTTCAATCTCAAATCGTTGATTCTTTCTCTCCGCTCCTCCCATTCTGATTAGCAGAGTCTGCAAGCTTGCAGCTTGTTTTGACCTTGCCTTCAGAAGCCCTGCTTTATTCAAATTAACCCTTACCTAGGCGGTGTTCTAGCTTATTAGTTCATTGTGGCTGAATGCACATAATATAGTTGCAATTGGCTCAATCACATTCTGAGGTACACGCAGCCTTTAAATCCAGGGTAACACAAGAAACATAGAACATCTGATAGTCTTTACTAAGCACATATTGTCACTATGTAAAAACAGGAAGGAGTGAACTCTGTGCAGAATTCTCAGAGGAAAATCGCTCTGGGGCCCGATCCTGTGAGGTGCTGAGTACAACCTGGAAGAAGTCAGTGGGAGCTGAGGGGGTGCTCAACACTTTGCAGGATCCGGCCCACGCAGTTACAGAACTACTTTGGTGTCTCTTCACAGCAGTGTGGCCTACTGGAGAAGGCACTGAACTGGGACTCAGGGGATTTGGATACTATTCCTGTCTCTGACACTGGCCTGCTAGGTGATGTTAGGCAAGTCACTTCACTGCTCTGTGCCTCAGTTTCCCCATCTGTAAAATGGGGATAATGATACTGATCTCCTCTGTAAAATGCTTTGAGATCTACTGATAAGCGTGCTATAAGAGCAAAGTATTATTACATGAGACCCTGATTCAGCAAGGTCTTACAAATGTGCCTAACGTGAATTGTCCCATTGACTTGGCTCAAATGTGAACTGGGCCTGAGTGGGTAGAGAAAATTCTTGTACAGCTCCATGGAGAGGAAAACACAACAGCCAAGACTGAGGCTGTCTGAAGTCCTCTCCAGACTGACTAATGGAGAGCTCAGCGATTGTTAGGGCACATGGGAACGGATCTAACTGTTCATACCTCTCACCAGGTTTCGATACTGACATGCTAACTAATCAGCTGTGTTCTCGTGGTTACTCTGTTGTCAGGCTCCCAGCTGTACTGTGCAACCTTCTGTGTCACAGTACCCAAGTAGTATTTTTCTAGGTCATTCACCTCTCGCTACAGTGTGGTTCCTCCTGGCCCACACCAATGTGAGAGGAGAATAAAGGCATATGCTGCCAAATGAGTAGGGCCCTAACAAATTCACAGCCATGAAAAAAGTGTCACGGACTGTGAAATCAGACCTCCCCCAGGAAATCTAGCTATTGGAGGGGAGAGGGAGAGAGAAGGGCAGGGGCAGGGTGGGCGCTCCTACTGCACTGAGCTCCAGCTGCTAGTCCCAGCCAGGCTGGGGAGGGACGGGACTTCCTCTTCCCCTGCACGGGGGGAGATCATAGAATCATAGACTTTAAGGTCAGAAGGGAGCATTATGATCATCTAGTCTGACCTCCTGCACAATGCAGGCCACAGAACCTCACCCACCCACTCCTGTATCAAACCTGTGTCTGAGCCATTGAAGTCCTCAGATCATGGTTTAAAGACTTCAAGGTGCAGAGAATCCTCCAGCAAGTGCCCCTTGCCCCATGCTGCAGAGGAAGGCGAAAAACCTCCAGGGCCTCTGCCAATCTGCCCTGGAGGAAAATTCCTTCCTGACCCCAAATATGGCAATCAGCTAAACCCTGAGCATGTGGGCAAGACTCACCAGCCAGACACCCAGGAAAGAATTCTCTGTAGTAACTCAGATCCCACCCCATCTAACATCCCATCCCAAGCCATAGGGCATATTTATCGCTAATAATCAAAGACCAATTAATTGCCAAAATTAGGATATCCCATTATACCATCCCCTCCATAAACTTATCAAGCTTAGTCTTGAAGCCAGATATGTCTGCTCCACTTGGAAGGCAGTTCCAGAACTTCACTCCTCTGATGGTTAGAAACCTTCGTCTAATTTCAAGTCTAAACTTCCTGATGGCCAGTTTATATCCATTTGTTCTTGTGTCCACATTGGTACTGAACTTAAATAAGTCCTCTCCCTCCCTGGTATTTATTCTTCTGATATATTTGTAGAGAGCAATCATCTCTCCCCTCAGCCTTCTTTTGGTTAGGCTAAACAAGCCAAGCTCTTTGAGTCTCCTTTCATATGACAGGATTTCCATTCCTCGGATCATCCTAGTAGCCCTTCTCTGTACCTGTTCCAGTTTGAATTCATCCTTCGTCAACATGGGAGACCAGAACTGCACACAATATTCCAGATGAGGTCTCACCAGTGCCTTGTATAATGGTTCTAACACCTTATCTCTACTGGAAATACCTCGCTTGATACATCCCAAGACCGCATTAGCTTTTTTCACGGCCATATCACAGTGGCAGCTCATAGTCATCCCGTGATCAACCAATACTCCGAGGTCCTTCTCCTCCTCTGGTACTTCCAACTGATGCATCCCCAGCTTATAACAATAATTTTTGTTATTAATCCCTAAATGCATGACCTTGCACTATTCAATTTCATCCTATTACTATTACTCCAGTTTACAAGGTCATCCAGATCTTTCTGTATGATATCCCGGTCCTTCTCTGTATTGGCAATAACTCCCAGCTTTGTGTCATCCGCAAACTTTATTAGCACATTCCCACTTTTTGTGCCAAGGTCAGTAATAAAAAGATTAAATAAGATTAGTCCCAAACCCGATCCCTGAGGAACTCCACTAGTAACCTCCCTCCAGCCTGATAGTTCACCTTTCAGTATGACTCATTGTAGTCTCCCTCTTAACCAGTTCCTTATCCACCTTTCAGTTTTCATATTGATCCCCATCTTTTCCCATTTAGCTAATAATTCCCAGGGGCGGCTCCAGGCACCAGCATGCCAAGCTCGTGCCTGGGGTGGCAAGCCATGGGGGGCGCTCTTCCGGTCGCCGCGTGGGCTGCAGGTAGGTTGCCTTCGGCGGCATGCTTGCAGAGGGTCTGCTGGTCCCGCAGAGGCATGCCGCCAAATCCGCGGGACCGGGGACCTCCCGCAGGCAAACTGCCGAAGGCAGCCTGCCTGCCGTGCTTGGGGCGGCAAAATACCTAGAGCCACCCCTGATAATTCCCCATGTGGAACCATATCAGATGCCTTACTGAAATGGAGGTAAATTCGATCCACTGCGTTTCCTTTGTCTAAAAAATCTGTTACCTTCTCAAAGAAGGAGATCAGGTTGGTTTGGCACGATCTACCTTTTGTAAAACCATGTTGTAATTTGTCCCAGTTACCATTGACCTCGATGTCCTTAACTACTTTCGCCTTCAAAATTTTTTCCAAGACCTTGCATACTACAGATGTCAAACTAACAGGCCTGTAGTTGCCTGGATCACTTTTTTCCCCTTTCTTAAAGATAGGAACTATGTTAGCAATTCTCCAGTCATACGGTACAACCCCTAAGTTTACTGATTCATTAAAAATTCTTGCTATTGGGCTTGCAATTTCATGTGCCAGTTCCTTTAATATTCTTTGAAGATTATCTGGGCCCTCCGATTTAGTCCCATTAAGCCGTTCAAGTTTGGCTTCTACCTCGGATGTAGTAATATCTACCTCCATATCCTCACTCCCATTTGTCATCCTACCATTATCTGTAAGCTCCTCATTAAAGACTGAGGCAAAGTATTTGTTTAGATATTGGGCCATGCCTAGATTATCCTTAACCTTTACTCCATCCTCAGTGTTTAGCGGGCCCACTCCTTCTTTCTTTGTTTTCTTCTTATTTATATGGCTATAGAACCTTTTACTATTGGTTTTAATTCCCTTTGCAAGGTCCAACTCTACAACTCTGCTTTTGGCCTTTCTCACTTCATCCCTACATGTTCTGACCTCAATAAGGTAGCTTTCCTTGCTAATCCCTCCCATCTTCCACTCCTTGTAGGCTTTCTGCTTTTTCTTAATCACCTCTCTGAGATGCTTGCTCATCCAGCTTGGTCTACAACTCCTGCTTATGAATTTTTTCCTCTTTCTTGGGATGCAGGCTTCTGATAGTTTCGGCAACTTTGACTTGAAGTAATTCCAGGCCTCCTCCACCTTTAGATCCACAAGTTCTTCAGTCCAATCCACTTCCCTAACTAATTTCCTTAATTGTTTAAAGTTAGCCCTTTTGAAATAAAAAACCCTAGTCACAAATCTGTTTTTGTTTATCCTTCCATTTAGTTTAAACTGAATTAGCTCATGATTGCTCGAACCAAGGTTGTCCCCTACAACCATTTCTTCTATGAGGTCCTCACTACTCACCAAAACCAAATCTAAAATGGCATCCCCTCTTGTTGGTTCAGCAACTACTTGGTGAAGGAATCCATCAGCTATCGCATCTAGGAAAATCTGAGCCCTATTATTATTACTAGCACCTGTCCTCCAGTCTATATCTGGGAAGTTAAAGTCTCCCATGATCACACAATTCCTATTAGTATTTACTTCATTAAAAACATTAAAAAGCTCTCTATCCATATCCAAATCAGATCCCGGTGGTCTGTAGCACACCTTAAGCACTATCTCAGGGGAGGCTCTAGTAGCTTTCTTCTCCAATGTGATTTTTGCCCAGACAGACTCTGTCTTATCCATTCCATCCCTTCTTATTTCTTTACAGTTAACCTCATCATTGACATACAATGCTACTCCACCACCTTTGCCTTTATTTCTGTCTTTCCCAAACAGAACATACCCTTCAATACCTGTACTCCAGTCATGACTATTATTCCACCCTGTTTCTGTTATTCCTATAATATCCAGTTTAACTTCCTGCACCAGTAACTCTAGTTCCTCCATTTTGTTACCTAAGCTCCTCGCATTAATGTACAAACATCTTAATTCTTGCTGTGTGGCTTCACTCACATTCTTTACCCGATTAGGCCCAGACATTCTACCACCAGTATCACCTATTAGATTGGTATCTACACTACCCTTCCTGCATATGTCCATTCTCCTACCCATGACTGTATCCTTTCTTACTTTGTTTTCTTCCCTCTCAATGTTAAAATCCGGCGTGGAGATTACCTGGACATCTCCCAACCATCTCCCCCCAATTCCTAGTTTAAAACTCTGTTAATCAGTTGTGCCAGCCTCCATCCTAGAAGTCTATTTCCCTCCCTATTCAGGTGAAGTCCATCCCGAGAGAACAGTTCTCTGTCCATGAATGCCTCCCAGTGGCCATACATCCCAAAGCCCTTCTTATAGCACCACTGCCTGAGCCATCTGTTGATCATCATAATCTTGTCATACCTTTGTTGTCCTTCTCTAGGAACAGGCAGAATCCCACTGAAGATCATCTGAGCCTTGATTTCCTTAAGTGTCTTCCCCAGCCTGGCATAGTCTCCCTTGATACATTCCAGTGAGAATCTAGCCATATCATTCGTTCCCACATGAAGGACAATCAGTGGATTCTTTCCCGCTCCTGTTAGACTCCTCTTCAGCCTCAGGTCCACATCCCGTATCTTAGCACCTGGCAGACAGCACACCCTTCTGTTCTCCGGATCAGCTCTGGTTACAGGCCTGTCTGTTCTTCTCAGTAAGGAGTCCCCAATCATGTAGACCTGCTTTTTCCTGGTGACAGTGCGATTCTCTGGTCTGTCCTCTGTTCCTTCTGGCTGCAAGTCCTCTTGATTCCTATTCACCCTTGCAATCCTCCACAACCCATCCCGTATCCTCCTGGGGTTCATGTTTGGTGTTGATATCTCCATTGACTCTTCGCCTCTTCTTATAGGACTAGCTGCTCTTCTCTTCTTCCTTTCCCTCTCACCTTCAGCGACCACCTGCTGTGCCCCTTCTTCATTTTCCAACTCTGCAAACCTGTTCCTGAGCTCTATTTCTCCTTCACTGGCCCGTCTTTTCCTCTGCCTGGTTCTCTTAGTCACATGCTTCCACTGTCCACTTTCCTCACCCAGCAGTCTCTCCTCAGAGTTCTTTGGGCCTGCTTCCATCTGCAAGTCTGAGCTTTTCCCTTCAGACTCCTCATGTCTTTGCTCCATCATCTGCTCAAACTCCCTTCTAAACTCAACTAGAGTTTCCACCTGCATCTCCAATCCTCGGATCTTTTCTTCCATCAGCTCTATCAGGCGGCACTTCATGCAGATGAAACTTTTTTATCAGGTACCCCCTCCAGGATCATGTACATGCCACAGCGTCTGTATCCAGTTATCTTCATTGTGTCTTCCACTGCTTGGGTCACTACCACTGCTGCCTCTGTATCTGTGAAGGTGGCAATCCTATGACCCCCCCACAACAGCTTTGCAACACTCCCTCCACTCCATGATCCCCTTTTGGATCAGGACCCCCACGGTTACATCACTGTGAAATTTCAGATGTAAACATCTGAAAACATGAAATGGACTCATTTAAAAAACCCTATGACTGTGAAATTGACCAAAATGGACTGTGAATTTGGTAGGGCCCTACAAATGAGCATACAGACCCTATTTTTAAAACAAACTCTCGTAGCAGAGGAGTTGAGGACCACAGTGCAGTAGTTTTAGCGTTTCACAGATAGGAAGGGGAAGCTACAACAGTCATACCCTTTACCTGCTAAAAGATCATCAGCATCTTTTTCTGTTGGAGGTAAACTTGTATGCACATGAATCCGACAAAGCGGGTATTCACCCACGAAAGCTCATGCTCCAATACGTCTGTTAGTCTATAAGGTGCCACGGGACTCTTTGCTGCTTGTATGCAGAGACAGGTGATGGACTCTAAAGTGTACAAAAGGGATTGTGTGTTTTTTCTGCTAATATGGGGTGGTCATGCCAGATAAACGACTGTTTTCTCCTTTGCCTTTTTTAGGTGGCTTGCTATAATGGAGGTTCACATGCTTGTCATTTTGTTCCTTTACAAATACGAATTTATTCTTTTGGACCCAGTACCAAAGGAGGTAAATACTTGTATGTTTAATCCAAATCTCTAAACCCTATTTCTTTCCTCTCAACTGTAACGTTGTTTGTAAAATATGTAAGGGGCAAATTCTTCCCTCACTTCTAGCTGTGTAAATCCAGAGTAACGCCATTGAAGCCAATGGAGCTACTCTGGATTTACAGCAGTGCAGCTGAGAGGAGCACATTTTGGCCCCTAGATAGATGGCTAAACCTCATCATAGCGTCTTATTTAATGACTTTGTGCTGTTCGCCTATGTCCTGGTACTTAGCACAAGGTAGAGGATATAGAAATGTCTTCTGACTGTCGCTTCATACATAATCTTATCCATGCCAGATGGGCTGGACCCTTGCTACGTTACGTGCTCAAAGGTGATTTCTAGGTAAGGGACTGGAAACTCCAAGGGTCTGTTTTTCCATTGCCTTTGCACTCACGTGGCAGAGGGATAAGGACCAGATGTAAGTCGATATATCAGTACCAAAGAATTCACATTCTTTCTCATTCCATCAGGAGGTGAAGGGATTGCTCTCCCCCGCAGAATGGGCAAGAAGCTCAATGTACAGAGTCCTGGTTCCCCCAGAGGCTACTCCCTCTCCACAGGGGCCCTGTGTCTCTGCACTCTCAAACAGGGCGCAGGATGCTGCATGTTGGGAGCAGCCTGTGCATCCCTGTGCTCAGCCCCCCACCCCACCCCCCCGGGGCATCCAGTGGCACAGCAGAACCACTAATTATTGAGCCTGAAATATCCCTTGCTAGTGAGTGACTGGCTAAGAGCGGCACTGGCTGCAGCTGTTCCTTGTCCGTGTCTGCATTCCTCCCACCTGGCTTGTTGGCTAGCATTCCCCTTCGCAAACCATGGTGCTCTGCATAACAAACACATACGCCTGCTACGACCCAAATGTGCCACTTGCCTTTATATCTAAGCCGCCGTAAGTGAGGTATCTAACACCAGGAGAAGAGGTGGAAGCTTTCAATGACCCAGGATTGATAGGAGTTGCCCGTTAGGCTGGCATATCAGAGGACCGGCACTCCTTGGTTCTGGTGGAAGAACCTGGCTGTTGCTCCGCAGTGGTGGAAAGTCCACCCAGGATGCGGGTTGTGGTCAGCACAGCCCTCAAAATGGGTAGGGCTGCCAGGGGAAGGGGCCTGGCCACAGTATCTCAGCCAGCAGCTCCCGCTTCATGACTGGAACAGCACCAGTGTCTGTACTCCCACGGGAGAGAATTGCACCGTCTGTTGGCCACCACAGGCCATCATGCCACTGAAAGCAAATTGAGTCCCCCAGAGTTCATGCTTCATACTGTATTAGAGCCAATTCTGACTTAAAATGAAACATGGGAGCCAAAATCTGGGCCCGCTGAAGACAACGACAACTCCGATCGGCTTCAGTGGGAGTAAGAATTGGCCTTAATATTGGTTCTCAAGTCTGTAACAAGGCAAAGCAAATCTCTAAGAAACGATGCTTATAACATTAATGTCAAAGCAAACTGAGACCAGGGCTGTGTTCACCAAACCAACCCAGGTGCATATTTACCATGTCTTTCTACTGCTTTTCTATCTTTTTGCAGAGCCTTCTCCATTTAGTGGGGACACAGCAGCCCGTGGGAGCATGCCGGGTTCAGTATAAACTCCGGCAATGAAAGCTGACTTGACTAATTCTGGTTCCTTTGCCAGCCGCTGTCTGTGAGGGACCGTTGCTCTGTTTCACTTTGGCATGTCCTGTGTGCCCAAATGTAGTCAGTGCCATAAGCAGTTGTTTAAATAGTTTCAAATGCTGTATGTACTCTGAGTAGTTTTTATATCATGCCCAACACTGTGGTATCTAAGCACCTGGGCCTGTGTGTCTAGGACACGGTATTTAAAACCCAGCCTTCCTTTATGCATCTGCAATTTGTGGGTGCAATGATTGGCAGTGTGTAGCTATCTAACTTGCTGGCTGCACCCACAAGTCAGGCGTTTAGGGGCCAGATTCATTATGCTCACTATTACTTTGGGGCACCAAGTGGGAGGCTGTGCTGGGAGCTCTTTGAAAATCAGGTCCTGTTGGCCCAATTCACACTTGTGCTGCATGTTCACTTAGACCAGTGCAAAGTGGCTGGTAAGCGTTAGCAGGTCAGAACAGTAATACTTTGCACTGGTGTAAATGAATACACAAAGTGCAGGACAATAGTGAATTGGGCCCTCTGGATCAAATCCTCAGCTGGTGTAAATCAGCATAACTCCTCTGTCTTTGCTGGAACGTTCCTGATTTACCCCAGAGGAGGAGCTGACCTGTGTCTAAACGAAGGCTAAATGATTGTAAATGAAATATATGAAAAGTGAAAGTGATCTGCACCCTTGGTGCAGCCAAAACTTCTACTGACTTTTCTTGACCTTTGGTTGCTCCAGGGATTCAGAATTGCCCCCTACCTTATAGTCCAATGAAAGCCTTGCCATGATGTTTGTTTTCCATTTTATACTTTGCAAGAAAACTTTGTCTAAGGTCTAGAAGACTTTTTTGCTTTCTTTTAATGATTTACAGCATGTGAGATGCCAACCTTTTTTGGCTGTTGCACAAATCTAAAAATATCTAACCCTAAAAAGAAAATCTGGAATAAAGCACTGTTTGAGGAAGCAGTTCAACAAATTAAAAATGTCTTTTGGAATATACAAAATTTTAACTGCTGTCAGATAATAGCCTTGTTTGTATATCTTAAGTTTTAAGTAAAGACTACTGATCACTTTTACAAATATTTGCCCCCCAAAAGGACATTTTAAAACACTAAGAACTACAGAATAAAGTTCCATAGGAAAAAAATATATAACAGCTGTAGCATGATGCACTAAATTGATGACCAGATCTTATCTCGCTTGGTTTATGGATCTGACGGTGTTGCAAGCTAGCCACATGGTTGGCTAGTGATTTTGGTAGTGGTATATTATAGTGGTCTCTAGTTGTGTTCATTATAGTTACATCTGCAAGACAGTTTCCACTCTCTCACCTCCTGTTTTTAGTTGCTTAAGTGGGTCTGAAACTTTTAGAGCTGATATTTTCATGTGTGGTCACTGCCTAAAAGTATGTCTCTTTATATATTTTTAATTTTTGAAAGTTTGAGCAAAATCTGTTCTGGTATTTTGCAATCGTGAGCATGGAAAATGTCTTTCCCGTTGCTTTAAAATAAACACTCTCATGGTTTCCCCCCCCAAAAGGGCAACATCACACTTGATACACCAGTAATCCCGAATGAGCAGTAATGACACTATGTGCTATGAACATATTTTTTGCAGCAGCAGAGTTATGTGTTACCAGATTTGCCTGTTACTTTGGGGTATGCTCATTTATTAGGGTTACTTGTCTGCAGGGGTGGAGGGGGTTTCTGTAATTCTATCAATGTACTGCTTGTGTCACGTATGTTCTCATATGGAGCTCTACTTCTCCCTTCTGCAAGTTCCCTCCCACTGGAGCTATCCTGCAGGACCTAGGTTCCCCAGGGCTGGGTTCCTCCAGCCCCAGAATCAGATGAACACGCACACACAGATTAACAGAGTGCATCTGAGTGGACCAGGTCAATCAGCACTCCCAAGCTGACCCTTTATATGCCCCTGGACCCAGAAGACTGGATCAAGCAGCACTTTCAAACTGCCACCCTCCTATGCCACAGGTTCAGCATGTCCCTATCCCCAGTTTGACATTACAATTGTTCTAGTAGTAACCCACTTGATGAGAAAACCCCACGGGATTTTTGGGCGCTACAGGGATCTTCAGCTTAGGTAAGAGGAGTGTTGCTGCAGAGCAAATGGGGAAGCCAAAAACACAAAACAGAGAGAGAGGGAGGAAGGGAAGCAACCAATTTAACCATAAAAGTTATGTATTGCCAGGTAATAACCATACAAGGGGAGCCAAACAACCAAAACAGTTACAGTATTAAATCTAGCTTAAATCTGATTACAAAAGTCAGGTTTAGAAAACAATACCCGATCCCACAAGTCAGGGTTAGAAAGCGATACCTAGAGTAGAAAAAAATACAAGAGAGAGAGATTTGGGTTCTCACCACTCCGGGAAGCTTGAACCGGTCGGGGTTCCCAGGTGGTGGTGGTAGCTGAGGGTCCAGGGTGCTGGAGACAGGCAGAGCCCTCAGCACGATCAGTCAGGAGAAGATGAGGTCCCAATGGAATTGATGCAGATTTTGGATCCAGGCATCAGAACACTTACTTGAGCATGGGTAGGGGTTTTTGTAGGGAAATAACAGTGGTTCAAGGGAGAACACTAAATTTGTTTATGGGTAAACTGATGACTCAAGGGAGTATACGAAAGTTGTTTTGTTCAGGATAGACAATAGGAACTGGTCATTCCTGGCTATGGGTGGTGTTCCTTCGAGGGAGCTCACAAGGTAATTAGGCAGCTTCAGTATTTTGGATACCAATCAAGGATTTATTACTAGAATTGGTCTGATAACTACTGAGCTAGGTGTGTGCAGGCCTAGGTTCATTAACATCTGGAGCAGAGATCCCCCATGATGCAGTGCATCCCTGCTTTTCTGGTCCCAGAGTTCAGTGCGGTTCTTGCCTTGGAATCTCTGTTCTCCATTCTGTATGCTAATGAGAAGCCTCCCTGTCCCATCTTCAATGCAAATGAGGTTAGGGGAGTTGGCTTAATCCTATCACCTTTGTCTGGAGGGGTTTAGATGTGTCTCCCACTGCCTTTTCATTGCTTTTTGTAAGTCTTTCTGCTGATCGGTTTTGGTTCAAGCAGAGGCTGGGGAGGGGGATCTTTTGTGAGTCAGACAGGCTGGATACTGTGCTCTGGTTCCCCAAGAACACAGAGCTGACAGGTAACATATGAACATTTGAAAATATATGCACATGAGTTCCGATCTGCCTCGAGAGCTGGGATACCTTCGGGTTTCAACTTCAAACCTGCATAACACACGCCCGGATTGTTTATTTTTTAAACTTCACTTGATGTCTAGGCCTCTGAGATCTACAAATGCTTTTCTTCAAACCCTCTAAAAACAACCTCTGCGCTAAGATCAGATATGAGAGGTTTTGTCCTATGAGAGTTTCTATTTGTTCTCGAAGGTTTGAGTGATTGCAAATAGGGGTTAAGTAGCAAAGTACTAGCTGAGCCTTAATTGTACTATCAGTATTGTAACTAACCTGAGAATTGCTAAATAGTCTGATGTATAAAGCAGTGTGCAATAACTGTATCACATTAGTGGGATCTTGTCAGGCACATTGTGCTAATTTAATCTGTCTTGGTTGTATAATTTAGGCCCTGTAGTTGCTGAGGGAACTGTATGGGCACATTCCTACATTTATGTGGAGTCCAACTGTCTGCAGTGGGGCATAAGGTTAGATTGTGAGGCCCTCTGGGCAGAGACCATATCTGTGTTCGGTACAACACGAAACACACTGTTTGCACGTAACAAGCAATATAAATGGTTTTTAACTCTTTCCCTTTTAGTCATTCTAACAGTAAATGTCCTCTGCCTGTTGATTTTTGGCCTCCCTTTTGCCTAATATTTTCTGTGGCTGTTTTTCTCAATGGCACAGGCACCAAAGCGGTAGCACTTTATTTACTTTATTGCCTGTACCAGCCATGTGGCACTTGAGAAGGAATGTAGAGTGTGGGAACTTGGCAGATGGGTATGTGAGAAGCTGAAATGTTTAATGTTTAGCTAATTGTGCTGTGGTGTGTGTGTAGTGAGATGCTGGCTGGGCTGCATCTCTCAATCTGCCAGTGTAGTAAACAGATAATAAAATAGAAAGGAAGGTAATTGATGAAAATTCAATGAAGTTATAGCTGCTGTGTGTGTGTGTATGTATTTACCCAATTAATTATTGCTGCTTTGCTTGCCATAATTGTATATAAGAGCATGAGAAAAAAAAGACTTTTGCTACAAATCAATTTGTTTGTGATTGTCTGTCAGTCATGTCCAGTGCCCACACCAGTAGAGAGAGCTGGGACACTAGTTGCATCTATGCACTTGTGCTCATTGTTTCTTTTTTTAATATGAAAGTCATTTGCTAGGTCCTGGTCTTAGAAGGTGTTGGGCACCTACAACTTCCCATGACTTCAACGGAAGTTGCAAGTGCTCATCATCCCTTGGAATCAGGCCCTTACTGAGGATACAAGGCCTGTATGGGGCCTTTAAAAGACTCTTCTTGATTTCAGTGGGCTTTGAGTCTGGCTCTTGGTTTATTGCTGTAGCGGTAAATATTGTGTGGGGTGTTCAGGTAGCCAGAATGCACACTGAGCCAAATTCTACTCTGCTACTGTGACTAATGGAGCTGCGCACCTGTAATGGGCAGCGGAAGGTGGGACTGTATTTTGTTTAACACCATCAGACTGGTGTGCTTGGAGATTCAGTGATAAGTAAGAATGTCATATTTTTTGCATGTATGTAAAAGAGAACTATTAAGTAATACCCTGTGGGCCAAGCCCCTCCAGACACCTTAGGAACTCTAGGTTCTGACCCCTTCTATCATGACACAAGCTGGATCTGTCTCCTTACAAAGTGACCAAAGCCATCGGTCTGGCTTGGCAAGGACTCTAGGAGCTTGCTGCTCATTTGTTTAGACGTAAGTAGCCTCCCTTTCTGACCGTGGGAAACCAGTGGTACAGGTTGTCTTCAGGGCAAGGAATAAAACACAGGAAACCAAACCTGATTTGTCACAGGGTGACTGGACCCTGCTGTCTCTGATATTAGATGGGTATGGGGAGACTCATTGTGAATGAGACAATACTCAATGTACTAAATAGTACAGATGCCCATTTCCTAACTCAAAAAACATTACAGCCAACACTGGGGAATTCTATAGTGGACCTCATCTTGACAGATGAAGAGGAACTGATCACAGAACTAAAAATTAATGGTAATCTAGTGTGATGGTGCTTGGAGCATGCAGGACTGTGAGTCACTTTGTTCCCTTCCCTTCGCCTCCAGTGTGAGTGAGACTTGCTTGTCCTTAAGTTGGGGGACAGCTCCCTGCCACCAGCAGCCTGTTAGCCACACAAGCACTCTACTCTGGGTTGTGCTAGCCCTTCCTTTACTTTGCAGGCTAACAATTGGTGCATCCCCATCCTAGGGCCCCTTTGGAGCATTCCCCTGTAGGGTCCAGCGCCGAACACAGAGCCAGAAGAGTACCCAGAAGCCACCTACTACAGGACAGGCCTAAAAAAGAAAATAACAGAACGCCACTAGCCATCACCTACAGCCCCCAACTAAAACCTCTCCAGCGCATCATCAAAGATCTACAACCTATCCTTAAAGATGATCCCTCACTCTCACAGATCTTGGGAGACAGGCCAGTCCTTGCTTATAGACAGCCTCCCAACCTGAAGCAAATACTCACCAGCAACCGCACACCATACAACATAAACACTAACCCAGGAACCTATCCTTGCAACAAAGCCCGATGCCAGCTCTGTCCACATATCCATTCAAGTGACACCATCATAGGACCTAATCACATCAGACGCGCCATCAGGGGCTCATACACCTGCACAGCTACCAACGTGATATATGCCATCATGTGCCAGCAATGCCCCTCTGCCATGTACATTGGCCAAACCGGACAGTCTCTACGCAAAAGAATAAATGGACACAAATCTGACATCAGGAATCATAACATTCAAAAACCAGTGGGAGAACATTTCAACCTCTCTAACCACTCAGTGACAGACTTGAAGGTGGCAATTTTGCAGCAAAAAAACTTCAAAAACAGACTCCAAAGAGAGACTGCTGAACTCGAATTAATATGCAAATTAGATACAATTAACTCAGGCTTAAACAGGGACTGGGAATGGTTGGGTCATTACACTAATTGAATCTATTTCCCTATGTTAAGTTCTCCTCACACCTTCTATGGGCCATCTTAATTATCACTTCAAAAAGTTTTTTTTCCTCCTGCTGATGATAGCTCATCTCAATTGATTAGACTTTTCCTGTTGTTATGCATACTTCCACCTTTTCATATTCTTTGTATGTATAAATATCCCCTGTCTGTGTGTTCCATTCTATGCATCCGAAGAAGTGAGCTGTAGCTCACGAAAGCTCATGCTAAAATAAATTTGTTAGTCTTTAAGGTGCCACAAGTACTCCTGTTCTTTTTTTAGAAATACCAGAGCGTACACAACCGCTTGTATGATTTAACTCAGGATCAGCACCTTGCCTAATAGCACAGCACTTATCTGTGTTACAGTGAAAACAAGAATAAGTTGCAAAGATGCAAGATTAAAATAATAGTGAGAGAGGATAATGGAAACAACAGATTACAAAATCATATCCCATTTTCATGAATGTAAATGCACTTCCTGTTTACTTCCTAGTTGTCGTTGTTCTCCAAATATAGTCCAGCAAACCTTTGAAGTGTAGCTCAAGAAAAAGTTCTTTTCCGCTACAGTGTTTCTCTTACCTGTTAGTTCTTTTCTGAAATTCTTAGTCTTTCATCTACATTCAGCTTAGATGGATGGTGGGAGATCCATTGTGAATGAGACAATACTCAATTTACATTTCAATAGCGAGACAGGTGAATAAACATCCCTCGTCTGACAGAAAAACCTATTTGTCAACTCTGCTTTGATACAGACTTTAAAACATATTCTCTCTCTATCTCTCTATCTCTATCTCTGTATCCTTATATAGTATCTGTACGTACATTTCACATTGCTATTAATGACCAGTTTGACCCTGCATTTCATTAAAGACCTCACATGACATTTTTTGGTGAACCAGAATGTACATACCATAATTAGCACATTCCTATAACCTCTTTGCCAGTTGACAGGAAGGGGTTCTTGGGTCATGCTTGGGACTTAACTATGCACTTCATTTTAAGTATGTGCTTAAGTACTTTGAATCAAGGCCAATTGCCTTAGACAGCTAATGAGTTGATCACATTTATAATGTGCAAACAGAATAAAGTCCAGAACAATAATACACTTGGTGCCTTCATAATGCTGAAAACAATTATGAGCAAAATCAGTTGAGAGGATTAATTTAATCAGAAATATGTGAATGAGACATGGGAATTGTTTAAGCACACTTTACTAGATGACTAAAAAGCCATCAAGGAAAAAGTCTGTATTGGTTTAAAAATGACTTGGTTTAGAAGGGAAATGAACAAATGGAAGGAAAGGAAAGTTGATAGGAATGACTATAAATCAGAAGCTAGGAATTGTAGCAAATTGATAAGGGAAGCAGAGGCACACAAGGTGACATCTATGGCCCACAGAGTTAAGGACAATAAGAAGGAGTTTTTAAAGTTTATTAGGAACAAAAAGAATTCTAACAATGGTATTGGTCCATTAGATGGAAATGGTAGAATTATCAATAATAAAGCAAAGGCAGAAGTGTTCCATAAATATTTGTTCTTTATTTGGGAAAAAATCAGATGATGTAGTCTTGTCATGTGACAACACTCTTTCCACTCCACTAGTACCTTAGGAAGATGTTAAACAGAAGCTACTAAAGTTAGACACTTTAAAATCAGCAGGTGCAGAAAATTTCCATCCAAGAGCTGGCCGAGGAGCTCACTGGACTGTTAATGTTGATTTTCAAGAAGTCTTGGAACACTGGGCAAGTTCTAGAAGACAGGAAGAAAGTTGATGTTGTGTCAGTATTTTTAAAAAAGGTAAATAGGACAACTCTGTTAATTATGTCTGTCTTTCTGACATCTGTCTTGGATAAGATAATGGAGTGGTTGATACAGGACTCAATTAACAAAGAATTAAAGGAGAGTAATATAATTAATGCCAATCAATATGGGTTTACGGAAAATTGATCCTCTCAAACTAACTTGATATCTTTTTAAATGAAATTAAAAGTTTTATTGATAACAGTAATAGTATTGATGTAATATACTTAGACTTTTGTAAGACATTTGATTTGGTACCACTGGGCATTTTGATTAAAAAACTAGAAAGATATAAAATTAATATGGCACACATTAAATGGATTAAAAGATGACTAATTTATAAGTCTCAAAATGTAACTGTAAGTGAGGAATCATCATCAATTGAGAGGTGTATTTCTAGTGGGATCCTGCAGAGATCAGTTGTTGGCCCTATGCCAATGTTTCCCAAACTTGGGACGCCACTTGTGTAGGGAAAGCCCCTGGCGGGCCGGACCGGTTTGTTTACCTGCCACGTCCACAGGTCAGGCCGATCGCAGCTCCCACTGGCCGCGGTTCGCTGATCCAGGCCAATGGGAGCTGCTGGTAGTGGCGGCCAGTACGTCCCTCGTCCCGCGCTGCTTCCAGCAGTTCCCATTGGCCTGGAGCAGCGATCCGCGGCCAGTGGGAGCCACGATCGGCCTGACCTGCGGACATGGCAAGTAAACAAACTGGCCCGGCCTGCCCCGCCAGGGTCTTTCCCTACATAAGCAGCGTCCCAAATTTGGGAAACACTGCCCTATGCTATTTAACATTTTTATCAATGACCTGGAAGAAAACATAAAGTCATCACTGATAAAATCTGCACATGACCCAGCAATTGGGGGAGTGGTAAATAATGAAGAGGACAGGTCACTGATACACAGTGATCTGGATCACCTGCTAAACTGGGTGCAAGCAAACAATATGCATTTTAATACTGTTTTATGTAAATGCATACATCTAGGAACAAAGAACATAGGCCATACATACATGATGGGGGACTCTGTCCTGGGAAGTAGTGATTCTGAAAAAGATTTGGTGGTCATGGTAGATAATCAGCTGACTGTGAACTCCCAGTGTGACGCTGTGGCTAAACGGGTTAATTCGATCCTTGGATGCATAAACACGGATCTCTCAGAGGAGTAGAGAGGTGATTTTATCTCTGCATTTGGCACTCGTGCAATCACTGCTGGAATACTATGTCTAGGCCTGGTGTCCACAATTCAAGAAGGATGTTGATAAATTGGAGAGGGTTCAGCACAGAGCCACAAGAATGTTTAAAGGATTAGGAAACCTGCCTTATCATGAGAGACTTTAGGAGCTCAATCTATTTAGCTTAAGAAAGAGAAGGGTAGGGGGTGACTTGATTACAGTCTATAAGCACCTACATGGGCAACAAATATTTAAAAACGGGCTCTTTAATATAGCAGAGAAAGATATAACACCCTCCAATGACTGGAAGTTGAAGCTAGACAAATTCAGACTGGAACTACAGCATAAATTTTTAACAATGAGAGTAATTTAACCATAGAATCAAGGACTGGAAGGGACCTTGAGAGGTCATCCAGTCCAGCCCCCTGCACTCATGGCAGAACTAAGTATTATCTAGACCATCCCTGACAGGTGTTTGTCCAACCTGCTTGTAAAAATCTCCAGTGATGGAGATTCCACAACCTCCCTAGGCAATTTAGTGCTTAACCACCCTGACAGGAAGTTTGTCCTAATGTCCAACCTAAACTTCCCTTGCTGCAATTTAAGCCCATTGCTTCTTGTCCTATCCTCAGAGATTAAGAAAAACAATTCTTGTCCCATCTCCTTGTAACAACCTTTTATGTACTTGAAAACTGTTATGTCCCCTCTCAGTCTTCTCTTTTCCAGACTAAACAAACCCAGTTTTTTCAATCTTCCCTCACAGGTCATGTCTTCTAGACCTTTAATCGTTTTTGTTGCTCTTCTGTGGACTTTCTCCAATTTGTGTACATCTTTCCTGAAATATGGCACTCAGAACTGGACACAATACTCCAGTTGAGGCCTAATCAGCACGGAGTAGAGTGGAAGAATTACTTCTCATGGCTTGCTTACAACACTCCTGCTAATTCATCCTAGAATAATGTTCGCTTTTTTTTGCAACAGTGTTATACTATTGACTCATATTTAATTTGTGGTCCACTATGATCCCCAGATCCCATTCCACAGTACTCCTTCCTAGGCAGTCATTCCCCATTTTGTATGTGTGCAGCTGATTGTTCCTTCCTAAGTGGAGTACTTTCCATTTGTCCTTATTGAATTTCATCCTATTTACTTCAGACCATTTCTCCAGTTTGTCCAGATCATTTTGACTTATAATCCTATTCTCCAGAGCACTTGCAACCCCTCCCAGCTTGGTATCATCCGCAAACTTTATAAGTGTACTCTCTATGCCATTATCTAAATCATTGATGAAGATATTGAACAGAACCGGACTCAGAACTGATCCCTGCGGGACCCCACTCGTTATGCCCTTCGAGGATGACACTGAACCACTGATGATTACTTGTTGGGAATGGTTTTCCAAGCAGTTTTTCACCCACCTTTTAGCAGCTCCATCTAGGCTGTATTTCCCTAGTTTGTTTATGAAAAGATTGTGCAAAACAGTATCAAAAGCCTTACTAAAGTCAAGATATACCAAGTCTACCTCTTCCCTCCTAGCCCTAAGGCTTGTTACCCTGTCACAGAAAGCTATCAGGTTGGTTTGACAGGATTTATGCTTGACAAATCCATGTTGACTGTCACTTATCACCTTGTTATCTTCTAGATGTTTGCAAATCGATTGATTAATTATTTGCTCCATTTTACCAATGGTTGTGCCGGATTCTTCATCTCTAACAATTTTTAAACCAAGATTGGATGTTCTTCCTAAAGCTGTGCTCTAGGAATTATTTTGGAGATGTTCTATGGACTGTGTTATAGAGGAGTCCCTCAATAGTCCCTTCTGGCCTTGGAATTCATGAAAACCAAGGGGCAATACATGTGGACTGATTATCTGCTGCTCAATAAGCCTTAAGGGAAAGCACCTGGGCTTATAAAAGGGGAAAGAAGCAGGCTTCTAAAGGGACCTGAGTTAGGAGTGGGAAGCAGAAGAAAGAATGCTGTAAGTCCGTGTTTTCTTGTGAAAAACTTAAGAAATTGGACCCCAGAAGATGGAATGTTTTTAATATCTAGGCTGTGTGGACTTTGTAAGGAAACTGAGGCAGGCCTCTTCAGACCCACACTTGGCCAGAAAGGGGGGTGCTTTGGGGCAGGCCTCTGTCAGGTTGCTAAGTACTATGAAACCTGGTTTCCCCATAATCATTGTCCCGTTTCTCAAAGTTTGAGGCTGGGGTATCTTTTTTTTTTTTTTTTTTGGTTTGTTTTTTCAGGGCGAAGCCTTCCTGTGTGTCCCATTTCCCCACAACTTACCAGAAGCCTTGCTTTTCCTTCATCCACCCCAGAGACAGAACGGGAAAGAGGTATGGGGTCTGCCCAACTGTATGCCTGGATTGTGGGAAACAGGGAGATATAAGATGCCTATTCCATACTTGTCAGGTCTGCTACATTGCACAGGGCCCTTGGGAAACTGGGGAAAGCCCAGACTCTTAAAGATGCCGTGTTATGGAGGGATACTACCCCGGACTACTAGGGGATTGAAACTAAGGAGTGTGCGAATCCACTTTGGATGAAGGCAAAGTGAGTCCCTAGAGGTAATATGATTTGGGGGACACACAAAGGAATTGTCCTAAAAAAAATCTCAAACTTTAGGAAGTAGGATTATCAGTGTGGGGAAGCCAGGCTTCATAGGCTCTAGCAACCTTACACTGTGTCTTATGGCAACGAGCATACCTGCCCTGTAGTGCCCCCTTCTGCCCAAGTGTGGTTCTGCTGAGGCCTGCCTTAGTTTCCTCTTAAATCAGGCTCCCTTAAAAAGTCAGCAAGCCAGATATTCATAACCTTTCCCCTTGCTGGAGTCCAATTTATTAAGTCCTGAACCAAATCTTTCAAAAGAAAATTCAAACTTACAAAGTCTTCATCCCACTTGCGGCTTGGCCCAGTCCTTTTTGCTGGGAATTTGGCCATCTCTACAGGCCTTCCCCCTGCTGGCTCAAGAGCCTTCTTACTCCCTGCAGGCAGCTGCCAACAACCTGCAACTGTCTCTCCTCTTTTAAGGCCCAGCTGCTTTCCCTTACAGTCTAGGGAGCAGCAGGTAATCAGTCCAGGTACAGTGAGATCCTGCTCGTGAATCTAAAGCTAGTTGGAAAACAATTCTTGTTCCTGTGGGGAAAAAAATGTGAAAAAGGTTCTGCTTTCATTGAACTTTTGGGATTTTGTTGAAAAAGTAAAAGTGTTTCAGCTGAAAACTCAGCCACTGCTGATGAACCAAAAAAAAAAAATTATAAAAAAAAATCCTGGAAAACAGACACTTCCTCTAGAAATCTAACTTGTGATGAAAAAGATCCCTCTGACCCATGTTTGCCAGCCATGCATTCCCAGTGGGCAGGGATGGGGCTCTGTCTTTACTTCAGTGATGTTACTTAATCCCTTTTCTGCCCTTAGGTGGGGCATATACACATAGTCAGAGAAACCAGAAGATTAGGTTTACCAGGTGGCTCCTGAAAACAGGTTGCATTTGGGGACAAAAAGAGATGACACCTGTTCTTGAAATGAACTATGTTAAGCTAACAGTGGCTGCCTATAAAAAAAAATATTGCCAAGGTCAGTGGTGTTGAGCACTGAGCCAAAGCGAAATGGGCTTAGGCACCTATTTTGCTTTAAGCAGATGTGTTAAGTATCTTGGTTCAGGGCCCAGTTGCCTTAGATAGCTAAATACAGATAGACTTGGTATTTGCTGTAGTCAACATATTTGTTATAGCAGTTTTACAGAAATCCAAGGGATTACGTAAAATACTGAAGTAGCTTTGTTGATCTTTGGTGCAGCTGCCCATAAATTACATAACAGATTAGGGGGTGGGTGAGTCCTTAATTCTGCTTGCTTGTTTCAGTTACAAACATTATAAGTGGTGGGTGCAGAGGTGATCCGCGCCTGCTGATAGTGGGGTATGGGAAGAGATGGGGCAGCCGGCTTCAGCAGTGTTACTGAGCATGCTCAGTACAAGCCCAGCAGCAACCCTACATGTCCCCCTCCTCACCTGTCACCTCTGGGAGGATGCATCTTGAAAATCACCAAAAAATGTGTTACATAGTTTATAGGCAGCCCCAATGAAACTACCAAAGGTTAAGGGCCATCACTGTTTTAGCAGAGTAAAGTTTTAAACCATCACATTTTATATATATATAAACAACATTAGGCTCTCTTGGCAGCAAGCATCTTTCCTAATTATTTGGTGCATTCTAAACATGTGGCTTATCACATGGCCAAAAATATTTCCTCTTCACTGGTATGCAGTGGAAGGGGAATTAGGCACAAGAAAGGCATTCAGGAGACAGCAAGAGTTTAATTGAAACAACCAAGGAGAAGCATTCACCGTGTATCTATGCTGAACAACACTGGACGTGCCACTGATTGGCAGATCATTATTTATTTCTTCACTTTGATCATAAAATTACCAGGAAAGGCTTAATGGAGTTATAAATATCTTGTTTCCATGAGAGTCGTGGGAAGATAATTATAGCACTGAAGTCTTTACAAAGATAATATCATTCTGTACATACACAGTCCGAGAAGGCACAGTCCCATGGAATATGTATGGAACTAAGAGTCTGGAATCCTGGGTTCTGTTCCCAGTTCTGTGGCTGACTTCCTGTGTGCCTTTGGGCAAGTCAGTTAATCTTTCTGTGACTCAGTTTCTCCTCTGTAAAATGGGGATAATGATACCCACTATTGTGAAGCACCTTGCAGGCTATAGGTTAGAAATGCTAAGTATTATCCTTATTTAGCAAAGCACTCAAGCATGTGCTTAAGCTCTGTTGAAATCTATAAGACTTCAGTATGTCCACATAGCTCGCAGCATTGAGCCTCCCAGCTCGGGTAGACAGATTTGGGCTTGTGGGCAGAACCATCCCTAGGGTACGGTGAATAGGGATGACCACCCTGGGCTCTGCGCTTTGGGGGGTCCCGCACTTTGTGAGGAGGTGGGTGGGGAGGTGAGGTGGAAGGCAGGGCGTGCAGGTGGGTGGGTGGTGAGGAGGAGCCCCCCCAGCCAACCTCCCCCCGCAGCATCTCCTGCCCACCAGCAGGCCCCACTGATCAGTTCCTTCCCTTCCCTCCCAGCACCTACTGCCCATCAGCTGTTTCATCTGTAGGCGCTCAGGGGGAGGGAGGGGGGAGGGTGCAGCGCGCTTCGGGGAGGGGGCAGAACTGGGTGGGGAAGAGGCAGGGCACGGCAGGGGTAGGAAGAGACAGGGTGAGGCCCTGGGGGAAGGGGTGGAGTGGGGGCGGGGCCTGGGAAGAGCCAGTGGGAGCATCCCACGGCAGATAGAAACTCAGTGCTTATGTCCCGGGTCCCGCACCCCACTATGGACAGCCCTGCTTGCAGAGCTCCCACTGGTGCTCTTGAAATAACCGTACAGACAACATTTGAAGTCGCAGGTTGGGCCGGAGTTCGGGCTCTGAAGCCTAAGGAGGGGTGGGCGTCAGAGCCCGAAGTGCAACGTCAAGGCATTGTCTACGGAGGCATTTTTAGAGCCCGGCACACCGAAGTCTGTCAGCCCAAACTGGGAGGTTCTTTGCCGCGGGCTGTGCAGACATACCCTAAGTGCTTTGTACAACAGGGGCCTATAGTATTTGTGTTACTCATATATGGCGTATAAAGCAGCACAAATAGAGCTACAAACCTAAAATAGGCACAAGAAAGATTTTAAAACGTTTGGTGCACACTTAAAGGAATGACACTGGTGGACTACACATTTTGCTATTTACAACCCCTTCAAAATATTTTGTACATAATTTATGAGTTGCACTGAAAAAATGTATAAACAAGTTTAGTTTAGGACAAAACAACAATCCCCCTTTCCAACCAAACATTAGTAAAGAATGTTAGCTTGAAATTGTGCAACGTTTGTCTCTGCATGTTAATTTTGCAAAATAAATTTGGACTATGCTATTATGCCAGTGTATTATTTCTCTTTCACTACAGATTTGGTACAGCACCATTCCCAATTACCAGACAGTGGCACATAACACAGTAACAAACAACCACAGAGCATAATGTAGTCGTATAATGCAATTGTTATTACTAATTCCTGGGAAGCAGTGACTCCGAAAAGGACTTGGGGGTCATACTGGATATTTAGTTGAACATGAGCTCTCAGTGTGATGCTGTGGCCAAAAGGGCTAATGCGATCCTTGGATATATGAACGGGCATATTGAGTAGGAATAGGCAGGTTATATTACCTTTGTATTTGACACTGGTGTGACTGTTAATGGAATCCTGTGTCCAGTTCTGGTGTCCACCATTCAAGAAGGATGTTGATAAATTGGAGCAAGTTCAGGGAATAGCCACAAGACTAAGTAAAGGATTGGAAAGAATGCCTTAGAGTGAAAGACTGAATCTTTTAATCTGATCAAAGAGAAGGTTAAGGGATGATTTGATCACATTTTATAAGTACCTACATGGTGAGCAGAAATTTGATAATGGACTCCTCTGTCTAGCAGATAAAGATACAACAAGATCTAATGGCTGGAAATAAGGCAGTTTTTCAATAGCAAGGATAACTAACCATTGGGACAACTAACAACGATTTGTGGTGGATTCTCCATCACTGGAAATTTATAAATCAAGATGGGATGTTTTCCTAAAAGACAAGCTCTAGTTCAAACAGGAATTAATCCAGGGAAGTCCTATGGCCTGCGTTATGCAGGAGGGCAGACTAGATGAACCCAATGCTCCCTTCTGGCCTTATAACTTATTAATACTGTAAATCTTTTCTCAGGCCTAGATTCTTACACCCCTACTCATGCTGACTTGTATCTTACTCTGTCCTGCTGAAATCAATGTAATTAAGGGTGGCAGAATCTGTCCTTCAGTTTGTACTGTGCTCTTATACAGACACTTCAATGAACATTTGGCGCAAGTAAATGTAATTGATTTAGCAACCAGCCTCCAGGATAATAAGATCCTGCTGGTTTTTATTATATTGGTACAACATAAATACCTTAGGATGTGGTTCATTGTTCCTTGGCACGTCTGTTTGCCTCTTGATATGCATGTGGGTTCTTGACCTGGTGCAGTGAGCTCTAAACTGAAGAGCTGCCTCCTGTCATCACTTCTCATGTGAAAAGTCTGTGTTAAAACCACACTTGACGTATTGTATCTTAAATTAATTAAGCACAAAAGCTTAGTTTGAGCCTTTGTTCTCTTTGGATCATCCATGATCATCTTTGATCAGCCTCAATCAGCCTTGTGATCACCCTCCCCCTGTGTCATTAACGAGGGAGTAGGGCTGACCTAGGAGAGAAGGCTTTAAAAGCCAGAGGCTAAGCCACCATGGGGACCATAAACAGGGGAGTTTGAGATGGAGTTTGTGAGAGGGAGTCATAATATAATCGCTATGGTTAGGAAGGGCGGCATCGCCAGTGCCAACACTTCTCCTGTCTCCAAGGGCGGCTCTAGGTATTTTGCCACCCCAATCACGGCAGGCAGGCTGCCCTGGGGCATGCCTGCGGGAGGTCCTCCGGTTCCACGGCTTCGGCATACCCGCCGCCAAATTGCCACCGAAACTGCAGGACCGGTGGACCTCCTGCAGGCAAGCCACTGAAGGCAGCCTGCCTGCCCCCCTCACAGCAGGGTGCCCCCCGCGGCTTGCCGCCCCAGGCACACGCTTGGCGTGCTGGTGCCTGGAGCTGCCCCTGTCTGTCTCCTCCACCTGCGCCTGTATCCAGATAGACATTCTAACCGTGGATGCCTCTACTTAGATCCTGGTGTGGATTTGAGCCAGGCTGGGGGGACCATCCAGTGTGAAAAGTGCCTGCTGGTGGAATCTCTCAGGAAGCAAGTGGGAGAGCTACAGGAGCAGGTGGCTAGGCTGAGGAGCATCTGTGCCTACGAGGAATTCCTTGAGTATTCATATGGAGACATCTAAGGCTGAGGAAGCTATCCAGCTCCAGAGGATTGCTGTCACACCACTGGGGGAGGAGGATATGGCTCTGTCACAGGGAGGACACTGGCTGCTGATTACTTCTGGCAGCAGGCAGCGTTCCACCCCTACTCCCAACCCACCCACCATGGAGATAGAAAACATATGCTGCCCTGGCGACAAGTGATGAGGAATCACCCACAAAGGTGGAGGAGGAGAAGACAAGTACCCCCAAGGCTGGGAGGATTGCAGCCACCACTCCCAATGTAGGGTAGTGGTGGTTGGTGACTCTCTTCTGAGGGGGATGGAGGTAACCCATCTGTTACTTGACATGGCATCCCAGGAGGTATGCTGCCTGCCAGGGCCCATATCCAAGACATTACAGAGGGATTGCCAAGGGTCATCTGGCCCTCTGACTACTACCCTATGCTACTCATCCATGTGGGCACTAATGATACTGTGAGGTATGACCCTCAGCAAATCAGAAGTGACTACAGGGCTCTAGGAGTAAGGGTGAAGGAGCTGGGGATGCAGGTAATGTTCTCTTCAATCCTTCTGGTCAAGAGTAGAGGCCCAGGCAGAGACAGATGCATCCTGGCTGTGAGGATGGTGTCACCAGGAGGGCTTCAGCTTCCTTGACCATGGGATGCTGTTCCAGGAAGAAGGACTGCTAAACAGAGATGAAGTCTGTGGCAGGTTCCCCCCCGCCCTTCTTCAGGGTGCCACCTGCGACTGGGGTATCACTGAGTCTGCCTAACCCACCAGCCTTGGCTCCCTTGACACTGTATTGCTGAGGCAAGCCAGCCACACCCCCCATCGGCCTTCAGACTGCACTTTACCAGCACACATCCTGGTAGGGACACACCCAGCTGCAGCTTTACACACACATGCTGAGATCAGCACTGCATGGGAAGGCTCAGCTAAGGAACTGCCCCAGTACTCAAGTGCACTCCCACTCTAGAGGGTAGACCCAAAATTGTACCGTCTTGCACTGCACAGAAACTTGTACAGCATAAGCACATGAAATATCCCCCCCCCCCCACCAATGTGGAGAGAGAGATGCAATGGCTTTTTGTCCCCCCAGTTATGAATTCCACACACTGGGTTTTAGACAAAACACAAACAAGTTTATTAACTACAAAAGATAGATTATAAGTGATTACAAGGCATAGCAAACAGATCAAAGCAGATTCCCCAGCACATAAAACAAAATTCAATCTAAGATTAATATTCTAAAGAAATTGGTTACAAGTAGAAAATTCTCACTCTAAATGATGTTGTAGGCAGATTGCAGAGACTTGCTGGCAGCTTAAAACTCACTCCAGATATTCCTTTCACAGGCCAGACACCCTCTAGCCTGGGTTCAGCCCCCCACCCATCCCCACCCCACCCTCAGTCTCTTTGTTTTTCAGGTGTTTCCAGCAGCCTTCTTTTTTGGCAGGGAGTTAGTGAAGAATCAACCATGATGATGTCACTCCACTGCTTTAAATATTTTTTGCATATGGTGTGAATCCTTTGTCTCCCAGTGTGGTTCCCACCCCTGGTTAGCGGGAAAATACTAGTATTATCATGGAATCCAGTACCAGGTGACTTGGTCACATGACCATGCAGCCATAACTCAGAGGCTGTTTGTAGCATCTCCAGGAAGACTTCTCAGTGCATGATTAGCATCTTCAAAGACCTATTGTTCTCCCTAATGGCCCTTCCCAGCTAGACATCTAGACTTACTGCATTCTGCCTAGTGGGCATTCCCCAGGTGTAAACACCTTTGTAATAGATGCATAGACAATATTCCTAACTTCAGATGCAAAAATGATACATGCATACAAATAAGACAATCGTATCCAACAAATCATAACCTTTTCAATGATACCTCACATGACCTATCTGGTATAAAATACATCATAGTTATGCCATAATCATATCATAACAATATCTCTATGAAGACTGGGGGCTTAGTGTTACACAGTCCACCTATCGAGGAAGGGGAAAGGCATATTTGGATACAGACTGACTAACCTAGTGAGGAGGGCTTTAAACTAGGTTCGAAGGGGGCAGGTGACCAAAGCCCACAGGTAAGTCAGAAACATGGAGACCTGGGAGAAGGGTTGGAATTTGGGATGCGGGGGCATGTGCTGTTATAGCAGGGATAAGGGAGAGACAAGACAGAACTGTGGAGTGGAAATCAAATCAGAATCATAGATGTCTGTATACTAATGTGAGAAGTATGAGGAATAAGCAGGAAAAATTCAAAATGCTAGTAAATAAACACAACTATGATATAGTTGGCATCACAGAGATTTGGTGGGATAATACACTTGACTGGAATATTGGTATAGAAGTGTACAGCTTGCTCAGAAAGGAAAGGCAGGGAAAAAGGGAGGAGGTGTTGCCTTATATATTAAAATGTATAAGATAATAAGGTGATAAGTAACAGTCAGCATGGATTTGTCAAGAACAAATCATGTCAAACCTCCTGATGGCATTCTTTGACAGGGTAACAAGCCTTGTGGATAGGAGGGAACCAGTAGCTGTGGTATATCTTGAGTTTAATAAAGCTTTTGATACTGTCTTCCCTGACCTTCTCATAAACAAATTAGGGAAATGCTACCTACAAGGTGCTACTATAAGGTGGGTGCATAACTGGTTGGAAAATCGTTCCCGTAGAGTAGCTATCAGTGGTTCACAGTCATGCTGGAAGGGCATAATGAGTGGGGTCCTGCAGGGATCAGTTCTGGGTCCGGTTCTATTCAATATCTTTATCAATGATTTAGATAATGGCATAGAGAGTGCACTTATAAAATTTGCGGATGATGCCAAGTGGGGCGGGGTTGCAAGTGATTTGGAGGATAGGATTAAAATTCAAAATGATCTGGACAAACTGGAGAAATGGTCTGAAGTAAAAAGGATGAAATTCAATAAGGACAAATGCAAAGTACTCCACTTAGGAAGGAACAATCAATTGCATGCATACAAAATGAGAAATTACTGCCTAGGAAGAAATACTGCGCAAAGGGCTCTGGAGTCATAGTGGATCACAAGCTAAATATGAGTCAACAGTGTAACACTGTTGCAAAAAAAGCGAACATCATTCTGGGCTGTATTAGCAGGAGTGTTGTAAACAAGTCACGAGAAGTAATTCTTCCACTCTACTCCATGCTGATTAGGCCTCAGCTGGAGTATTGTGTCCAGTTCTGGGAGACACATTTCAGGAAAGATGTGGACAAATTGGAGAAAGTCCACAGAAGAGCAACAAAAATGAGTAAAGGTCTAGAAAACATGACCTATGAGGGAAGATTGAAAAAACTGGGTTTGTTTAGTCTGGAAAGAGAAGACACGATAACCATTTTCAAGTACATAAAAGGCTGTTACAAGGAGATGGGACAAGAATTGTTCTTCTTAACCTCTGAGGATAGGACAAGAATCAATGGGCTTAAATTGCAGCAAGGGAAATTTAGGTTGGACATTAGGAAAAACTTCCTAACTGTCAAGGTGGTCAAGCACTGGAATAAATTGCCTAGGGAGGTTATGGAATCTCCATCATTGGGGATTTTTAAGAGCAGGTTGGACAAACACCTGTCAGGGATGGTCTAGATAATACTTAGTCCTGCCATGAGTGCAGGGGACTGGACTAGATGACCTCTCGAAGTCCCTTGCAGTCCTATGATTCTATTATTCTAAAAAACAAAAGAAGATTCATCAGTTACCAAGTGTGAGGCACATGGGATCTGGGGGTAACGTTTTAAATGTTCTGTGTTGTAAATATGGGTAGCAGGCCGCTGGCTGGTAACTCAAAGATTTTGTATCCCCCAGCCAACTGACTACTGATGTACTCAGTAGGGTTTGCAGCCCTAGTCTTTGTTACTGCTAATTCAGATCTGGGGTGAATTTAATGTATCTGGCCCAAGTTCAGGAAAGCATCTCAATTCAGCAAAGCACTACGCATGTGCTCAATGGACCATTGACTGCTTTCCTGAATGTATTTATATACAGTAGATATATGTGCTTTTCTGAATTGGGACCTATATAGATAATATGACCTCTGCCCAAATGTCACATCCAGCTTAAACTTAATAGCTAGGTAACGCATGATAAAATGTAAAGTCCGGTTGAGGCCACTGACCTTTATTAAATAATGTCCTGTGGCTTGATATATTGCTATGTGACCCTCTTCCGCTGTCCAAATCTTGGTATTATCACCTGCTATTTTAAGCTTGCTTACAGAACTGGAATAAAACATGGATATAAAAAGGTGATTACAGCAGTGCAAGTCTGAGCTTTTAAGTTCCTTTTCCATGAAAACAAACCAAAGAATGTTTTATCCAAAAGACAGACAACTGGCTGTTGCTTGCCATGGACTTGAATCATGTACCACTTATTTAAGAGTCGAGTCTGATGTTCCTCTAAAAACAACCCCCTCCCCCCCCGAAACTGGTCATGATTTTCCTTCAGTTGTAAGTCCGTATATTTAGATAGAGTCTGTGGGCCAAATTTTCAAAATGGCCCCAACCTGGCCACTAAATTTGCAGTCACGGTTTTGTGGATATGCACATTTTTGCATATTGAAAATTTTGGATTTGTGTGACTGGATCAAGTAGCAATTAACTTATTTGCCAGCACAAATTCAAGTGCCAGGACATGCAAAAATTTGCAATCACTAAAGCCTCTACATCTCACCTCTTGGGGACATGGACTCTGACCCTGAAAGGCATTTGGGTGCCTAGCTCCCACTGAAATCAAATACCTTTGAGGATCTGGTGCATAGTTCTCTTGTACATGGTTGGGAGATTCTGTCCTGTGGTTTATGCAAAAAAGCAGACACTCCCCTTTTTCTTTTCTCACTTCACACTGGCACATCAGGGCAAGAGAGGCCAGGTTTGACCCCATACTGTTTAATAACAACTGTGCACCTGTGTCGGGTCCTGCTCCCTCACCTCCACTGTTCACATTTCACTAGGGACTGAAGTCTATGTGTTATGGCACCACCTCAGGGCAAACTTCAGTTGATTCATTTAATTATAGGCGTTTCTAGCAGGGTAGGCATTGTAGCAATTAGCTTTAGTACATTTTTTTAATCCTGAGCGTTAGCAGCATGGGCTTTGCTAGTAAATTTGTAGCAATAAACCCAGTTTGAAGCAGACTGTGCATGAGTCCCCAGGTCTGTGTTAACTTCAGGGATACTCGTATAAAATGTGATTGTTGTTACTTGTCTGCTCATGCTGCTTATTTTCTATTGGCTGTACATATTTGCAGTGTCATATAAAGGACTAATAAGTTAATCATAATAACTTATCATCCACACTGCTCTGCTTCTGAAAGCATAATTATTTCTATAGCAATCTGTTGGAAACAAAGGCACATTTAGGCCTGACAGAATCCTGCTGTGGATTTTAAGAGTTTCTTTGGATAACATTTAACAGCATAAGCATAAGTAGAACTGCACATGTGCAAGAAATTGTAGAGTAGTCATGTTTGTAAGAAAAAGAAACGACAAAGTAGCTAAAAGGCTAGAAAAGACTGGTCTGAACTAACAATAAACCAGTACTGATGGGGAAGAGGAATTAACGGGGAAATGGGAGCCTAACTCATAGATAGAAGAAAAGATAACAAAAAATTATAAATAAGTTTGTGTAACAAAGGATGGCTGAAGCTGTATTGTCCAGTGATGGAGGTGACTGTGATAAGATCATCCCAATGAGCTTCCCACTTGTGAGTAATTGATCCCTGCTTGCTAAGTGTTTTGCTGTAATAGAGATTTGTTAAACCCATCTGCTGAGTGAATCTCAGCCCTACACAACCCACTGATGGTATCATCCTAATAATGAATGAAGATATCAGGAAGGAAAGAAGCAGATAAAAACTTAAAAGCAGGGATCATCGTTTCACGTAATGAAACAGAGGCAGAGCAATTCAGGAAATGATCTCCCAATGTAAGCCAAAATGTCTCCTAGGATGCTTTTCCAAAACCTTCCAATGAGGGTCAGTAGGTCCTGAAGCACTTTCACTGGCAAAGGCAACCATAAAGGTATCTACATCATTCTGAACCAAACATATCTAGCACAAGGGGCTCCTGGTCAATGCCTGGGCTCCTAAGTGTTATTGCAACACAAATAAGTAATAATACACTGCTACCCTGCTATAACCTGACCTGATATAACAGTATGTTAAAGCCCTCTAGGGAACATCACAAAGAGATTACTCATTACAGTACATATTACTACAATAGGTAGTATTTGTAATATACACTACTCATTATGGTATATACAAAGAGAAAGCCCTGAAAACCCCCTGACTTTTGGATAGCTACATAAAATTTAAACATTCCTAAAAATAAATCCCCAAAAATAAAATTAATGGACCTCCCAAAACAGAAGCTCTATTCACCTTGTATCTTTTGCTGCAGTTTGGGACATACTGGGCAAGTCACTCCTAATAAATCTCATCCTGAATATAAGAACCAGGAGTGGGCTTGGTTATGTATTAAGGGCTTACAATGTACACAGCACTGTACAAGAGACGAAATAAATATAGTTCCTCCCCAGAGGAGCTCTAGCCTAAAAGGAGCTGGAAATATGTGTACCAGGAAGGCAGGCAGGATGTTTAGAAACCACGTGCTGGACAGGCTGTGTTCTTAGTTTGGGTTTGATTCAGCTGGCGTCTTTGATACTCCTCCACAAACTGTATGTGCTGTAGGCAGCTATCAGACGGTTTCTTTGACTAACTGGCTGCTATTATATCCCATTCACCAATTTAGGGAGGAGGCAATCTATCAGCCTGGGAGACCATTTTGACAAGCCAGTTGCTGCAGCTTCGCAACTAAACATTTGGTTGAGCACAGCTGAGAACTCAAATGCTGCTGCTTGTAAACATGCAGCAGCAGCAACCCCGGGGCCATTCATGAGCAACCTGATCTAATGCCATTAGTGATGCTAGTGAGTGGTGCCTTCTGTTCTCATGAGGATGTGTATGCCATGGGGTGTCTCCACCACTCCAAGAACACGTTCAGTATATAATATAGCTTACAGAGGACTGAAGGGGAGCACAAACCCCACACCAGACAGGAAGGGGTTAATTAACAGACACAGGCTCAAATTGCCCTGCCCTGTAACACTTGTTGCTGGGTGTTAGGTTAGGCCGGGGGGATTTAAAAGGAGGGGAGTCAGGTAATGGCCTAATAGACAGGGCATATAGGTTGCTGGGGGAAGAAGCCTCTTTGGGGCTAGGAGCTGCCTGGACACTGCATTAGGCCTGAACCATATTGTTTGTGTGATTGAAACTCAGAAACCTGATAGTAGACCAAGACATTACAGCTGGGGGCCCCCCTGCCAGGAAGGGGGCTAACGGCTGGGCTGAGGATGTTTTTGTTTGGTGTCTCTAGTGGATTTTGACTGAAGGCCTCAGTTACCCTGGAAGGGGTGGAGTGCTCTGAAGTGATTTGACGGGAGGACTAAGCCACATCTATAGGGGGAGTGGTCTGAATAGCATGGGGGGAAACTGAGGCAAAGCTGCTGCATTATACCATGGGAAGGAGGTGCTGGGATGGCACCTCTATTATAAGGACTCTAAGGAGTCAGTTAACCAGTCAAGATAGAAGCAGTAAGAATTGCTGTTATGCTTCAAGATTAACTTTGTTGCAGAACAAAAGATTCTTTCTTTGCTAGCAGTAGAGATTATTTTAAAAGCTAGTGGAATTCTTTGTTCCTCTTACTTTACTAAGCATCAAGGCTAACAAACATTTCTCTTTAGTTAAAAACATTCCTCAGCTAGTATCAGAGGGGTAACCGTGTTAGTCTGGATCTGTAAGAGCAGCAAAGAGTCCTGTGGCACCTTTAGACTAACAGACATATTGGAGCATGAGCTTTCGTGGGTGAATACCCACTTCGTCGGATGCATAAATGCATCTTTCTCAGCTAGCTATGCAGGCACAGTAGTTCATTTTTCTTCAAAACTGTGGGTTAACTGTAACACAACAAATTTTTATTGGGGGGGCTCTAAGTTGAGTCAGGAATTCTACAATGTTGAAGAGAAAAGGACTTTTAGGGTGACTCATGGGCAGAACATGTTAACGCTGCCTCTGCTGTCAGTTGCCTTAGAATTTACTGTCACTTCTAATTAGTGGCTTGTGCAGTGATAATCCTAGTGGCTATGTTACAATATATATTTACTGACACATTTTTGGTAAAGGATTGGAATTATACAGCTAATCCAGAGAGACAGACAGACCTTCTGTAGCAATGTTTCATTTACATTTCATTAATCATTCCCTGCCACCCATAGCTGGGCAGGGTGCTTTGCAGACTAATAAAAGACCCAGCCCTTGCCCCCCAGTTTTATTTTGCTGTCTTTATTGCATTCTGCAGAAGCCCTTGGTGGATATTACACACATAAAGAAGGGTCAGATTAAGAGCTGTGGAGACAATGATGTCACCCTAACCAGCTACAGGGAATGTTCATGGGTAGGTTAATGTTGATCCAGTCAGCATTAATTTTACCCATGTTTCCCACTCTAATCGCTGGACTCTTCCTTTAAGGAGGATTCCTAATCCAGTAGCCGGTGAAGGAACTGGGGACATTCAGAGGGGGCAGCGATGGATAAGAGCCAGTATGTAGGACAAGAACTTTGTAGATCTTTATCTGCTTTGTTTGGGGGTGGGGGGAGACGAACTCCTTTCTTCTTCTGAAAGGAGAAAACGCTGACCCTGAAATATGTCCTAAGATTGCAGGACTGGGTCCTTGGTTGTATTTTGTGTGGGTGGTCACATATCAACACGATGGGCCTAATTCTTCTCTTAGTTGTACTGATTCACTTCTGTTGAAATACTGGTGCAACCAGAGTGTAACTTGGAGAACAGTTTGGCCCAGCAAATCAAATCCCAAGTATATTTACCACTCCCCTTATCTGCAGTGCAACCTGTGGGTACTGAGCAGCTCAGGGTTTGGTTCATTGGGTCTAATCCTGCATCCACTGAAGTCAATAGCAAAACTTTCATTGAATTCTGGGTGATCAGCACTGGGTCACTATTTGCAGATCTTACAAGGAGCTGCTGTTCTGTGGTTGGTTCAGGGATTCCTTCTCAACCCTGAGGTTCCCTGATAATCTACATATACTTGGGCCGTGGAGGATCCCTGCAGCACTCTGATATGCACAGCCTGGCTACTCAGACATAGTGTTTGAGTCCAAATTAGTAAATGGCAAGATTGCCTCTGAAAGGCAGGTTTCATTAGCTACCAGGGAGCTCTCTTTTCTCAGTCATTTTTAAATATTTTAAAACATAATTGCCCATTATTATGGAATTTTCCTAATGTGAGTGTTTAAATACTTACGGGGATATTCAGAACCCTGTCATTGTTTCCACTCTCATTAGTGCTTGCTTTGAAAAACATTTGATACTTTAAACACTGGAATCCTGTGTTGGTCTCCTCAGTTGTCCCAATAATAATGTTGAAATGCTTGCAAGAGTATTTCCAAAGCTCAGGCTTAGATGTTCCCAATTTTCCTAATTATGGGCTCGCTCAGCCCCCTCTGTGGAGATACCCAGGCGGTGAAAGAAAAACTCTGCCTGGTGAACTTTGACTGTCTTCCAAGCATGAACTTCAACTGGAAGAGGCACTGAAGAATGAATGGGGAAAATCAGGATTGTTGACTTCAAAGAGGAGACAAGTAAGAGGGGATGTGATACAGGGATATGGCATGTGAATGGTGCAGCGAAAGTAAATCAGGTGCACCCATCCTCAGAATACAAAAAACAAGGGGACAGTCAATGAAACTGAAAGGCTACAGGTTTAAAACTGAGAGACCTTAGACATGTTCAATATTCTTTTAATTCTGCAATTTAGATTGTAAACTCTTTAGGATGGGGACTGTTTTCTGTGGTTGTACAGTGCCTAGCACGATGGGATCCTGGTTGGTTCATGACTTGGGCTCTGACATGCTATTGCAATACAAACAAATCATAATAATTAATCTATGGATTACAAGGGTATCCACCCACAATAGTAAGAATTAAAAAACAGAGAACAAAGACTTTGGAAGGGATCTAAAACCTCATGCTTCAGGACATAAGGACAGCCTCTAAGTAATGGAGTCCGGAAGAGACTTTCCCTGTGTGACGGTTGTCCTACAACTATCCACTGCAGGATTTCTTGCACCATCTTCTGGCACTGTCTGAGATAGGACTCTAGTCTCATTCACCACAGCAAGTCATAAGGGCCGTTAGTGGAAAGAGCTTGAGTGAATTGTAACCTTTCTATTGGATTTTTTTATATATTTACTTAACAGAGAATCATACTTTCTATAGACATCTGTAGGATGTTTTAAAAAATTCTGTGGGAATGATCTCATTCTCTGTTACATTTTATAGATTTTTCACAGCCATTTCTGTAGAACTCTACTGATTTCATCCCCATAACATTTTATAGGAGTAAGGAGATACCACAGAAAACTTTACTCTGAGGTTTAGCAGCCTCTGACATGCAAATGGGAGAGACAGGAGGAAGAGAAACAGTTCTTTTTCCAAGAAAGCAGAAGATCAAAACTCTTAAACGACTTTCTTTTTAAAAGAAGACCCAGATTGGTCCTCTTCCGCTATAATGGACAGATATTTTCATCAGTTTGTGTGTGCGCAGTGAAATTGACATTCACAGATAAAAGTCTAATACTTCCAAGCCTAGTTATTATGATACTAAACTAGGGGAACACAACAGAGGAGAACGAGAGTTCTGGCATAGCAGAGATCTACATGCAATGCTTAATTTGTGCCAGAGCTTAGCCCTGGGACCTCCAGACTGGGCAGGTCATAATCCCGGCACCTCTGAGCTTGCAGGTCAATTATGAAAGTAAAATAATCTGCTTGTGCCCTGGCACCACTTTCATTACAAATTAAGCTCTGTCTACACTCCAGTGCCCAGACCCAGATGATGCCACAGAAACCTGAACTCACCTCCACCTGGTGGGCAGAGTTTTCCCTTTGCCCCCCCCCCCTATGGAAGTGATTGTGAAGGGGGAAGAACAGAAATTCCCATCCTTGTGCAGAGAGGGGGGGGCAGACAGAAATAGGGTGACCAGACAGCGAATGTGAAAAATCAGGACAGGGTGTGTGTGTGTGTGTGTGGGGGGGGTAATAGGAGCTTATATAAGAAAAAGCCCCCCAAATCAGGACTGTCCCTATAAAATTAGGACATCTGGTCACCCTAGACAGAAACCTCCACCCACTTGTGGCGAGGCAGTGACTGATTCCCACCCCGCACCCCCTCGCCCAGCCTAGCGCAGCAGCCGGGGATGACACGAGCTCGGAGCGCGGGCGTGCTGGGGAGGGCGCGGGGGGCGGGGGCGTGTAGACGGGCTCGGCTCTCCCGCGCTGGTTGGCTGGTGTGTGTGGCTGAGCCGCGGGGCTGGCTGATTGGGCCGGCGGCAGCTGAGCCGCTTTGTCAGGGTGACAGCAGCTCCCCGGAGCAGAGAGCGGAGCGGAGCAGCGGGCGGCGCACAGGGGGTGGGGGGAGGAAAACGAGCCCCAGCAGGTAAGTTCAGGCGCAGGCTGCCCGGTGTCCTTGCAGCGTGGGACCCTCCCCGGGGGAAGCCATTGCCAGGAATACCCCCCCGGAAAGGTATTCCCCCCCCCCCGGCCCGTTATCTAACATCCCCCAGGCATGCTGTCCCGGGGGGGGGCTAGGGAGGGACAGTTCCCTGCTCTTCCCTGGCGTGGGAGGGGAATGAAATCCCGCTTTGCCCCAGGCGGAGGGGGTGTCGCTGACGGGGCGGGGGGCAAGAAATGAATCGTGCCCGGCGCTTGGTGTCACGGGGGATCAGTAATTCTCATGTCACTGCTCCGATGGGCCCCCCCCTTGGTGTCCACTGACACCAGCCCCTTGCAGGGGCGTTCTGAGCCTCCACTGCTTAAAGGGGTCTGGAAAAAACCTGTGGGTGTGGCGGGGGTGTTCCTATCATCATCCCCTCGGGGACCCAGCTCAATTTTTTTCCATTTTGTTTTGGCTGGGTCTGTGACCCGACCCCCTCCCCCGATTTCCCCCTTCCCAGTGCGCACACATCGAGCACTGCAGACCTCACAGGACAAAGCCACCCTGCGCTGTCGGAAACGTTTTGGGGCAGATTGTGAAGCCTTTGGGGGCAGGGACCAGGTATTTCGGGGGCTGGTGGAGTATTGAGTACAGCCTTGGCATGTTGCAAATACGGGGAGGGGTGTTTGGATAATTCAAGGGGAGGGGGGCTTGCTGTGGGGTTTGGAAATAAATTACTTATTTGGGGATTAAAGCGGGAATTGACAAATGAGGGAGTGTCTCATGTTGGGGTGTAGGGATGTAAATAGGATTTGGATACAAGACCAGATATGGGAGATGCTAAACGGGGCTCTGCTGGGCTGGATTAAACATCTCCGCTCACCTAAAAACCAATGGAAGTTAAGTGACAACGAACCTGTTCTGACGACTTTGTGTTGCTTCAGCGTGTGGCAGTACAAAGAAACCTGCATCACAGGCCCCTCACAAAGGGACTCCCCTGTTTTGAGAGACCACTATAAAGACAGCCCTAGGATTCTACTACGGTTTTATCTGACCTCAGGCCATCTCTCCTCAGCAACCAATTTTCCCCTGGATCCATGAGTAGTCATTTAAGACAGGTTTCACTCCCCATCACCTTCTAAGTTTGTGTCCATAAACTCCTCATGCATATATTGTTTTTAGCAACTAGATTAAAAATAAAAGTGACAGATTCTATAATGTTTCTATGGATTTGTTAGCGGGGCTTATAGTTCACATTTTAGATTTTCATAGTCTTCTGTAGCTATATATAGAAAAATAACTTGCTCCAGTTTTGTTTGTTCATAGAGGTTGCTCTGTGGAATAATTAAACATTGTTCTTTTAAAATTACAGCATTAGTCCCAAGCAACTCTGTTGCTTCAGTAAACATACAAAACCAGTAAGAATAAACAGTATGCTTTCACAGTGAATACAACACCATCCTTTGAGAGTCTGAGCTCTGAGACCATTGTGCTGCTGGGAAATTGTCACAGAAACTACAAACTAACCTTCTGTTTTGCTCAGTGGATGGTTACTAAGTGGGAAAGATGTCCATATGTATTGTAAACTTGGCTTTGTGGTTTCTTCAGTGCAGTAAGAACTGAGGACAGGTGACCCCAGTTTGAGGAGGCTGGGGCCCATCTGACTAATGTATTTTATTCTGTCTTCTGCCAAACAATGTGCTTGGCTGGCTGGCTCTTGCTCATATGCTCCTGGTCTAACTAATTGCCATGTGTGGGGTCAGGAAGGAATTTTCTCCCAGGTCAGATTGGCAGTGACTTTTTTTTGCCTTCTGCTGCAGTATGGCGTGCGGGTCACTTGCCAGGATTATTTGCATATATCTCATGTAATAATTTCCCTGCTATTGCAGGGGCATTGGTGTGTCTCAGTATCTCCTATTCTCTGCCTATGGCACTCAATAGCCCAGTCTCCTGTGGGCTGCAATATCATGGCCTAATTTTGGTTGTTGGGTTTAGTGTACAGGTGCTAGGTTGTGCTGATGGCTTGTGATAGACAGGAATCAGAGTAGATGAGTACCTTCTGGTCCTAAAATGTATGGCTCTAATGTGGGCTCTATTTGTATCCTGGGTTTTGGTTTGTCCCCACCTGTATTAAGAACACTGATGTTTCACTTTTAACACTGATATGATGGTGTCTGGTTTGTAAACTTCTCCTATGCGCCAGCCATGACATCTATAAAGAAAGTTTCTCCAAACTCTTATATTTCCAATGGCTTCAGTTTTTAACTTCCAAATTGTGAGGAAGGTGCGATAGAAACAAGACTGCCTGGACGGTTATTGTTCGATAAGATTGTCTTGAATTTCTTTTCTTAAAAATACAATTTATTAGCCTTATCTTTTCACCATGTATGTCCATATCAATATTTTAAAAAAGCAGAGCAAAACTACAGTCCTGATCCCACAATGTGATGTGCAGACTGTGCACCCAAGCAGATCCCATTGGCTTAAAAGTTCTGTCCTACTGGTTGTCATGCCATGTCTATCACCATGGAGTCTGAATATCTTCTAGAGGTTCATTAAGCAAGGTGGATATCATGTGTGGTTCTCTCTCTTTCTCTTTGCGGTGGCAGTTGGGAAGAAATGTGTGAGGACTGGAGCCACCCATAGGCCCCAATTCTGCAGTACAAAACTTATCGGTATTACTTTACAGGCGTCCTGCATGAGAAGTGCCATATGGGCAGTGTGTCTTGTATGTGGGTGTTTTATTAAATGTAGCCAAAGGAAAGAGAAACGTAAAGGCTCATTGAAACTAATTAGAAGCCAGGTCTTAATGGAAAAATTACTATGAATGAATAAAAGTGAATGGCCCCTCTGGATATTAAAAACTCCCCAAAATTGTCCCAAAGGCTCAGCTAAACTTAACAGAGCCAGAATTTCCCTGGAAAGGATTAGGGGGAAGAAAGGGATTTGCATCACTTTACAAAAAGTCCCTCTGCCTTATCCTATAACTTCACCACTTTGTCAGAGGGAGAGAGAGGGTCCTTGCTTTCTCCTCTCCAAGGAATGATTTGAGTGCTCTCTACATTTGAGACATTTTTATTGCCACTAGAGGGAGCAGTGATAAACCTGAGGGTGATACAGGCTACATTGCTTCATTGTCTGCAGCAGTCCATTGCTTTTGTCACTTGGTGTCCAATTCAGCTATCTCTTTTTAGGTGAAAGTCCCACTGGCATCAACAGAAGTGTTTCCATGGTAGGGATTGTGGGACTGGGATTTTGGTGTAATAAAGAAATACAAAGGCAAGTTCTCCATCTAACTCTGCTCCTATTGCAGTCAATGGGAATTTGATTTAGGCCAGCGCTCATGTGTCTGGTAAAAATCCCATTGACTTTAATGAGAGCAGAGTTAGGCCAATGTTAAGTGCATTTGAAATTCTCAGAGAGATTGCTAATGTGTCTCTAGTGTCCTGGGACCAACCTGGCTACAACACTGCACACAACGCTTTGAAAATCTCTCACACAGGGCCTGAAGACAAAACTGCCATTGACTTCAATGGGAGCAGAAATGGGCCCCTTGCTCTTTGCTCATTCCTTTTAGATATAAAACTTCTGATTTATTTTTGGTTTGTTTTCCTATTTTTCTCATTTTCTGTGGAATTAGTTTTCCCAGAAGGTTTGCATCTATTTAGTATTATTTAGTCACTTGCAATTTTGGTTATGTTTAAACCTTCTTCATTAGTAGCATTTTGGTCTGTCATTCTATTTTTAGCTATGTAGTTTGTCATGGCTGGCAGCATTAGTCAAAAAAAGAAAAAAAATGCTTCCTAGCAGTTTCAAGAGATCTGTAGTATCTTGAAGATGTACCCAAGGGACCTTTTAAAAACTCTTCTAAGACAGAAAAGCAGTTTCTAAGGAAATACATTATTAGTTTCCATAAACATAGTAGAAATGGATATGTAAATGGTGGTAATTGAGTCCCCAATTCAGCAAAACATATGCTTAAGTCCATCCCCATTCAGCAAAGCATATGCACATGTGCTTAACTTTAAGCATGCGCTTAACTGCTTTACTTCAGGGTCTAATTTCATAATAATATATACTTAAATGTATTTTCAGTCTTTGACTAGCAAGCCATTCTCTGCTGTCCTGACGTCAGAATGCCCTTAGTGACAATTCCAGTAGAATTAATCAACTGGTGTCTATTGGTTCCTGCTGGCCTCTACTGATTTTGCTGGAGAACCATTAGTTCCAGGAACCAGTATACTACCTGAATACTTAAATAGATCTACAACCTAGTTGCCAGAAAAAATCAGCAGAGATTTTTCAACTAGAATTTCAACTAGGGCTCAGGAAAGTGAGGATTTTGGGTGATATAATCCATCTCGATGTTGAGGGCCTTCACAAAGTCTCTGAACCCCTTCAGCTATGAGGCATTACTGAGCTGAGAAGGGGATAGTGGCTTTTGCACCACTTGAGCACCCAGGTGGTGGGATCTGGGCTAGCTTAGAATAGGCTAGAATGGAGTAGAGCATTGGGATGTATGCAAACATAGTGGCCAGGGAACTCCTTATAAGGGAAGCGGAAGGGCAGTGGCCACTGGTGTGGGCCATACGCTGAAGGAGTGGTGGCAAGGGGCCTGCATTACCATTCTGTGGGTTAGGAATGGGTTTAACATGCACATATGGGTTTAACACACACACACACACTTTCTCTCTCTCTCTCTCTCCACATAAATGCTCTGGCTTTATGCAGGTTTGCAGTGTTGACCCTTTGGGAATTGTAGTTTAATACCCAGAATTAAAACCAAGGGCCAGACTCAGCAATGTTGTTTAGGGGGATGCATAGTGGTAAGATGATTTAAAGGAGACTCACTCACATGTCAAGGAGCCAGAAGAAGGTGGAACTTACATGAACTTGGACTCAGACTTGCCTCTGAATTTGACCTAACGTTTCAGACTCGGATAGGCAGGGGTCCTGCAATGGGATGTGGTAATGTGGTCCCTGATGCCCAAGCAAAGGCTCGTTGACTTCAGCAAGATTCCGGGCAATAAGATTCAGTGGATTCCATGATAAGATCACAGCGTGCTTGGATCCTTACATCTGAGGCTGTTTTTCAGTAAACGACTCCTACTGGAATTCTCAATAATTAATCAAGTATCATTTTTTTGTTATCTTAGGTGTTTGTAAAAGCTTGTTTATATAAAAGCTAAATTTGGGGCCAAATTTAAATTCAGTGTTTAAAAATATATATGTAACCCTTCTGCCGGGCCGAAACGATAGCAGCAAGGGCCGGGTTCAATACATAGGGGTCCCTTCCCCACAACATAATGCAAAACCAGCTCGAGCCCCCACCCAGTGACCTGGGAAAATCTTACACTCACCCCTGGGTGCCTCGAAGAGGAAATACTTCCCCTCTCGCAAGCACAGAGTTTTGGTATAGCAAAAAAGCTTTAATTACATGACAAACAACAAGCATTAAACTGGGAAAATACCTCAGCTAGAGTTCATAGGTCAAACCGTGAGCAAAGACCCACTCCAGCAAATTGGGCCATGTCCTTCTCTCGGGGCCCCTGAGTCCAGCAACCCCCAAATCACCCACAGTCCCACAATCCAAAAGTCTCTGTCCCGGGTCAGTGCAGCCCCAGAGCTCAAGAGTCTCTCTGCAGAGGTCCCCCTCCCCAGCCTGGGTAGAAAGGGGCGGGGCACCTTACGTGGTTTCGGGGCCAACTGCCCTCCCTCTTCATGGGGTTCTGCTTTCACTAGTCATCTCCGCAAACAGCTCAGCTCCGCTTGCTCTGTGGGCTGCTCCGCTCTGCCAGCTGCTCTGGTCCACAAGCTGTCCTGTGAGCCACTCCAGCCGTCCTCACAAGCTGCTTGGCTCCACTCACCCAGTGGCTGCACAAACTGCTCCACTCTGCTCTGCCAGCTGCTCTGCTCCACAGTATTGCTTCAGGCTCCCCCACTCATAAGCACAGTACTTAGTGCTCTCAGCTCAGCAAGTCCAGCTCTTCAGTGATTCCAGCTCTTAGTAGGGGAGCCCCAGTATCAGTGAATTCAGCTCAGTACCCTGCATTTAAATTCTTATGAGAATCAAAAATTAACTCTGACATTCCACAGTGGAGAGAGGCACAGGTGGAACTGGTGCTTCTGGCTCACACAAAGAGCCTGCACCACCAAATACAGATCTCTGTCCCCAGCCTCTCTCTTTTCAATGGGTTTTGGAACCCATGTGCCCCATCTAGCAAGCGCTATCCAGCTGACAATGAAACCCCCCATCACAAGACAGTTTTATAGTTCCCCATTTACCCAATCAGGGTGACAACATTTCATTCCTCCTGCCCCAATAACAACGAAATTGGGGCTCCCACAGCTGTGAAAATAACCATCCCATGCTGCTTTGCGGTATGCTAAGTGGGGTGGGAGTGCCCATGCAAATAACTGAAATACCAATGCAACACTTTCCGCACTCCCCATAATTTACCACCAGATGTCAGGGTGGGGCTCATCCTGACTCTGCTTACATATATATATATATAATGGGTCTGATTCCCACCCACACTAATAGGGTGGTCTGCCCCTTTAAGGGTTAGGGGTTCTGGGGTCACACAGCCGAGTTGGATGATCAGAGGGCTGGGAAGGGCTCAGGTGTTTTCTATAAAGGGCTGAGAGAGTTCAGGTGGAAGGTAGCTGCAGGGAGGAGATGGGCTCCAGGTAGGGCAATTGAAAGGAAGAAACACCTTCTCTTTGACACCAAGAGCGGCAAGGGGAAAAGCACCTGGGAGCTGTGGCAGGCTGAAGAACAGCTTTGTTTGGGTGTTTTGCTTATGTCTTGTGTTTGAGGAATAAAAGGTTGGCCCAGAGGAATAACCTGAAAGATTCTAGGTGAGTCCTTCGTGGGCTTGGGGATGTAAATTGCCACGGGCACACAGGGGCGAAAGAAAAATGCAGGCCTGTTATTTACCAGGCTGCACGTGGCAATAGACTATATTGGTAAGGGATGCAAGGAGAGTATGGGTCACGATGCAAACTGCAGACACACACACGACTAAAATTAATCAATTTAAAGTTTTATTGGGGATAATTACAAGGGGTAAGGGAGCAGCGTATGATTAGCTAATAGAGTTAATGAAACTTAAAACACACAATGACTAAAATATCTACTAACAATATTTATAAACAAAGATGCAGCATTTAGTAAGAACCGATACTTACAAATACAAACCAACGCATAACGACCGGCAAACGTAGAAACTCTGTTTGAAACACGTGAGCTGAGAGAGAGGCTTCGAGGTGATCAGGCTCGGTTACGGGTGTACACAGGATTCGTTTTTCTTTTTCCTCTCCCTGCCTGCACATGGCAGGCAGGCCTAAAGTACCAACTATGACGACATAGAAGTGTCATAGGGGACGGGGCCCAAAACCTGTTTGTGTTCGTTTCTGATTGGCACAAGCAAAGTTTACACCAAGTAGGGGAGCAGGTGCCTTAAAGTCTGGCTTCGCTCCCAAAAGGTGAGGAAATGCATATTGTTTTAGAATGCGTTCAACACTGAATGACAAAAGAAGAGGCCAGGGCAATACCGGTATGGGCAAGTTTTACAGGATGCAGACAGGAACTCATCTCAACAGGGGAGACAGGCCAGCAGCCTTACAGGTCTCCTACATTTTCAGAGCTGTGTGCAGTGGTAGTAAATAAGTTTTGCCAGAAACAGTAGAATGGGGCTTTAGTGTAAATCCAAATGTGGCCCAGTTACTATATTATGCCAATATACCTGCTTAAAATAACCAGTGAGATGGACTGCAGTCATTTATAAGGAATTAATGATCTTTTTGTGGGGGGGGTGAGGGGAGGAGGTTTCTAATGACACCATGGGCTGGTATTATTATTAAATGATTGGCTGAATTATTGGCAAGCAAATGTTTCTGCCCCGGGTTTGTCTTAGGTGATAAATGGATTTAATGGGTGAGTAAATACTACAACAAAACAGATGTTTGATAACCACAAAATCTTTTTCTTAGGAACATAGTCCAGCATCGTGACATAGATGAGAAAAATCTCCACTTGTGAATGGCTGAGAGGTCATTGGAAGAGTTAGCGAATTCTTCTATTGTTTACACCAAGGCTAAGAAAACTTAGATTTGGAACAAGAGTTGACAAATCAAATCACATATGTGAATCTTAATTGGGCCTGGCTACAGCTGAGTCCATATGTTATCTATTAGCCGATCAGATGACATGCAAATCCCGGTTTCCTAATGACTTTTATTTAGCCTTGATAATGTTTCAGAGACTTCCTAGTTGATATCCCAGAGGAGCCCCCACTTCTAATGCCGATAGACCCCGATTGGCAGTGACTGGGATCAAACTTGGGACCTCTGGAGTTTAATGCATGAGCTAAAATGTATTGGTTTGTTCGCTGGGGTTGTAGCAGCCTCATCAATCTCTAGCTGGCCTAGGCATCACTAGAGGGGGACAGAGTGCAGGCCTGGGGTTACACAGTCATCAAAGATACTAGATAAACAAGGTGGGTGAGGTAATATCTTTTATTGGACCAACTTCTGGTGTTGAGAGAGACAAGCTTTCGAGCGGACACAGAGCTTTACAACAACATTGCATACAATCGTTAAGGATGTCCGTGCGTTTGTGGGAAGACCACTGTGTGTAGGTGCGCTTCCCACCTTGTCTTGGACAGAGGATATTGTTATCCCTCTGCCTAATGGCAGTGGATATCAGAGCCTAGCTGGCTGGCATCTTAGTGGAGAAGAAATCAATGGCTTGGAATCTGGATATATTTTAAGTGTACCTTGTTTTATCTATAGCACCAGTCCTGGAATGAATGTGGTTACAGAACATGCAGGACAATCCCTTCTCAGGAATCTCGACCCAAAACTGACCCCCCAGTTCCCAGAGACCAGCTCTGCCTTAAGAATTTACTCCAATCGTAGGCCAATGCAGAGAGAAATCTCTCCTGCAGCTCATACAGCAACCTCTGTATAACCTTGCATAACAGAACTAACAGCAGCACACATCTTCCTAAGGCTGAACATTGTCTCCCAAACAGAGAAAAAGAACTTGGAAGACTGAGTAACACCATCACCTGGAGGTACCTGATATAACAATAATCCCCTTCAGAGGGTTTGCTTTTATTGCTACCTTAATTAACACAAAAACAAACACCAGCTTTCTCCCCAAGCTTGGCTGCCCTTCAGATTTCCTTGCAGGATCTCTATTGCTGCCTGCTGTTCCTTCTGCTTGAGAGACCCTCCTAAACTGGAGCTAATTGGACACACCTGCTCTAACCTTAGAGTGACTTATGGTACATCTAACTACCTGCCGGATTGGCGGGTAGTGATCGATCTATCGGGGATTGATTTATCGCGACTAGTGTAGACACGATAAAATCGATCCCTGATCGCTCTGCCGTCGACTCCAGAACTCCACCGTGGCGAGAGGTGGAAGCGGAGTCAACAGGGGAGTGGCAGCGGTCGACACGCTGCTGTCCTCATGGCCAGGTAAATCGACCTAAGATATGCTGACTTTAGCTACGCTATTCCCGTAGCTGAAGTTGCGTATCTTAGGTCGACATCCCCCCCACAGTGTAGACCTAGCCAGAAAAATATCTCTGCACCTCCCTGTGCATGGTTCAAATACCTGACATCAGGATGACTCAGTAGAAGAGGGGCTTAGGATCTGACACCCTGCTATAATTACATTTGATTTCTTTGCTCTCTTACAGGGCCACCTCCCCTCACATAACATCCCCTTGGAAACCATAGCAATTGCTTGCATGGAACAGTAATACTAGGAAAGTATTTAATCTATTTTTAGCTGCCTTTTAATGTAATTTAGCACCTGTAAACAAAGGGGAGCCAAGACCTTGTGACCAGCTAGCTCTCCACAGACCATTGGCAAAGGGTATGTTGACCACTGGTGGTCAATACACCAGGTTTTGGTACCCCTGGGCACCGCTCAGTACAAACATCACACAGTATGACTGTCTGACCCCAGTGTGTCAATATCCAGTGGCCTGGTACGGTAATTAGCTTGGGCCCCTAGAGTTTTACACTGAAGATACATCTACACTGCATGCTCCTTTTGTGCATAGAGAACATATAATCTACACCCCCTCCCCAGTAGCACAGGTACAAATAGCAGCATAGATGGTTAGGCACTGCTTAGGTAAGTAAAGACACTCATGAACCCTGTGGGTATGTACCCTACACGCCTCTCTACTTACCCAAGCAGTGCCTCCCTTTCCACACTGCTATTTTTAGCAGTCTGATGTCCTGTTGCTTCCCCACTCCTGGAGCCTCTTTCTGCTCCAGAGAAAAGGGCCAGCAGCTCCCTGCGGCAAGAGTCTTTCTTTGCAGCAGGGAAAATGATAGACTTTTGGGGCGACTTTAGATTCTTCTACATGAAGGCTTTCTTTTAGTCATATGCTCCCACTGCTAACCTCTTTGATGTAAGATAGCTGTATGCTGTGCAAGCCTGTAAAGCCAGTAGGGTTATACTGGGGTATAGTTATGGCAGATTGGGCCTGAAGGGTTCATGTTACTCATTGAGATTGTTTCTAAATATCCCAGTGGAGTTGCACACAGTATAAGCCTGGGCAGAATTTAGCCCTACAAGTTTTAGTTGCATCTTTATTTACAAATGTTAACAAGGAACAGCAAGCAGTATGCAAGAGAACAAGGCAAATCAAAAACATCTGAACAAACTATGCAAATGTAGCCCTCTAACCACTTCCTTTCAGAAAAGATAATTTCTCCTACAACACTTGCATATAGTTAATTGTCTTCAGTAATCTGGAGCTTCTAATAATTTTTCATCTGCATGTCTCCTCTTGGGGCCTGATCCAAAGCCCTGTTCTCAAGTCTATTCTCTGCCTTCCACCCCAAATGTTCATTAAAACTCCTTTAAAAAAAGTGTTAATGAGCTTAGAACAACAGGACATATATTCTACAGCAAACCTTAAATCCAGCTGCAGTTTATTCTGTATTGAAATAGTAGAATAACAGGGTGTTGTCTTAGCTATATGCACTGCTCTTTTCAATCTTTTTATAATATCAGGTTTTTTGAGGAGCTTTACCTTTTTTACTTTGATTTGAAATTTGGAACCACCCTTACAGAACTTTCATTTTTAAATCAGTTTTGAAAACCTCACTTTTGAAGGTGTGAGAGTGAGAAAGACACACATTGTAATGGACTAACGCACTGAAGTTGTGCCTCTGTCTAGCTGGAGTCCAGACTACAAGGCACCATGATTGGGTTTCCACTTACAGCACAGTTATCCCTTGACCCAGTGACAAGATCATTTGTTTTTGTAGAGGGGAGGGGACCTAAACCATGTCTTTACTTTCATGGGCCTTTGTGGTGTATCCTCATACTCATCTCTCATTCTGTATCGAGAGGTTGACTCCCCACCTCAGATCAGCTGATGACCAGCCTCTGTCTCCCACTTGTTAAATTTTCAAACAAGCACCTTTGTGCTTTCTCCCTTGTTGCCCCTCATGCTTTGAAGGAGTTCCTTGTAAACATCCAGAAAGCGACTTCACGATTCTCCTTCAAATCCTTCCTCCAAAATCCCCTTTGTCATGATGCCTACAAAAACAGTTGTCAGTAGTTAGACTGCTGGTGTGCGGAGACCACACTTTATCACGCTGCTTTTTGCTTTCTTGTACTCTACCAATCTCTCTGTATCCATCTGGTGTCTCTTGTACTTAGATTGTAAGCTCCTTGGTGTAAGGACCATCATTTTGTTCTGTGTTTGTACAGTATCCAGCACAGTGGGGTCCTGGTCCATGACCAGGGCTGCCAGGTGCTATGATAATATTGTAAATAATGTGCCAAACTTATGGACGTGTCCCAGAATTGTATCATGTTTTGACACATGGTTAGGCCTCTTTTAGGCTGCTAGTCAAAATTTTCATTAATGACTAGGTTATCTCTAGCTTGCTTCTTGCTTGCATATATAAACCTGCCCCTGGAAATTTCCACTACTTGCATCCGAAGAAGTGGGTATTCACCCACGAAAGCTCATGCTGCATAACATCTGTTAGTCTATAAGGTGCCACAGGATTCTTTGCTGCTTCTACAGAACCAGACTAACACGGCTACCCCTCTGATTAATGACTTGGATAATAGAGTGCAGAGTGTCTATAAAATTTGCAGATGACACCAAGCTGGGTGGGATTGCTAGCTCTTTGGAGGACAGGGCTAGAATTGAAAATGATCTTGATAAATTGGAGAAGTGGGCATCACACTCCAGGAAAGATGTGGACAAATTGGAGAGAGTCCAGAGGAAAGCAACAAAAATAATAGGTTTAGAAAACCTGACCTGTGAGTAAAGGTTAAAAAAAACTGGGCATGTTTAGTCTTGCGAACAGAAGATTGAGAGGGGAACCTGGTAACAGTCTTCAAATATGTTAAGGGCTGTTTATAAAGAGGACAGTGTTTGATTGTTCTCCATGTCCAGTGAAAGTAAGTCCATTACTTCTTGTCCTAATCTGCAGCAAGGGAGACTTAGGATAGATGTTAAGAAAATCTTTCTAACTACAGTACAAGGATTGTTAACCAATTCCAGTACTTAACTAGGGAAGCTGTGGAATCCCCATCACTGGAGGTATTTAAGAACAGGTTAGACAAACACCTGTCAGGGATGGCCTAGGAATACTTGGTCCTGTCTTAGTGTGTGGGGATGGACTAGATGACCTCTTGAAGTTCCTTCTGGCCCTATACCTCTATGATTTTATAATGTAGACATGGTCCTAAAACTTTGGTTTGAACCTCATTGAAGTTGATGGTAGTGTCCTGGGTTTCCAGCGCAAGCTATTGCATTGCTGTCTAGTGAAAGCGACTTTCAGATTGAGCTTGATTTCAAGTATCTCGTCTAGGACTAAGAATTCCTGGAGAGACTTGTGTGTATGGTTTAAAAGCTTTATAGAATAACCATAATCTTTTCTCCATGCCATTAGGAATGAGGGGAGAATCATATTTCCTTGGAATGCGAGGCCCTGGTCACTACGGCTGTGTTCTGGAGGATGGGGGACTTCTCCTACTCTACTCTATAGACCGAGACAAGGATATAAAGAGATGTTTTGCAGAGGAAGATTTTCATGAAATAACTGATTTCAATGATCTCCCAAACTCTCTCTTCGCTTGTAACGTCCACCAATCTGTGTTTGAAGGCGAGGACAGCAAGGTATGGTGTGACTTTTCCACTTACATGTGAAGTATGGAAAGTATTTGTTAACATTTCAATGGTGCAATGCTTGTTTTTACTGATATGGAGACTATTTTTTTAAATGGTCATCATGTATGAGGGAACTGGAGCACAGACTTAAGTCTTTTTTTGAGGGGAATAGGCAACAATGGTCAGCCCCAATATTTGACTCCTTAAATACGAGTTGCCTGCCAACTATAGTGCATAAAAAGGTTTTGGGTTTTGTTAATGTTGTGCAAATCTCCTCAAACGTGGGCACATGTATCATAGCAACCATCACTGCAGACATTGTGGAGGTGGCAAAGTTGAACACATGAAAAAATGTTTCTCCTGCTCACTGGTAACACATTACTGTGATGTTACTGCCTTTCATGTATTGCTCACAAATGTTTTTAAAATCTGATCTGAAGTAACTTCTCACCTGGGAAACTGGAAAAAGGTGGGTTCTTCCCCCTTCCTCCGTTGGTTTCATTTTTGCTGATCTTCAACTATGCTAGTTACGTGGAAATTTGAAAATATTTATAGTACTATAATTAGGCTTGAAAAACTGAACTGGAACCCTTTAAAAGCCTCTAGAATCCTGATGGCTGAACAGCAGGGTTTGTGGTTGGAAAAAGGTTGTGCAGGAGGTGTGGGATTCTTGTTTCTTAGGAAACACAGATTGGGGTATTGTTAGAGGGAGGCTGGTTTTAAAACAAAACTGATATTGTTCTATAATTATAAGGGATTAGGCTTGGCTGGCTGTTGCAGGGATGCCCAGCCTGGTAGTTAAGGTTACTTGGGTGGCTACACATAAGCTGCTTTTTTTTTTTTTTTCCTTCCGGATGGAGAATCTCAGACAAGCTGACTCCAGTGAACATGGGTTTTCACTGGAATTGTCTGAAAGCCAGGAATAAAGTTGATTTAGGATAGAGAATGGAGAGCCTGTGTGGCGGGGGGAAGGTATGGCTTTTAGGCTGAAGGGTTCCCAGGCCAGAGCACCAACAAGTTAGCTGGAAGCCTGTAACCCTTTGTGCTATTAAAGGCACTGGCCAGCGTTCTTGGTTGAGGTTCTGCAAGTTGAATTACCATGTGTACAGCTTTACTCATTTGTTTGGGGTGTTGTGGTGGGTTTCCCCCCTCATCTTTCTTCAAGGTGAAGATATCTTATGTACCCACTGTAAATAACATGGATTAGGAGGGAATATTCTGAATCTCTGCATCATAAAGAAAATGATCTGCTGTGGGGTCCCAAACTCTGCTTACTGATGGCAGCCAGGTTGGCACGAAGGTTGTTATGCTTATAAAAAGCACACGAGATCTTTTTATAGGGGGGAAAAAGGCAACCCGCCACATTTATTGAGAATACAGCAGTTAGCATATGCTTTTTGTTTTTTGTCTCTCTCTCTCACTCCCCCACACACACCATGCACACAGTCCTGCCAGTCGATGTTTATAGTTACCAGTCCAGAGTCTGGATCAATCTTATGGCCAGCCAGATTGGTCGCAGGGGGGAGGTGGGCTCTGTCAGTTGCGATCCGATGCTCCTGGAGTGTGGCAAGACGAACCCAAAGTTCCATGGCAAAGCACCCTGTTCTTATAGTCCTTTTTTCTCCATTGAAGTCTGTGGATTTTGCTGTGTCATTTATGACTGGTTATGCCTTAATTGGTGTTATCTTTTGATGATAATACTCCAAAGCACCTCCGAGAAGATCATCCTGTCCTGGTTTCGATTTAATCAGTTATCTTGTCTTTTAGGGATGCCAGCCTCCACCACAGGGTTGTCAATCTCCCCTTCCTTAATTATGGATGTGCCTTGATGGTTCTCTGGTGTCCTTAATTGTCTTCACTCCTCCTTCCTTGACCATCTTCTCTTTAACAATGGCCTTCACACCTTATCTTTTCCTGATGCATACGCTCCTCATTCACACAAACCATCTTTTACAGAGACCTTCAGTGGTATACAAACACTGCTGTTTGTATGTTGAACAAAAAAGACATTGTAAATTACACCTTACTAAATCTAGTGACCAAAACAGTTCACGCTGGGGCCTGGGTCTTCAACATGCCTCTAATCTCATTAATATAGACACAAGACAAGATCCGGTCTCTTACTTACTATACATTTCTTTGTTTTAAGGTTTATTTAAGTAAAGGGCCTAATTTGTAATGCATATAGGAAACAAGACCCCACAGTAAACATTATAAATTATCCTAAAACAGAGGGTGACCATAATCAGCCATAAGGACTGTTCTGGTCTGTTCCTGCCTTAACATTAGTACAGACACTATCAGTCTGTCAGATGCATTTCTACCAGTGTCCCAAAGGGTCATTCCTTTTTGCTATTCAAAAAGGGCGGCTGACAGGATGATCAAATCCTACGTTAATACATTTAATATGTATTACATTATTATAACTGTCAATCATTCTAACCTCTAATACAAATATCAAATCGTACTCCTACAAGGTGATCCGCAAACTTCTACAGACTCTTAATAATAACCTTAGAGAATTGTGCAGTCATAGGTCCTAATACAGAGGTACTGCACCACCAGCTCCCCCACCATGCTCTGAGAGATGTTGCCAATTGGTCTGCCACTGCTTATTGAATATTTGCAGCTGACCGGCATTGTTAGGGTGTTTTCCTATCTGTCGCCTTGAGATGCAGATGATGGGAGTTGGTTGCTCTTCGATTTAGGAATGAAAATCCCATTGTGGGATTTTTGGCTCCTGATCTCCTAAATTCCTTTTGAGAGTTAAATGAAATGCTAAGAGCTGCAATGCCGCTTAAATACCTTAGGAAATCTGGGCCTTGATTTCAGTGGGAGTTAAGGGCATACAGTATGTTGCAGAATTGTTATGTTAGTTTACCTGGGTCTGGCAGTGTAAAAAGGCATTCAGGTGGAAGCAAATGTGGATCTTTGATTAGAATCTTTTCAGAAAGATGAATTTCTCTAACCATAAGTAAAATCTCATGAAAGTTCCTTTAGACATACCGTACACTGAGCTGCTCTATTTGAAGCTGGATTATTCCAGTGTTTAGGCGATGGCATAGTTAGCAAAGGAACTGGTGTAACATAACTGAGTAAGGGACAGCAATCTCTGAAGATGTGCAAGAGTAATGAGTGTGTCTTAAGGATAGTGACTCAGCTTTGGAGGTAGATGCTCCAATGCCATGTCCACATTAGTGAGGTAGAGAGTGCATCCACAGATAACAATAGATTAAGGAGCTCTGCTTACAGGTAAGCAGTGACTCCTTTTATTTAACAGTCTATATGTTGGAAGCTGTATTGTAATTCTGTCCAGTCTAAGTAACACAAATGTGCACCAAGGGACCTGATTTCCCTAGAACAAATACTTGTGTTCCCAGCTGATCTGGTTTCATAATCCTTTCTATTATTAACTACTACTGCAGGATAAGAACACATGTGATTTTAATATAAAATCTTGTATGTTTACTAGGCTAAAGTAACTGTTGGTTGATTTTGGTATTTTAATAAGTGTCACTAATGGACTCCTATCCTGCAATATTGCTTTTTAAATCCAGTTTATAGCAATGGCACAGTGGCCTGTTATGAAAACCACATTGATGTAACTTATACCTACAGTAAATGCATAAAGTTTTGCCTGTATTACAGACCAAGTAAGAACTCTTTCAGTATGCTTGTGTTTGTTGGCTTTGCTACTCTTTGAAGCACATTTTTGGGGGGTCCGGTACAGATGGGTTTTTACAAAAGATAAAGCCAGAGGAGGTTGCTAGTGTAAATTACTCTTTTGATCTGGTGTGTGAGCTTGAATCCTAAATTTAAATCTAAGTTCTAGGTGCACATGGCATATAACAATTTTAGCCTATCAGGGGGTCACGTTGACAATTTTTAAAAAACTTCATTTTCTACAACTGATGTTTTTATCCTGGAACTGAACGCACTTGAGACAAACTATACTTAAAAGCACATGGTAGTTTGGAAAGTTCTTTGTTTAAAGTAAAACAAGCCAAGTAGAAGGATTAATGTACTTTTCCTTTTGTCTGGGGATCTCTTTCCTGCAACCTGTCACGTGGTGGTTGTGGGTGTTTTAAATTTGAGAAGAAGAGTTTCATATCTAAGTTGTAGCAAATACCTTTTCCCTACCTCAAAATTAAATATAATAATTTCTCTTTTGCTTTCTCATATCTACCCCCTTAGTTTTCATATGGTTCTTTCCTTTCTTCTGCATTTCTCCCTCCCTCTCTTTCTTAGGGCTGGGTCAAATCAGAGGGAAATCCCTTTTGGTTTAATTAAATGCAACCTAAATTGTTGGGCATATCCTCCTGAGGACTACAGACAAATGCTGCCTGGCTGGGAGGAGGATGGCTAAAGATGAAGCCGTGCTGGAGTCATTGGACTTGATCCCAATATCTGGTTTCATAGCAATGTCTTTTTCTGAATGCAGAATCCCCGCTGCTTCTCCTGCTCTTGGTCCTCTTCATATTATGAGGAAACCTTGTGGATGCCAGATTAGAAAAGATCTTTCTGATCTGGAGGATCCACTTAGAGAAGTGACTGCTTGCTCAGTGGTGGCAGAGGAGAGGAAGATCGAGACTATAAATGAACAAAGCTCTCCTCCATGAATGGTTGCACCACAGGAACTGAGAAGCCTTCGGCTCAAAACTAATTCCTTAGCCCAGAAAATAGACAGTTCAGAAAGCAAAGAAACCTTCATACTGGGCAAAAAACATTCTGAGGACCACTTCCTGATGAATAGATAGGTGGAAAAGAAGAGCACGCAACATTCTGAGAATTTCCATGGACAACGCCGTACCTGTAGATGTACCTGGGTTAATGTCACGTTTTTTTCATATGAAATATAGACTAGTTAGTGCTCAGTTTGCAATCTGATTAGAAAAGACAGTTTCAGAGGAGGAACAAAAGCACAGAGATGAAGTGAGTTGCACAAGGTCACCCAGCAGATCAATTGCAAAGCTAAGAACAGAACCTAGGTCTTCTGACTCCCAGTCTATGCCCTACCCACTCGCCCATTTTATTTTTAGATTACAAGCTCTTTGTAGCAGAGACTGTATTTTATTCTGTGATTGTGTGCAGTGACCAGCACAAAGAAGCCTTGATTATTGGTAGGGGCACAGGGCATTTTGCTACTGCAAAATGAATTAAAACCCTGGGAAACGGCACATGACCTAAGTAATTGGTTTAAGTCACTACTCACTAGTGAGAAACTGATGGGATTACTTGTGAGTAAGATTTGGCAGAAGTGGGCCTGTTATTTTTGGCTTCTAGAGTAGCTAAATGAGAGGATCTGCTCCTTTCCTGTCCCTGATAAGGAAGCTGTGTTGTGAAGCCAAAGGGCATGACTTTGATAACAGTTTAAGGATGTGTGTGTATTGCTTTTAACTTAGCTAATTGCTCTGTGTAACCATAGATTTTTCCACTCCGTGATCTTTCTGTTTAGTACAACAGCATTTCTCTGTACGGTGTGTATTAGTGTTTTCCTTGTAAACCCCTCCTTTGGGGGAGTTCTGTAACTTGATTCTACAATTTCCTTCAGGCTGGAATTGGCAAATATACTGTAACTGAAGCACACATTTATTTTCTTTTGTTAAGATGCTTTAGAGTTGTAGTTGAAGTATCAGTACATTCTAAAGCTTGTTAAATACCAACCTCAGAGGTGCCTTAAAAATGTAAGATGGGCAGAGAAGGGACAGACACTTGTCTCTTTGGTCAAGTCAGTGAAAGACTATACAGCTACTTCTTCTCTCGCTTACTTCTGTGTAAATCAGGAGTAATGCTTCCAAAAGAGATGGAGTTACTGATGGAAAAGCTAGTGTGAGAAAAGGTTCAGGTCCTGTAGGGTTAGGTCTTTATGGTGTAGCTGGCTGCAACACTATAGCTAAGATCACATTACAGATTTGCCTTTTCCAGTAATAGTAGTGAGAGAAAAGAGCATATTCATCCCTGAATCAGTGCTGAGATCCATGTAGGAACTAACAGGAGGTGATTTGTATCCTCCTCATCTTGGTGATTCTGGTGTGTGATTGCAGAGTATGTTCTAGGGAGGTAATTAACAATTTAAATTTAAAATAAATCTCCAGAATTGTGGAGAGAGAGAGAGAGAGAGTGTGTGTGTGTGTGTGTGTGTGTGTGTGGAGGGGGTAGAGAGAAGGGTGCAGCTGAACTGATGAAGCAGGATTGTAGCTTTCAGTGGAATGGCTCTAATGGGAGTGCAATACAGGGAATAGCTAGTGATTTCATGTTACTTTTCCAGTTTAAGATTCTTCAGCTTTGCTAATACGTTGGGCATGATCCTGCTTTCGTTAAAGACAATGGAAGCTTGTTGCTGACTTCTATAGCAGCAGGATTGGGGTCATTATCGTCACAGCCTTCAAGAGAATATAGGCTATTTTATGTAGTCTGAGTGTCTCAATCTATAGAATTGGCTCTAAGATCATGCCTTAAGCAAACTCTGTAGCCTGGGCTACACTCACATCAGATTTAAACACATGCTTTTATGCACTGTAAGTAAGTCCTATTGACTTCAGTGGTGGGTAAAGTTAAGCTTGTGCTTGATTAGTAATAAATATTATTTTTTCCTTGTGTACCTGAATTAATTTTGTTAGCAAAATAAATGTCTGCAACTATTGGCAATACTTAAGGTGTATTGCAACTCAATGAACTTCTACATTGCCTCTGTTTTGTATAATAATCATAACGTTCATTCTGGAACTGAAATAGGCAGTTGTGTTACTTTTCAGATGAAGATCATGCAGAAATGAATTGAAGTTCGCTTTGGCAGAGCTCCTTCCTAAGCAAGGAATGGAGGCAATGTGACTGGGCATCATGAGTGGAATGTGTCCTCGCTTCCATGTTCCAAATGGCTGGTTCAGGAGGCATGTGCTGGGATGCAGTTTTTGTTTGTTTGCAAGGAGATCTGCACTTTTTTTACTTCATTTTTTAAACACAGTGAAAACCCAGAACCTCTCTGGCCATATGACATCACTGGAGCCTCTAGGTGTTGAGTCATCATTATTTTTAGGAAGTGGCACACTTGTTTTGTTCTAATAATAGTATTCAGGCCTGGACTCTGTGGAAAGTCACCCCAGCAAAAATGAAGTCACCACTCCAAGGCTGGAATGGAATGCAGGCTCCATTCCTGGCTTCCTGGTACACTTATTGTTGCTTTATTTTACTTTCATTTTTTCTACCTTTTAAGGTTGTCTGTTTGTTGGTGTGATAACGCTATCTGAAACTGCCACTTGAAATGGCGGGATGTTCTGTGCTGTGGGATTTTTACCTAGTCTGTATATAGCAGAACATAACACGGTATGAATGTGTTAATCCATCACTTGGTAAAAACAAAACCTTCCCCACAGGGTATGTACTGTATAGGCAGCTATCTATACAGAGCCTGCACAAAGGGATAATGGTAACGCAGAATGGGGTCCTTTACCATGTTATGGCTCATAGCTTCATTATGAAATCTTAGGCTAGCGTCATCCTACCTTCTTCTCCATCTAGGCAAGTCTATAGACAACAGTGTACTATCATCCGCTGTTATTTAGACCACAGTAGCACTTAGTAAACACAGAAGACATTTCTTGTTCTGAAGATCATACAGTCCAACAAGAACCTTTTATTTCCCATGGCTTTGCTTTCTCACCATCTCCACAGACTCAAGTCCTTTCCCCTGCAATCTATGCCAATGCCATATTTGAAGCGCACAGCGGGGAGAGTGGTCACAATTTTATTCAGCTCCCAGGAATTTTACCCTCTAGGAGCCTGAGTCTCACTTGCAGGTGGGATTTTTAGTTCTTGGATCCTCTCATTCCTTCATTTCTATGGATGTCCGCCTTGTGCTTCACAAGTGTCCCATCGGGCCCTGTCTATCATAGAGTGCTAGTCCTTGCTAAAGAATCAGCTCAGTACCCCACTTTTGGAATTAGGGAATCAGTTAGGATGGGCCCTTGGGTCAGAAGCCTGCAAGACCGTTGTGTCCTTGTTTTCTACAACAGCAGGGCAGCAGTCATGCACATGCAGGGGCTTGCCATTTATTTGAATCCAGGCCTACCATAGTTCTGGGACTATCAAACTCGGGCTGGTACCACTCTCCCCAGTGTGTACAACTCTCTCGACAGCCCTACAACATGTGAGTTTTGGGGCTTCCCTGGTACATGATACGTTCTGGAGTGCCACTACATGCTTCACCCTAGAATGGAGACAACAGTAGGGGGCAGAGAGAGGTTGGAAAGGTCACTTTGAGTATGTTGGTGGTGGAAAGATGCCAGACCACAGAAACGCTCCATTTCTGGTTGAGAGACGGATACATGTTTTGATGTCTTCATATTTTTGTAGACCCACTCTGCCCCTTCACAATTCTAACGCATATGCCCCAGGAGGGATGTTAAATATGATGTAGGAAATTTCACTGAGAAGTTCCTGACTTTACGTTTTCTCCATTAACAAAGCCATTTGCAGAGGGTATTAACAGTGAGTCAGGCCACTGGTCGCAAAAACCTAGTTCTCTTTATACACATAGAGCCTGATCCTGCTCTTATCTGAATCAACTCTAAAATTCCCAGTGAATTCAAGTATCTTGTTGCAACCGGCATCCTATTTGCTAGATGGCCCACAGCCTGCTCTCTGTGTCCTGTCATTCCTGTTCATAGCCAGGGCCATCCAGAAAATGAGATGGGAGAAGGCCAGGCTAATTCTACTCTCACTTTCTGGCCAAGTCAACTGACCAGCTTTCTGATCTGATAGCCTTGTCAGAAGGCTCTCCCATGTTCCTCTCCCGCAGAAAAGACTTACTATCCTGGGGCCCACTGCTTGCCACAATCTAGGCAAGTTGAATCTAGCTGCCTCTTAGTGGCTACCCTCTGGGCATCCAAAAATTAATAAACAAATTTCAAATACTCCTCAATTTGGTCAACATTGTAAAAAAAAATTCTTACTTTTAGAAATATTTTCAGAATTCTGCATTTAGCACCTGGCTAGTACAGTGGTGGGTGCTTGGTATATGCCTGAGACAATGTCTGAGTTTCAAACTCTGTTGCAGAGGTTTATAGTATTTGAGGTTTATTTTCCTATAAGCCTACAGGGCGTTTAGGTGCATGAGTGCCTTCACATTGATGGGAGACTGTCTCTGGGTCCAGATCAAGTGGGTTAAAGGTAGACTTGTGATTTCTGTAGCTGAAGTTAGGAATGATGCTTCAAAGCATGCAGTAATAAGCCAGTGCTAATTTTATAAAGAAGAACTGATGAACATTCTTCCTAGAACACACAAAACAGCCCTCTTTAAATTTGGAAACTTACTTTTCTCTTATAAGCTGCTGTGGAAACATTCTTCTTAGCATTGCTTTTGATGGTCATGCCCTGCTCAGCTGCATGCAGAAAGTGCTCGCCGTGCCATGAACAAAGGGTGGAGGGGATGTTTGCTTGGGAAAGAACCAACCAATCAATATAAATAACCATAATGACAACTGAGAGACTCCTATGCATTTGGGTTGTATAAGGAGTGTGCACTATTCTAAATAGCGAGGCGTGTTAGTGTAGTTGTTGGAGAGTCCATGCCAAGATTTAGGAAGACTCTACGTGGTGACATTAGGATGCAAAGGTTGTGCTAATCTATGAGCTAGAGCAGGGGTTCTCAGGGCAAATTTTTTGGTGGCCTCAGAGTGCGGCCACCAACTTTTGCTGGTGGCTGCTCTCACACTTTTTTCTAAAATACTTAATCACTTTAGGAAAAACAAATAAGCATGCACATATACACATGTCCACATCATTGTAGTTTGTTTATTGTTAACTAGTAAGTCTGTTGTGAAAAGTGATATGTACAAGTATCACTTTTCACAGCAGACTTCCTCAGCCCTGTCAAGCCTGGGGATAAATTAAGCCCTGGATGCAGTTGTGGGCTGGAGCCTGAAGGCCTGTGGCCAGAGCCTGCTGCTCCGTTACCCCAAGGCTGAAGCCGAAAGCCTGAACCCCACTGCCCCTGGGAAGGTGGGGAACTCACTGTCCACCTGGTCCTCACGTATTGTGCCCCAGGTGTCTCCAGAGGGGCAGCAGGACTCAACCACTGCTGGCTGCCCCAGCAATCAACACCAATGCTGTGCATCCTGGAGCAACAGGGTGGGGCCACTACTTTGCCGCCCTCCCCTGCCCTCGCCCCTCCCCATAATAGCCCAGGAGGCTGTGGCTGCAAGAAAAGCCCCTTGTGGTTGCATGTGGCCACGGTGGCCGCATTTGAGAAACACTGAGCTAGATAGTTATAAGATCTTCTCTGTGGCCTCAGTAAAGAATCCCCGTTTATATTCGTTACAGCCCAGTCCTGTCTCTTCTCTAGCACAAGGGACGCTACAGGTTAAACAGTAGAGATGGGTCTGATCCAAATATTCCCGAACTTTATGGAAATTTGTACTAATGTCCCAATTCTACTACAGAAGGGAGCCAGTTGCAGGCTGATCCAAATCCCTGGACCTGAACATCCCTGGTCTTTGAGGAAGTTGGGAACTTTGAGGCTGGAGCACCCTTGCCAATAAACAGTGTTGGAGAGCAAGCATGTAGGTGTAGTTCCGCCCAGAACTTGCTCTGCAAAGGAACATACTTTGCTGGCTGTTTTGTTCTTCCTAGATAATTCTGCATGAACTTTTTGAGACGTTAGATGCACGTACAATGTCTTCACTGCGCTAGAACACAGCTGAGCCTGTCACAGGACAGTAGTACAAGATATAGCCTTCTGGGAGGATAAAAAGCAAAACAAACCAAAAATACTGCTGTAATCTACCTGTATAATTTTATGCCATTTTATTCCTAACCAGCTCAGAGAGTTTTGGATTAGAGTGCTTTGTGTCAATATTCAACGGTGAAATATTTTGGTCAAGTTTACTAGCAACTGGTACTATTTACACCTCATGCCCTGCATTGTTTCTGCATTGTTGTCTCTCTAGTCAGGGCATCTGTGGAGTGGCATAGCTTTGCCTGACTTCAGTCAAACCCACGGGGAGGCTTGACCACAGACAGAATAAATAATGGCAATAAACTCAGACTTTCACACAATTATATATTTTTGCATCTAATTTAAATGCTAAAAATGTTGGCCCAGTGCAGTGTTAAACTTAGAAGTAAACTCCTCTGTTGCATGTGTGTCATTTATAGCAAGGGCTTTGGTTCATTCCATCAGATGATTTTAATCTCCACTGATAGCAATCATTTTTTCTCATTCCTTTTTGTGCTGCCTCTTTGGTAAACAAGACTCCAGGGAGTCCTCATTCCTAAACAGAGAGTCAACAAATATCAGTTTTTCTGGTTGATGATAATCAAAAGTGCAGTAAAGCCATCCTAATGCAGTTAATGCAGCAGCTGTTCCCAATCTTAATACCATCATTGATATCGGGACTTGTGGCTGGATTAGGATCTGTTTTCTGGTCCAAGGAAAAGGTTTCCATATGAAGGTCAGCCTTTACTACAAGTAGATGTGCACCATCTTTATGTAAAGGCTACATTCTGGTTGAATAATGTACAGTGCAATAGGCTTGCAATTATTTCTGAAGTAAATTGCAATTATAATGGAGTTTTTAAATTAGTACAATACATTGTTTGTTTTGCCCAGCATCTGTCAGTCAAACGATATCCATGCAGAATTAAATAGCATAGTTACTAAGTGAAATAATGAATAATAGCAGAGGGAGAGAGAAATTAAGCAAGGGGGGCAAAACTATTTTCAAAGTTGAAAAGAAAGGAAGACTCTATAAAGCAGAGATACAGGAAGCTGTTCCTTGTAGCAGCGGACGCAGAAGAAAGAAGGCCAGCAATATCAAGACTGGCAGTGACAGAGAAGATGGTGCTAAACAGGCAAAGGAAGATAAGGTGTCTCTTCCCCTAGATTCATCTCTGAATTAGAGTTCTCAGTTGGTGAAGTTAGATCATTGTGCTGTTAAAACAACTGACTCACCCTCTAAACTTCAGGTGAAACCCTGCCCCATTGAAGTCTGTGGGAGTTTTGCCATTGACTTCAGCGGGGCAAGGATTTCTCCCATGGTTAGACTCCAGGGGACAGATCTCCAGCTGGAATGAATTGCGATAGCTCCAGTGAAGTTAAACTATGCCAATTCATACCTGCTGAAGATCTGGCTCTCTCTCTGCATTTGGCCCAATATCTTTGCTTATGAGCTTTAGCAAATCTATGGAAGGTTTAAAAAATGAAGAGCCTGATTCTCTACAGCCCTGCAACTAGTGTAGTCATTTATACATGTTAAGTTCGTTAGCGTTTTACATCCAATTTATCCTCACTTTACACAAGGAGGGCACGTATCTTGAAATTACTGAACCTTGAATCTTGAAATTAATGTGGAATCATTGGAGTTGTATGAGAATATAGATATACATCTTTACACGTTTGAGAAAGCTAGAAGAATCTTTCAACCTGTGGTGTACTGGATGGAGTCTAGAGAGCTGGAACTTAGGGAGATGTAGGGAAGAGTTACAGTATTTGAGGTGAAAGATGATCAAGGCATATATGAGGATAGGCAGTGTCATACATTGATTATTTTAATGTTCATTTCAAGTCAGCAGACTATAAAATGCATTATGAGATTCTGTTCAACACTCAGTCTTAGCCATGTTAAAATTCAGCCCTTGATGATGATGGAACAGTTTATTGCCAGGATGTCTGATATCCTTTCATCCTTGGCACTTAGTATGTTGGATTGCCTTTTGTTCTAAACCACAGTCATATTGGCTGAAATTTTCAAAGAGCCCTTTGGAAGTAAGGCACCCAATTCCTATTGCAATTCAGTGGCAGTTGGGAGTGTGACGGTATCTCCCATAAGGCTTTATGGAAATATGCTTAGAATGTGTTTTATGCTACATATGCCAAGTAACGTACATCCACAAAGGTTATGATCTACTGAATGTATTAATCCTATTTGTATGCATGTATCATTTTTGTATTCAAAGTTATGAATGTTGGCTGTGTACTGGCTTGATTTCTAAATAACCTTAGTAGAGTAGAGGTCAGTTTCTGGTTCCTGGAAAAAAAAATGTTGAAATTATCAAAAACACTTAAAGGACAATGGAAGAAATGGATCAAATCCATAACAGTCTACTTGAGGACATTCAAGGTCAAGGTAGCATGTAGCAACAAACAACAGCTGCTACCTGTAAAAAGTGCTGCACTGGACATGTGACTTGCCCAGGTGACTCCTAAACTCCATTTTTTTGGGAGTGAGGAAGGAGGGAGGAGGAAGGAGAGAGGGGGTCTCCACAAGGAGAGAGGAGCCCTTTCCATTTCCCCTCCCTCTTAGCTAGTCTTCAGCCTCTCATCCCCAGGCCTCTTCATCCCCAGGATAAAAAAAAAGAAAAAACTGCATGAGTGATTGCTGGACCCAGGCTAAAAGGAGATTAGTCTGTAAAAGGGAGCATTATGGAACTGGTGAGGACCTTATCTGTATTCAGTTTGATTAGACATAGATTTGCGTATTTTATTTTATTTTGCTTGGTGACTTACTTTGTTCTGTCTAAGCAGCAAAGAGTCCTGTGGCACCTTATAGACTAACAGACGTATTGGCACATGAGCTCCGATGAAGTGGGTATTCACCCACGAAAGCTCATGCTCCAATACGTCTGTTAGTCTATAAGATGCCACAGGACACTCTGCTGCTTTTACAGATCCAAATTAACGGCTACCTCTCTGATATTTGTTCTGTCTGTTACTACTTGGAACCATTTAAATCCTACTTTCTGTATTTAATAAAATCACTTTTTACTTATTAATTAATTAACTCAGAGTATGTATTAATACCGGGGGAGCAAACAGCTGTGCATCTCTCTCTCTGTGTTTATAGAGGGTGAACAATTTATGAGTTTACCCTGTTTAAGCTTTATACAGGGTAAAACAGATGTATTTGGGTTTAGACCCCATTGGGAGTTGGGCATCTGAGTGTTAAAGACAGGAACACTTCTGTTAGCTGCTTTCAGGTAAACCTGCAGCTGTGGGGCAAATAATTCAGACCCTGGGTCTGTGCTGGAGCAGACACGAGTGTCTGGCTCAGCAAGACAGGGTGCTGGGTTCCCGAGCTGGCAGGGAAAGCAGGAGCAGAGGTAGTCTTGGCACATCAGGTGGCAGCTCCCAAGGGGGTTTCTGTGATCTAACCCGTCACAGGGCGCTTAGTTCATTTAGGCCTCTTTGAAAATGCCAGCTACTTTTCCTTGTTGACTCTGAGGCTAGTGTTTTGAATTCCATTGACCCTTTTCCTTTATCACCAGCCACTCAATCGTAGTCCAAAAGAATTAGTTGTTTATCAAAATGTCTCAAAGTTGAGAAGCTTTTTATATATAGTTTAAAAAAAACAACCCTGCTTGAGCCAGAGAAATCCTTGGCTAAAAACAACTGTATTCCAAGCCCAATGCAAAGGCAAGAACTAATTCCCACTGAAGTCAAGGGGGCTCTTTTTATTGGGTAGATTGCATAGCATCAAGCCACAGCCCTGACTGAAGTGATGTGGAGCTGCTCCACAGCTGGGGAGATCAGTGAGGCATGTGTCTTAGTGGGCACAATACCATTCCCTAGCTCCCTCGCATGACGAGAGAGTGGACAAGCTGCAGTACCCCTTGGCATGGTGCGGACTGCTCCCTTGGGTGAAGCCAGCCAGCTCCACTTATGGGAAAGTCCTACAGAATTAAGTAGAAAGCGGTGACCTCTGTACCATCCCACTGAATGTAATAATATCCCTGCTGTAGAATTCTATAGGATGGTACAAAAACCCTATAGAATGGAGCCCATCCCCTGTTAAACGCTAGAGGGTTTTAGAGTAGTTCTACAAAGCCCTATTATATCACCATAGACTATTACTGGTTCCATACCTATTAAATTCTTTCAGGCTGGTCCATAAAGTTTTGCAGGCTGATGTAGAGGAAGAGGGGGCATGAACCTTCCCTTCACCCTCTGGGGCAGCCATCTCTGTGTAAACCAGGGAATGCAGAGGGAGCAGTACTGTGTGATAGCTCTTGGCTCTTCTGGGTGGGGTTACAAGGATCCTTGTACCTTTCTATTCACCACGCACCCATCCTGAGCTCCCACCACTCTTCTGGCCCATTAATTTGAATGGGGCTTTAATCAGGTTACAAATCCTAACCTTGCTGTCCGAAGAACTAACTCTGCCACATGCTAGCACTGTAATTACAAAGCACGCTAGGTATTCTAATTATTCATCATGCATCCTGGCTGGAGCACTCACCAGCCTAGGGAGCTGACCTTTCCAGATCAGCGCTCTGTCAGTATGGTGGATATGATCTAAGTTAACTCCTATGTTTCCTTATTTAACATAATTTTGTTTTTAATTATTTTCTGAGTCCTTTGGGTTGGCCACCTACAAATTAATGTGGATTATTATTGTAAATCCACCTCTGTCTCTGGATTTGGAGGGTGGCTCTCATGTTATCTCAACTCCGTTTGGGAAATTAAAAAACATACAGGGTAATATACTCAGAATTGCTTGCTACAGCCATATGCTCCCTCTTACAGGTTTTTCAGACCCACCCCACCAAGAGCCATTCTCTCTTTTGTAGTCTGATCTTGTCCTGATTCGTTAATAATTTACACCTCCTGTTAATTATTTACCCTAGCCAGATTTTTGTCTGCTAGAGCTTATCTTCCTGATGGGTGGTGAGTGGATGCTGCTTAGCAGCTCCCAGCTGTCCCTGACTCCAAGGGCTTGATCCTGCATGGTGCTGAGCTCCCTCAATTCCCATTGACTTTGGTGAGACAGAATTGAAGGAATTCAGCACCTTGCAGGATGGTGCCTTTAGTGTCACTTTTTTCCTTTCATGGAATCTCAGGGTTGGAAGGGACCTCAGGAGGTCATCTAGTCCAACCCCCTGCTCAAAGCAGGACCAATCCCCAACTAAATCATCCCAGCCAGGGCTTTGTCAAGCTGGACTTTAAAAACTCTTAAGGATGGAGATTCCCCCACTTCTTTAGGTAACCCAGTCCAGTGCTTCACCACCCTCCTAGTGAAATAGATTTTCCTAATATCCAACCTAGACTTCCCCCACTGCAACTTGAGACTATTACTTCTTGTCTTTCCTCCCTCCTATAAATCGAATTCTCAGCATCTCTTTGCATCCACAGCTCACAAATAGCCTTCCTTGTTGCTGCTGACCTCTGTTTCAAGCAGGGGTGCCGACTTTGTGATTTCCCCGGGGGTGCAGGACCCCTGTTCTGCCCCAGGCCCTGCCCCTACTCCACCCCTTCCCCCCAAGCTCCCACCCTGCCTCTTCCTGCCCTGTTACTCCCCCCAGGGCCTCCTGCATGCTGCTGAACAGCTGATCATGCGGGAGGAGCGGGAAGAGCTGATCCTCAGGGCTGCCGGCTGGAGCACCCACGGGGAAAAAAAAAAAGTGGGTGCTCAGCACCTACTGGCACGGTACCCTATTGAGTGTGCGTTCTTGTAGCCCTATTAAAGTGAATACACCCCCTTTTATTACACTTTCAGAGCAATTCGAGATGGAGAAATCCATCCACCTGAAGGTGCAGGATTGCTTTTAGAAACAATCTCCAGTGCTTTGTCCATTCCAGTTTCAAATGTCTTAAATAACAAGGCTTATGCTTCTTCTCTTGGGAGACTGAGCCACAGACTTACAGGTATTGCCCTGAGGAGTTTTTTTCCTAAAGAGCCTAACTCTTACTTTCGTAATTTCATCTTCTGACCACACCCATCTGTGTTAATTTGTGCAATCCCTCTCACACCTTGGTGTTTATGCCCTTCCAATAACTCATCTGCCCAGTGGTTCTGATGGTGATCATATGTGTACTGCCCATTTATTTAAATTTCTAGGAGCCTGCCTGTTTGCAGAGGCAGCTGCCACTTAGCGAGTCAGAGCTAAGGTAGCATGTTCCTGAGGAGATAGAAGCAGTGCTCTCTCATGGAGAGTTTACTTTTATTTTCCCTCCGGCTTTATTTTTTAATGAAAGTTGAGATTCTTTCATAATCACTTATCTCCAGGATTTGAGGCTAGAAGCAAAACTTCAAATACGGTGAGACTCGTGATACCATTGTGAGAAGTGGCAACACTGTGTTGCCAACTCTGGCTGAAGCTATTCCAGGAGATTTTTTTTTTTTCCATCCCAACATGACATAATGTCATTTTCTTAAAATATCCTATTTAAAATCTCCCGGATTGCTTTAGATTGATATCGATTCTGGGAGACTCCAGGCCAATCCTGGAGACTTGGCAACTGTAGCCTCTAACCAGAGAAATACTCCCCCTGCCCCATCCCAGTGGAGTTAACAACATATGCCACAGAAGAACTTACTCAGAAACTTTATACAGGGTCCTAACTCCTGCTGGCGGAGTAGGTTAACAAGAGAGCCCTGTACCATTGTGCAGGCTTACAGATCTCTGTGGCAGTGACTATTAGATGAGACTAGTGAAATGTTTTCAGGTAATTAGGCTTTATAAGTCTCCAATAAGAAATAATTATGGAATTCATCTACTAGGAATCAACTACCAATACTAAGATTGCTGCTACTAAGCAGATCTTGAGGCTCAGAATCAGTGAAAATTCGGTTTAACATCATCTGCCCTCTTAGATGGCAGTGATTAATAATACCTGTCTCTTAGACAAATACTATTGTCCCCCTTTTACAGATGGGGGAACTGAGGCAGGAGGCTAAGTTACATGTCCAAGCTCACAACAGGAAATCTGTGGTGATGGAGGAAATGGAACCTGGGTTTTCCATGTCCTAGGCGAGTGCCTTAAGCACTGAACCATCCTTCCTTTCACAGATGGAGAAAGTTCTATCTTCATTACTCAAGGCCCTATGTGAAAGATTATCAGATGCAAGAGAGAGCATTAAGAAAAACCAACCAGCACCTAAGGGTATGTCTACACTGCAATTAAAAACCCGCAGCTGGCCCATGGCAGTTCACTCAGCCCAAGCCCTGCAAGCCCAAGGGGCTGTTTAATTGTGGTATAGACATTCAGACACCGGCTCTGGGACCCTGTTAAGTGAGAGGGTACCAGAGACCTCTACACCACAGTTGAACAGCCACTTAGCCCAAGCCCCACAAGCCAAAGTCAGCGGACACAGGCCAGCTGTGGGTGTCTAACTGTAATGTAGACATACCCTAAAATGTGTGACGGGAAATCCTAGGAACAGCTGGTTTTTGGGGAGAAATTTTAAGATGAGGATTATTGTTGATCAATAAGGCCAAACCCCAGGGAGGAGGGTAATTCTGACTCAGTTTGCCACCTGCTCAATCACCCAAGTAGGTTCACTGTACCATAAGTACAGCAAGCACTACTTCCCTCCGCCCCTCACCCCTGTGATTGTAATTTTAAGCCTCCTGATGACATGATCTGATCATGCTCCTCACCATACCAGGCCTCAGTGATATTCACCGGGTCTGGCTCCCCATAAGCAGACATGGACTGTCACTCCCCCATTCTGATCGCTAACTTGCCAACTGTAGCACTGAAATAGGAAAAAATGAAGTCCTTCCTTTTTCAGTCTGAATGACACGGTCACTCTTTTTGGACAATAGCTGACTGGATGGACACCAGACTCGCCTTCCAGTTACTGAAACCTCACGTTAGTCCTTTGTCTCTAATACTCATTTACCCTAGTAAAGCCTTCTGATCTATGCATGTTTGATCCTCGTTTAAGCAGTTCCCTCTAGATCTTTATGCTAGCACAAAGGGACTTGCTTTGCTCAGGTGGAGCTATTCTATAGTGAATACAGTAGAACCTCAGAGTTAAACACCTCAGGAATGGAGATTGTTCATAGGGCCGCCCGGGGGGGGGCGGGGCAAGTGGGGCAATTTGCCCTGGGCCCCACAGGGGCCCCCACAGGAGTTTTTCAGGGCCCCTGGAGCGGGGTCCTTTACTTGCTCCGGGGGTCCCGGAAAACACTCTCGTGGGCCCGGGGCCCCGGAACTTCTTCCACTCTGGGTCTTTGGTGGCGGGGGGTCCTTCTGCTCTGGGGCAGAAGGACCCCCCGCCACCGAATTACCGCTGAAGTGGAACCTGCTGCTGAAGTGCCGGGTCTTCGGCGGTAATTCGGCGGCGGGGGGCCGTCGGGTCCCGGAGCGGAAGGACCCCCCGCCGCTGAATTACCACCAAAGCGGGGAGCCCCCCGCCGCCGAAGACCCCAGGCCCCCTAAATCCTCTGGGCGGCTCTGGTTGGTCGTAACTTTGAAGCGTCTGGAACTCTGAACAAAATGTTATGGTTCTTTCAAAAGTTTACAACTGAACATTGATTTAATACAGCTTTGAAACTTTACTATGCAGAAGAATTGCTTTAACCATCTTAATTTAAATGAAACAAGCACAGGAACAGTTTCCTTACTTTGTCAAATCCTTTTTTAAACTTTCCTTTTATTTAGTAGTTTCACACAGTGCTGTACTGTATAGTATTTGCTTTTTTTTTTGGTCTTCATCTGATTGTGAATTTACAGCTCCAAATGAGGTGTGTGGTTGACCAGTCAGTTTGTAATTTGGGTGTTTGTAACTCTGAGGTTCTACCGTAGTTTTCTCTTAATTCAGTAGAGGTTCTTGTTCCCTAAGAAACTAAAATGCTTCTGCCTCATTTATGCATTGAGACCTCTGACTGAAGCCTCTGTCCAGAACCGGCTGGCTAACTTCCTCTCTAATGCTAACTGAAAGCAAAAGCTATCGGGCCAGATTCTTGTTCACACTACAGGAGCATAGACAACTTTTTTTATTGGGGGTGGGGGGAGCAAAGAGTTATAACAACAATATTAATAGCTGTTGACTAACACTTTAATGAGTAGCTTCGTACCGTAACTATATTTATCCATTTTACTAAAAGTGAGCTAAAAGGGCTTCTGTTCCAAACTCAGTGTTCTCTTTAATTATTAATCTAATCCCAATTTTTTTGTAGAATGGGTATAAAGCCCCCCCCCAACCCTCAGTTGTGTACACATGCACAAAGCCCACTCCCACCTGCTTTGGCAGTGTTTTAAAGGAGCCTTAGAGTGCATGTAAATTACATTTACACCCACTTCGAGGCCCTTTCTGATGCCAGAGTGTATTACCGTAGCTCCTTTGTGCACATAAGAATCAGGCTCGTGGTTAAAAGGGGTCACTAGAATACACTTGCTTTGAAAGGTCGTCCGTCAGTGAGCAAATGGTAGCAATGGCTTACAACCCCCCCTGAAATCTTGTCTCCATTTCAGGGTCTTTCCAAATGACAGTAGTGCCATCTGCTGTCCCTCTCTTGTACGACAATACCATTTCCTTTCTTTTGAAGGAAGGATGAATGGCAACAGCCACATCTCTATTGAAGACTAAATGAAGAATATAGGTTTTAAAAATTACATTCCATGTTACTGGGACTATTACATGTCTCACACTCACACACACATTGAATTCTTAGTTGATTAGTTTTTATGCAGTTAGAATAACACACTGTTTGTGCTCTTAAGTTTGTGTTACGAGTGAATATCTGCCTTGAAGTTTGACAGTTAAAGGAGTGTTCGTGCCTTGCATTGTTCCGGTTGTAATATTTCAATTGTGATGATCCCAAGCTACAACATTCAGATCCAGATTTTGAATACCCTGACGTTTCTGGATATTTGGATCTGCAATGTGGAGCTGGCCGAATGTCTAACTTGCAAATGTTTTAATGCTAGGCTGCCCTTCCTCATCCCATTTCCCACAATCTAGTCTCATTAGTTTCCTGTATTTGGCCTGGGCATGCAACATCAAATAATCCATAGTTGTGTGGAACACCCTAGAACTGTCTACCCCAGTGTGGAATACCAGCAGCACTACTAAGTTTGGACACCAGGCACTATGGGTATCTCCGTACTACCTGCCGGATCGCGGGCAGAGATCGATCCAATGGGGGTTGATTTATTGCGTGTAGTCTAGATGCGATAAACCAACCCCCAAGTGCTCTCCTGTCGACTTCTGTACTCCACCGGCGCGAGAGGTGCAGACGGGAGTCGACGGGAGAGCAGCAGCAGTCGACTCACCGCAGTGAAGACACTGCGGTGAGTAGATCTTAGTACGTTGATTTCAGCTACATTATTTACGTAGCTGAAGTTGCATAATTTAGATAGATTACCCCCACCCACCATCCCCCAGTGTAGACCAGGGCTATGATTATAGTATTATCAATATACTAATTCCAGAGCACAGACTGCAGGTTGTTGTTGACTGAAGTTTGATCACACAGTCAGCGTGTAGTGGGTGCAGTAGGGAAAAGTTTCTCTGCAGACATCTTCCCAATGGGCAGCACTGTTCTTACAGAAAGGGAGCAAAATCCAAGCAAGCCTGGGTGTTGATTCTGCACTGAGTGACACTGATATTGATGCAGAGTAACTCCCAAAAGACCAGTGAGCTGCAAGCAGAATTTGTCCCTAGCGCAAGAGGCACCAACCCACAGGCCAAGTTCTGTGGGGTTATAAATGACAGTGTAAGTGAAACAGAGCAACTTGTACCAGTTAGGAATTTAGTGGGTGCCAAAGATGATAGTGAGGGTGCTCTGTCGGCCTCCAAATCTGCATGTCAGGAGGCAGCAAACAGTGGGTTGGGCCAGCAGAGGTGAGGGTGAGTCTGGGTTGATGTCTGCCATTGACCCTCTCCACCAGCGCTTCCAAACTCGGGATGGAAAACAGTACCACCCTGGAAGTCTAAGGGGCAGTGGTTAACTGCCGGAGCTTTAGCAGGGATGTTCCACCAGGGCTGTGCTCTTGGTGGGGGCAGGAAGGCACAAGTGTGTTGCTATGAAATCAAAAAGCTGGTCTTGGCCTTCAACTGCTCCTTGGGAGCCATGGCTCCCAACTCTGTCAGACAGGCTGAGAAGAAATCTCTGAGAAGAGATCGCCCCTTCTGCCCATAGATTTTAAGGCTAAAAGGGATCACTGTGATCACCTAGCCCAGAGGTGGGCAAACTACGGTTTGTGGGCCACATCTGGCCTGCGGGACCGTCCTGCCCGGCCCCCAAGCTCCTGACCCGGGAGGCTAGCCCCTGGCCCCTCCTCTGCTGTCCCTGCTCCCTCACAGCCTCAGCTCGCTCCACCGCTGGTGCAATGCTGTGGGCGGCAGGGCTGTGAGCTCTTGGGGCAGCGCAGCTGCAGAGCCCGGCCTGACCCAGTCTCTGTGCTGTGGTGGTGTTGGCGGCGTGGCCTGACTCCAGCAGGGGGGCATGGCTGTAGTGCCACCAGTGCTCCAGGCAGCGCGGTACGGGGACACAGAGCAGGGGGGTGGGGGGTGGATAGAGGGCAGGGGAGTTTGGGGTGGTGGTCCGGGGGCGGCTGGTGTGGAGAGGGGTTGGGGTGGTTTGGGGGGTAACGGGGTTAAATGGGGGCAGGGGTCCGGGGTGGGGCAGGGGTTCCAGGGGCAGTCAGGGGACAGGGAGAAGGGGTGGTTGGATGGGTCAGGGGTCCCGGGGGGGAGGGGGGGGAGATGTGGGCCAGGCCACGACCCCCTCCTCTAACCAGACCTCCATACAATGTACGAAACCTGATGCGGCCCTCAGGCCAAAAAGTTTGCCCACCCCTGACCTAGTCTAACCTCCTGCATAGGACTTCCAGGAATTAATTGCTGTTTGAACTAGGCCATATCTCTCAGAAAAAAATCTGATCTTGACTGACAAATTTCCAGTGATGGCACCAGTGCTAAATCACCATGACGATGAACACCAGAAATAGAAAAGAGACAGAGAGGCAACATCTTCAGACAGTTTGCAAACCCCTCCCAAAAAGTCTGAGTGAAGCACTGCCGGTTTTCTAAGTATCAGTTGAACTTGAACCAAAGCTGATCCGTGATCTGTATTAAGTTTGAATAGAACATTTCGTGCAGCTCCTGTTTGTGTTCTGCCGTGCTGAAGGCCATTTTGCAAAAAGCATTGATTTAAACACCAAAGGAAATCTGTAAATTATTGGTCATTTTTCTTTAAATTAATCAATTACTTTTAATACCTCCCAATTGCCTACTATGGACCGAAACCTTATCCTTTTCAAAAAAATACCTAGGGCATCATCTGTTCGCATATAGTTCATTTTATGTAAATGCCTATAAAATTTGCTCAAGATTTCATAGAACTTCTACAGTACTAATTAACTTTTGATGAAATTGCGTCTCTGCTTTTCTGACATCAGTAAATTGAGCTTTTTTTCTATAGAATCAGAAAGATTCTAAAATGCATTTAACATTGGTTCTAATAGTGGAATTTTGCTGTTTGATTTTGCTTTATACAGATTCAAGTGTTTTCTTAATTTATTTTGATTGCATCGAATGAGTCCATTAGGGTTCACACTTTGTTTGTGGTGATGAGCACCTTGTTAATGCATTGTGAATCATCTTGGAAGTCAGACATCCTGAGTACTGTAGTACTCAGCTTTAAAATTTACAACAAAGATGTGATTTATGCTAACGAAAGACACAAGGATTTTAGTAGGAAATTCAAGCTACCTAATACATTGACAGAATAACATGGAACTTGGTTTTAATGCCATATTGGTAACACACACATTTAAGGCCAGCTTCTGATATACTTATTCACAATGAGAAGCACTTTACTTCGTAGCTAATTTCATTGAAGACAGTGGGATGGCTCCTGGGGTAAGATGCTATTAAGCATGTATCAGGATTGCTGAATCTGCCCCATGGAGGAGACAGAAAACTAAAGCTAATGAAGTATTTGGTGGTGGGTTTTTTTAAGTGGCTCATTTGAGGGACAGAAAGAGAAACTCCTACATCAAAAAATTCTGCAAATCTAACTACCATGCTCATTGCCTAGATCAGGGGTTTTAGCAACCATTTTTTTTGGTGTTCTCAGATTGCGGCCACCAACTGTTGCTGGTGGCCGTGCTGACACTTTTTCCTACAATTGTTTGTTTTTTCTTAAAGTTCATAAAGTAATATGCACATATACATCCAAATCATTGTAATTTATTTATGTAAGGTTTTGGCTTTGGTTTTTTTTTGCCAGAAGGGAGGCTCCACCCACTGCCCATGTGCCCTCTACTCGCCTCCTCACCCCCACCCCGCTCGCTGCTGGCCTCCTCACTCCCCTGCCACAGACACCCCCGCTGCCCCCCATGTGAACCCCTGCTCGCTGGTGGCTCACTGTTTCCTGCTGCTTCCCTGAACCCACTTGAGAACAGGCAGTCAGCTGAAGTAGTATGGGCCAGCTAGACCCTTAACACACTGATATCTTCCCTCACTCAGACCCTACCACCAGCCTGCTTATTTGTCCTCTTCAATTGAGTGTTGAGTCACTATAGCTGGCACAGAATAGCAGTCATGAGTGAAAAAAGAAAATGCCCCTCTGGGGCAGCATTCAGGAAAAAAAAATAGAAAGCAAAGGAAGCTTTTCTATCTAAGGAGGAAGGAGCTCTCCTGAGATACATAGACACAAATGTTCACAGTGAGCCTTCTGGCCCCAGTGAGGATGTGAGTGGTGAGGAGATGCCTGATCTTCCAGTTAGTCAGAGTGCAGGTGACCAGGCAGCTACTGCAGCATCCATCTCTCCATCTCATGAAATGGACCATGCACATTGAAGAAAAGAAGTGCAGAGAAGAGAGAGTGTGGTGGTGCGAAGAGGCCAATGCTGCATACTGTTTTTGTTGCAAACTCTTCCAGTCTAATGTTCCAGCCACATTGGGTTATACAGGAGCAAAGGACTGGAAAAAATCTGGCTAGAAATCTGGCATGCTATGAGAAGGCAGCAAATCACCAGAGAACATACCGTAGGTGGAAAGAGCTTGAGATGAGACTAAGGTTAAAGGCCACCATAGATGATCAGCATTAAGAGGCGATTGCATCAGAGTCTCTTTACTGGCAAAATGTTCTGAAAAGGCTCATTGCCATTGTGAGAATGCTTGCTACCCAAAACCTAGCACTGGGTGGCACTTCGGATCAGCTGTATGTGCCAAACAATGGAAACTTCCTTAAAATTGTGGAGCTGATGGCTGAGTTTGATGCTGTGCTCCAGGAGCATCTAAGAAGAGTCACCACCCAAGAAATGTATGCATACCACTACCTTGGAAAAAAAATTCAAAATGAGATCGTACAGTTACTGGCAACAGAAGATTGTGGCAGATCTGAAGTCAGCAAGATATTACTCTGTTATTCTGGACTGCACACCCTGACATCAGCCATACGGAACAAATTACTTTTAAGGGTGCATTTTGTAACAACAACAGAACCTAGTGAAAATGTCCGTGCAATGGTGACTGTCAGAGAGCATTTTCTAGAATGTATTGACATTGATGATACTACAGGAGCTGGTATGACAAATGTGTTTCTTAAAAAGCTGGAAGATACAGGAATTGCAATAGCTGACATGAAAGGTCAGGGTTACGATAATGGTGCCAACATGAGAGGAAAGAACAGAGGAGTGCAGATACAGATCCGAGAGTTAAACCCTCAAGCTTTTTTTGTCCCATGCAGTTCTCATTCATGGAAGTTGGTGGTCAGTGATGCAGCTTTTAGTGAGGCTGCCGAATTTTTTTAATGTAATTCAAAGCATCTATGTATTTTTCTCTGCATCAACTCATGGATGGCAAATTCAAAGCAACATCTGGGAACATTCTCTCTGACACTGAAATCACTGAGTGCCACATGATGGGAAAGTCGAGTGTAAGTGATAAAGCCCATCAAACACCAAATTGGGAAGATAGATGATGCCATAGTTGCCATTATGGAGGATAATGCTATGACAGGAACTGTTCATGGGAGAACAGCGGCAGAGGGAAATGGAATCACCAGAAACATACATAACTTCACATTTCTGTGTGGCTTAGTGTTGTGGCATGAAATACTTGTTGAAATAAACGTTGTAGGCAAGAGACTCCAAGGTGTTGATCTCGATATATCTGGATCAATAGAACAACTGGACAAAGCAAAGTCATTCCTACAGTCTTACCGGTCAGATGAGGGATTTCAAAACATTCTGAAGAGTGCACAGAAGTTGGCAGAGGAACTTCACACTGAAGCTAACTTCCCACCCATTCAAGAATACAAGAGTCACCGAAGAAGACGACATTTTTTTATTATGAGCACGGGATAATCCCATAAGAGACCCAAACAACAATTCAAAGTTCAATTAATTAACTAGGTGCTAGATGGTGCAATACTGTCAGTTGAACGTTTCATGCAGCTCAAGGAACACAGCAGTATATTTGGGATGTTGTATGATATTCCAAAACTCCTCACTATACCTGAAGAAGACCTACACCAGCAATGCAGGGCACTAGAGACAGTGTTGACACATGATGACACGCGCGATATTGATGCGAGTGATTTAGGTGATGAACTGAAAGCCCTTTCAAGATGCATTTCAGCAGGATCAACTCCAAAGGCTGTTCTGGAATATATGTGCACAAATAAGATGACCACCCTCTTTCCAAATGCTTTTGTTGCTCTGTGCATACTTCTAACACTTCCTGTAACCCTTGACACTGGAGAACGCAGCTTCTCCAAGCTGAAGTTAATAAAAACACATCTACGCTCTACAGTGACACAGGAGAGGCTGGTCTGCTTTGCAACCATCTCTGTAGAGCATGAGCTGGCCCAAACTCCACAGGAAGCAGTTCAAATCTTTGTAACCAAGAAGGCATGGAAAGCACCACTTTGATTATTCAAACAGATAAAAATGCCAATGTTTACTATGCAGACAAGAAAAGTTACATTTGCTGTTCAGGCGTTTGAAAGTTAAATGTTACTTAACATTTTTGAACAAGGCATTTTAAGTTATTTCTCCTTTATTGGGGTAGGTAGCAGAGCATTATCATGAGAGGAGTAGAAAAGGAAGGGAGAATTGAGACCTTTCAAAGTTTTGGCCCAAGTGAGGGGGAATGGGGGTGTCATTTGAGCTCCCCACCTCAGGTGCCAAAATGTTGTGGGCTGGCCCTGCCCCAGCCTGTAGCGGTGAGTGGGATTCTTCCATCCTAATTGCAGGACTCTGCACTTGTCCTTGTTGAACCTCATCAGATTTCTTTTGGCCCAATCCTCCAATTTGTCTAGGTCACTCTGGATCCTATCCCTCCCTACAGCGTATCTACCTCTCCCCCGCCCCACACCTTAGCGTCATCTGCAAACTTGCTGAGGGTGCAATTAATTGCATCATCCAGATCATTATTAATTTGTGCAAAGTGGATGTAAGACACTACTATGATAGAGGTTGTTTTTTTTTGTCCATGCCACACAGGTGTAAATGACTACATAAAGTGCAAGGCAGTCTCCGGCCCTAAAAAAACTATGGAAGCAAATTTTTACAATATACTTAATTTTGCTAATATTGTATGAAGTGAAGATTTTTCAGTTCTGAATAGCAGTTATTGCAAAATATGTTTTACCCTCCTTTCTTAAAGTATTCTCCAATATTGTGATATTTCTCTGTGATCAGGCTAAATGGATTCATCTGCCTAACAGAAGGTGGAGACATGCAGCTTTTAAAAAGCTTTGAAATAAAGCATGGCAGTTTGCCTAACAATTTCATGTTTTCCTGGTTGTACTTTGAGTTTTGTGTTTTACTGACCCCGGCTGAGCTGTATCATTCTAGTGGCAGTATTTTTCTTACTCTGTTCCATGAGAGCTCCATCTATTTGGATCAAGTCAATATGGGATTTTCTTTTGGTGAGATGACAGGTTTGTTTGGTTGATAAAGGTAATAGTGTTGTTGTAATATACTTAGATTTCTGTAAGACATTTGACTTAGTACTGAAGGACATTTTGATTTAAAAAAACTAGAAATATATAAAATTAGCATGGCACATATTACATGGATTAAAAGCTGGGCAACTGACTGTCAAAATGTAAAAATCATCATAAAACTGGTGAGTTTCTAGTGGGGTCCCATGGGATTGGTTCTTGAATCCAGGCTATTTAGTGTTTTTTATTAATGACTTGGAAGAAAATGTAATATCACTGATAAGGTTTGCAGATTACCACTCCCCTAGTAAACTGGGCACAAGCAAACAATGTGTGTTTTAATATGGCTCAATGTGTACATCTTGAGACAAAGAATGTAGGCCAAACTTACAAGATGGGGGACTCTATCCTGGGAAGAAGTGACCGAAAAAGACGTGGGGGTCATGGTGGTGATGCTGTGTTGAAAAGGGCTAATGCGATCTTTGGATGTATAAACAGGGGTTTTTACCTCTATATTTGGCATTAGCACGAAGTGCCACAGGACTCTTTGCCGCTGGAATACTGTGTCTAGTTCCAGGGGTGCTGGAACAATTTGGATAGTGGGGGTGCTGAGAGCCCTTGAAACAAACTGTAAGCCCTGCATATGATGGAAACCACTTCAAGCCAGAGGGTGCGGTAGCACTCCCAGTTCCACCATCTGTGTCCAGTTCTGATTCCAGATGTTGATAAATTGGAGAGGGTTCAGAGAAGAGTCATGAGAATGATTAAAGGATTAGAAAACATGCCTTTGAGTGATAGACTCAAAGAACTCAATCTATTTAGGTTGACAAAGAAATCCATCTATGATTCTAAGATTAAGGGGTGGCTTGATTAGGCTATAAGTGTAGACTGCAGGAACAAATATTTAATGATGCACTCTTTGTTCTTATAGAGAGAGGTTTAACGTGCTCCAGTGTCTGGAAATTGAAGCTGGACAAATTTATACTGGAAATAAGGCATACATTTTTAATAGTGAGAGTAATTAACCATTAGAACAACTTATCAAGTCATCGTAGATTCTCCCTCATTGACAGTTTTTAAGATTGGATGTTTTTGTAAAAGGTATATTCTAGGAATAATTTTGGGTCAGTTCCATGGGCTGGGTTATGCAGGTCTTGGGATCAATGATATCAGTGGAGATATGCTGACTTACACCAGCTGAGGATCTGGCCCAGAGTACATATTAGGATGCATGAGGGCAAAGAACTGAGCAGTCATCACAGTCATATTCTTTGTGTGCATGTGTGTTAATACATATAGTGTGTTCTACAGTAAAATATTCTACAATTATGATCCAATTTATGTAGTTTACGATATGATACCACAGAATACATTGTTTTTTTTTCTTTTAAAATGAGTGATAGGACAGCATTTATTTTCTAGTATGTAATGTTTGATGCGATGATGTCCATCACTTCAGCACATTGGGACATTAATCATCCAGACAGTTGAAATTAGTGTTTTGTCAAAATTTAATCACACTTTTTGCTGCTATATCTGCACTTCCAGAGACAAATTCTAAATCCAGTCCCTTGGCAGAGGGAATGAAACAATACCGCAGACAGCTAAAGCACGAAGAAGGCTTACTTCCCCTTCACCTGCGAAAGCCCTGCTAAAACTTTCATAGCATACACCTTTTGTTCCATTTATTTTGCCCATTAACATTGAAAAATGTAAACCGACTTCAGCAACTGTACAGAGAGGCTGCATCCTTGCAATCAGTGAGGTAGTAGCAGATATTTTAGCTCTGCACTCATACTTCTTTAGTTGGTTCAGTGAGCACTTTAGAAGTTTTCAGTTCTAACTCAGAAATCAGGTGAAACTCTTTGGTCAGATGAGCAACTTGGCATACGAAGTCCAGGAGCAGGAGTGACTCGACTGGAGTTGCAGTGGCATAAAACTGGCATAAAAGAGGCTGATCAGGTACTGTGAGCATTGCTCGTCTCCCTTTTTGCTGCTCCAAAAACCAACTGTTTGCGCCCAGCTGGATGGAGAGTTCGTTGGCATGGCAGAGCCATCAGAAGCATAGAGCTGGCCTAGCTGACTTCTGCACTGTCCTCCTCACTGCTGCAGCTTTGGCATATGGGGCACGTTGTAGGCAGTGAGGGGACATGGCCACAGACCATTGCACTCCAGCTATTCCCACTTGGTAGACAGCCCCTTGGGGATTGTTGGCAGGTGAGTCTTTCCTTCCTCACGTCTCTGTAGGGAGTGGATCCCAATAGTTCTGAATGAACCTCCCTGCTTTATTTGCCCCTGTCAGTGGGGGACAGAGTCTGCTTCCCTCACTCGCATTAGTTCATGAGCAGCCCCATTTTCTCCATTTTGAAATAAGATGCTGCTCAGCATAAATGAGCGTGGCAGAAATTGTCCCTTACTTAGTATTTGTACAGTCTTCAGCTGGCCCATTGCTGCAGGAGGAGCAAAGTCGGTGCTATCACTAGAGTCCTATTTTAACCTTGTTAGTTATAAAGATTCCATATTACTAAGAAAGCATGTGGGACCCAGAGTCCTCAGTGCCAAAATCTCTGGTGCAGCTTCACTGACTCTGTATACCCCTCCTGTGGTGAAAGCAAATGACCCAGCAGCTCCAGATGGTTGTATCTGAGATTCAGAAATACTTCATAGGCAGAAATGTGCATCTTCCTCCTTTTCCTCGGGTGCTGTTGTATTTTATTTCACTGGGTCACATGCAGTGGTGCTACCTGGGCATAAGTGAGGGCAGAATTTGGACCTTTCATTATTTATTTTACTTAAGGGCCGTTGGGGAAGGTATCAAGCAGTCACCATCAGTGACTGTTCCGAGTGCTAGTGCCTGCTAACAGGTGTCGACACAAAGGGGTGCCCTCTGGTAGCAGTTACAAATGTCTGCCGGGTTAATTGGATGGGAAGTAAATCGTAGGTGGCTGTAGCCTCCCTGAGTGTTTAGGGGAGACCAGTTTGATTAGTTAGCACCTGGGGGGCAGCCACAGAGAAGCTGGAAAAAGCGAAACTGCTGTTGTCATCACCTGTACCTGGTAGTACCACTCGGAGCACGTTCTGACAGGTGATCGAAACGGTGGTAAAAATTGTAAAAGGTAAATGATCCAGGAAAGAATACAATCAGAAAACCCTCCAGGGACACTTTGGAATCCCTCTCCTGGAGAGGAAGGATAGCTGACTGGTTAGGGTGCTAGCCTGGTGGGAGACCCATTTTCAGTTCCCTGCTCCAGCATAGGCTTCCTGTTTGACTTTGGGCACAGCACTCTGGCTGTATATACACTATCTGGGGTACTGATACTTCCCCACAAAGGTGCTGTGAGGATAACTATATTAGAGATTGTATAGTGCTCAGATACCAGGAAAAGGGGGGCCATGTAAGTTCCTTAGATGTTTCCATAGGGACATCTTCCTAACTTTCAAAACACTGATTTTTATTTGATGGGCTTTGCATATAGATTTGCTCACTGGGACCAGGACTCTTCCACCATCTTTTTAGGCCTAGGCAAAAACAGACAGTATTGATAATGCTATATTAAAAAGGGTCAGATTCTGATACCCTTACTCATGTTGGATAGTTCCTTACTCCACAGACAGTCCCACGGAATTCTATGGAACTGCTTTTTAGAGCACTGTAATACCTACTCTGAGTAGGAGATCAGAATCTGGCTCAGATACAGTAGCCAGGATGACCTTTAATGTTTTCCATCACTAGCTTTTAGGCATGGTAGACAAAGGGGGAGGTGGTTTGTCTGAGAGTACACTGGGCTTTAACCAAAATGGACAGGCCAGGTGGTTCTGCTGTAAGATCATGTCTTCAGTCCCTTGTGTTAGAGGTATTGTACAAACAGCCCCATATAGATCATCAGGGTTGGAAGGGACCTCAGGAGATCTAGTCCAACCTGCTGCTCAAAGCAGGACCAATCCCCAGATAGACTTTTGCCCCAGATCCCTAAATGGCCCCCTCAAGGATTGAACTCACAACTCTGGGTTTAGCAGGCCAGTGCTCATAAGAACATAAGAAAGGCCGTACTGGGTCAGATCAAAGGTCCATCTAGCCCAGTATCTGTCTACCGACAGTGGCCAATGCCAGGTGCCCCAGAGGGAGTGAATCTAACAGGCAATGATCAAGTGATCTCTCTCCTGCCATCCATCTCCATCCTCTGACGAACAGAGGCTAGGGACACCATTCTTACCCATTCTGGCTAATAGCCATTTATGGACTTAGCCATCATGAGTTTATCCAGTCCCCTTTTAAACATTGTTATAGTCCTAGCCTTCACAACCTCCTCAGGTAAGGAGTTCCACAAGTTGACTGTGCGCTGCGTGAAGAAGAACTTCGTTTTATTTGTTTTAAACCTGCTGCCTATTAACCACTGAGCTATCCCTCCCCCAATCTCTTAACCACAAGACAAAGTGCCTCTGTTGGCAGTAAACCTCAGGACCCCACTACATGGCTCTCTTATCCTTGAGCAGGGACAGGTTCTTGGCACATGCTTTTCCATTAATATAACTTGGGTACCAAGGGGCAAGAAAAATCACACCCTAAAAGTTGCTTTTCATTAAAAAGATTTTTATCTATATACTAAAATTCCAGGATTGCCACTCTGCATGTCTGTTAAGAATTAAGAATGGCCATACTGGCTCAGATCAGTGGGGACCACCTAACCCAGCATCCTGTCTCAGACAGTGGCCAGTGCCAGATGCTTCAGAGGCAATGAAGAGAACAGGGCAATTTTGAGTGATCCACCCCCCTGTTGTCCAGTCCTAGCTTCTGGCTGTTGGAGATTTAGGGGCACCGAGAGCATGGCATTGCATCCCTGCCAAGAGCCATTAATAGCTCTATCCTCCAAGAACTTGTCTAATTCTTTTTTGAACTGTTATATGTTGTAGCTGTTCCCATTACTTCACACTGACTCAGGCATAGATGGGAGCTCATTTTGTTTGGACTTTCATCAGGGTCAATCATCTCTGGGTTTCGGGGTCTGTCCAATTTTGAAGTTCTCAGCCATTTTGGGGCTTGTTTATACTTTACAAATGACACCTGAAGCACAGCATGGGCTTTCAGTGAGGGTTTTTTTATTTACTTGTACCTCATACCCACTGGTCAAAGATGTATTGGATGCTTCTTCCCTCCATTTGGTTGACAGGAGCAAAGAGTATTTGGAGTTGTACAGCCAGACTTTCAGGGTTTATTCCCTCCCCAGACAAATATATTACAACAACATGGACTTCTTCCATAGCACCTTTTATCTGAGGATCTCTGTGCGTCTTATAAAGCATCAGTAAAATCTTCACAGTATCCGTGTGAGGTAGATAAAGTGTTACAGCCATTTTACTGGTGGGGACACGGGCATTGACAGACTAAGTGGTTACATAGCAAGTCAGTGGGACTAGAACCGCCATCTCCTGTTTCCCAGTCCCTGCTCTAACCACTAACCTACTTTCCCTCTAAAATTACTTTCCTTTTCCAAGTGAAACTCAGTTAACTTTCTGTGGGCTAGCTACTCAACAGGTATATATTGGCATAGCTTCAGTAGGGCTATATAGATTTGTGCCGGTTGAGTATGGCTGTACAACTTTAATAACAACTGTCATGCTGATGCTAATTCTGACTAATAAACTCTTTTGAGAATATTATGGGAGAGTCGATCAGGGATCAGCAGGGGGATAGACAAGGTTAAAAAAATAACCATTTCTGTGTATAAATGATGCCAGGTCCCCACTCCATTCTAGTTAGAAAAAAAATTAGTACACAAAGCCCAGATATACTTTCATTTTTACCTTGTTTGAAAAATGAATAGAACACAAATGTATTTGTAAGGGGAAAAAGGTTGCATACTGCCCTCTCCTCCAAATGTGTTCTCACACACAAAAATCAGAATAAATACAATTGTTTATGCTAAAAGTTTTGCTGCACTTTGTAGTAAAAGCCATTTAGGTAAATGAATGCAACGAGAGGGATACATTTCCTTTGAACTGTTTTGACACATTTATCCAGCCCTCTTATTTTAAAAGCAGAGTAATGATACCTGTTTCTTTTTGTGAGTGGATCTGCATGTGCAGTAAAGTAAAAGCTGACAGAAATATTTGCTCTAAATTGCCCAGAATTCAGACAGTTATAAGCATCCTGGGTCTCTGCTCAAAATCATCAACGTCATAATAATGAGGACAGCGTGAAATGTCTTTTTGCTATAGTAAATACGCTTGAAGGCTAGTAAAAATGTAAATGAAGTAATAAAACTAAAAGACAGGTCTTAGTCTGAAGGAATTTTCCACTTTATCACATGCCAATAAACTCAATTGGGGAAAAAAATTAAATGTAGGGCCTGTTTACTAATATTGTTTTAAATCAGTTTCCAATTTTCTGCCTGCATTTAATTGCATTGAAGGCACAAAGGATAACATTTAGATTCCTGCCTGATTGTGTCTAGAAATCTGGTAGACAGACAATTGAAGGCCTGGTCTACACGCACAGTTGTACCACTTTAACTAAAGGTGTGATGTGTGTGTAAAATATAATATGAATGATCAGGAGATCATTAGGTTCTTTTCCCAGAATCAGGCCACTCAGAACTAAAACCAATGAGTTCAGTATTTTGTAGGAATCCTTGGGGTGTGTGGCAAGGACATTCACATTAAGGGCAAAGCAAAGCCTTAGGGACTTTTATTAAACAGAGAAGCTCCAAGACACATGAACAAATAATTATACAGTATTGGGGATAGCTGTGTAACATTCTTTGCATAAGCTCTTAGATTTGCATACTTACACCTGGTAAGAGACAAAGGACCAGCCCTGTCTCTGGCATGCCAAATGAGTCTGATGGTCTAGGTTCTTGTAACTAATACAACATGTTCAACTATAATCCATAAAAGCATTAGCAGCAACTTGGAACTGAAATTAGACAAGTTAAAAAAAAATCAAGCTATTGAATGTAGTTCAGCCACCCACTACCAACCTTATCAGAATGTCATTTATGACACAAATAATTTTCTTGTAATTGGAGTAACATGAAAGATATTACTAATGGATATTACTAATTGTGTTTCTTTTCAATACACTGTCTAGAAACATAACATCCAAACAACTTGAATATTTTAGGCTTCCACGTGTTTATTTTTCTATATTTTCAATAAACCTATTGACGCCTACAATAAAGGTGCACTAAAAGGAGACATTTGCATGTGGTATTTCAAACCCTTTTTAAAGAAGATGTTATGAGAACCAATAAAGTTTAGTGGGAGGGATCTCAAAACTTATGGCTATAGCCCTCCGCTCAACCTCCCCCCCCCTTTTGTGTCATAGTGCAGAAAAGGTGAAGAGTAGGTTACAAGCCTAGAAAAGCAGTATCTACTGTACTTTAGAATCCAGCATCTCAATACACAAGGGCATCCACTTGTAACGAACTCTGATGTAGTGGAACTGTATTCACAGGGTGAAATACAGGACTAGTACAAGATCTAAATCCTGTACATAAAACTGCAGTGAGGGCTTGTGCTGGCCTTCTCCACGGGGATGAATTTCACCCATACTGAAGTAGGTTGGAAATCCCTATGTATGTCCCTACATTACACTGAGCAAACTACAGTTCCAGAGATAGTGATACTCATTATTTGAAAGGAAAAAATCTCGTGTGTGTGTGTGTGTGTTTTAAACTGATCTCTGACTATATTTTGATCCCCATATTCATCAAGCTGAGTAGTGTTTTACTCCACAAATAGTCCCACTGGATAAAATTCTAGGTCCATTTAAATCCATGGGCGTTTTGCCATTGATTTCAATGGATTGAGGGTCTTACCCATACACTAATTCAGGTATTGCTCAACATGAGCAAAGGTCTCTGAATCCATTGCTAAGTAAACTAGGTTATAATTTAATATAGGTGAAAATGAGTGGGTTAGCTAGAGTGGTCTCTTTCCCTGCAAAATTAATATAGGGCAACTGGACTTGAAAATAAACCTCCACTAGTTGAACCCCAAAGTCTGGATTTAGTGGATTTTTTTTCCCTCCTCCAATTTATCACAATTTAAACATCTAGCAGACACTAACAAGTGAGAATTTAACTTGGCACCCTTCAAACTATACATGGTTTTTATTGCTGTATTTGAGGATACATTCAGCTCTCCGAAGGGTATAGTGGGGCAGTAGGGATTGTAATCAAATTCCTTGGTAAACAAAGGAGCCATAATTTTGAATTCTAGGTGCTAGCCCATGGACTAGGGGCTCTGCAAGGCTCCTTGATTCTGAAATCCACTTTCCCATTTTGATCTGTTAGACTTATGGGCATGCTGCAAAGTGGGAATGTTGTGGAGAGTTAACAAAGGTGGATTATTGTGTTTCTTGCTGTGATGACGATTTTATTTTGTTTTTATTTTTTTGGTGTTAGGTTCTGAGAGCTAAGGGCCCGATCCAAATCCTATCAACTGGAAAGATAGGAGCTTGAAGCAGAAAAAATGGGGCAGTGAGGGAGAAGCACCTTTAGTAAGATACTGATTAAAGGATGCCCCTCAGCAAGCCAGTTTGATTTTTACTATGTTTTTTTTAACTTTCAAGCAACCTCCCTTTCCCTCTTTAAGTGTTAAGCACCGACTCCCATTGACTTCAGTGGGCTTTGGATCAGACCTTAACTGAACAGTTCATTGAGTGATAGTTGACTATTTTGAAATAATTTAGATAATGGCACAGAGAGTACACTTATAAAGTTTGTGGGTGATACCACGCTGGGAGGGGTTGCAAGTGCTTTGGAGGATGAGATTAAAATTCAAAATGATCTGGAGAAATAGTCTGAAGTAAATAGGATGAAATTCAATAAGGACAAATGCAAAGCACTCCGTTTAGGAAGGAATAATCAGTTGCACACATACAAAATGGGAAATGATTGCCTTGGAAGGAATATTGCGGAAAGGGATCTGGGCGTCATAGTGGATCACAAGCTAAATATGAGTCAACAGTGTAACACTTTTTCAAAAAAAGCAACATTCTGGGATGTATTAGCAGGTGTGTTGTAAGCAAGACAGGAGAAGTAATTCTTCCACTCCACACCCTGCTGACAAGGTCTTGGGTGGAGTATTGTGTCCAGTTCTGGGTGCCACATTTCAGGAAAGATGTGGACCAATCGTTGAAAGTCCAGAGGAGAACAACAAAAATGATTAAGCAAAGTAAGCTGTCATGGGATGAGAGGGAAGGTCGTCTCATGGATTGGTAACTGGTTAAAAGATAGGAAACAAAGGGTAGGAATAAATGGTCAGTTTTCAGAATGGAGAGATGTAAATAGTGGTTTCTCTCTGGGGTCTGTACGGGGCTCAGTCCTATTCAACATATTCATAAATGATCTGGAAAAAGGGGTAAACAATGAGGTGGCAAAATTTGCAGATGATACAAAGCTACTAAAGGTAAGTCCAAAGCAGACTGTGAAGAGCTACAAAAGGATCTCACAAAACTCGCATATTGCCTCTATATAAATCCATGGTACGCCCACATTTTGAATACTGCATGCAGATGTGGTTGCCCCATCTCAAAAAAGATGTATTGGAATTGGAGAGGGTTCAGAAAAGGGCAACAAAAATGATTAGGGGTATGGAACGGTTTCCGTATGAGGAGAGATTAATAAGATTGGGACTTTTCAGCTTGGAAAACAGGCAACTAAGGTGGGATAGGATAGAGGTCTATAAAATCATGACTGGTATGGAGAAAGTATATAAGGAAGTGTTATTTACTCCTTCTCATAACACAAGAATTAGGAGTCATCAAATGAAATTAATAGGCAGTAGGTTTAAAACAAATAAAAGGAAGTATTTTTTTCATACAACACACAGTCAAACTGTGGAACTCTTTGCCAGAGGATGCTGTGAAGGCCAAGACTATAACAGGGTTCAAAAAAGAACTAGATAAATTCATGGAGGATAGGTCCACCAATGGCTATAAGCCAGGATGGATGGGATAGTGTCCCTAGCCTCTGTTTGCCAGAAGCTGGGAATGGGTGATGGGATGAATCACTTGATGATTCCCTGTTCTGTTCATTTCCTTTGGGGCACCTGGCATTGGTCACTGTCGGAAGACACGATATTGGGCTAGATGGACCTTTGGTCTGACCCAATATGGCCGTTCTTATGTTCTTATTAAAGATCTTAAAAACATGACCTATGAGGGAAGATTGAAAAAATTGAGTATGTTTAGTCTGGAAAAGAGAAGATGGGGGGGGAGGAGTGGGAAGGGGGAGAGGCAGCAGGAGAACAGTTTTCAAGTACATAAAAGGTTGTTACAAGGAAGAGGGGAGAAAAATTGTTCTCATTAACCTCTGAAGATAGGACAAGAAGCAATGGGCTTAAATTGAAGCAAGGGAGGTTTAGGTTGGACACTGGGAAAAACTTCCTAACTGTCAGGGTGGTTAAGCACTGGAACAAATTGCCCAGGGAGGTTGTGGAATCTTCATCACTGAAGGTTTTTAAGAACAGGTTAGACAAAAATCTGTCAGAAATGGTCTAGTTATTATGTAGTCCTGCCTTGAGTGCAGGGGACTGGACTAGATGAGCTATTGAGATCTCTTACAGTCCTACGCATCTATGATTCTATAATTAAGTTCCACAATTTCATAGAAATTCCTGTAAAGCTGACCGGACCCTGGGATGATCACTCATATGTTTATAAATTAAAATAAAGACACTGCGTGGATGCATGAACGTGCTGCTGTACAGTTGAGGTATCTGATTTTTGAAATGCTAATAACGTCATAGTTTGAAGCAGTTTTTAAAATACTGAAATGGGATCTGGACCTAGCCCGTTTCTTAAATGAGGAAAGTGTCTTTTAGAAGGTGCTTGAGGGAGGGCAAAAAAGCAAAAAGAGGTGGGGAAAGCAGAGGATTTGAGGGTGCCTTAGTGTTTTGTTAATAACACCTATTTGTTGTATCCACCTATTGTCTGTCACATTATACTTGGATTGTAAGATCTTCAGGGCAGTGACTTTTTTTGTTTAGACCTTTGTACAGCAACTGTCACAATGGAGATGAGCCCCATAAGTACCCCCCACACACACAAATTCGTAGTAAAACTCGCTGATCCCATGAAGCTTAATTTCTTGTAAGTTTATTTATGTCTCTTGGGCCATGTTCTGCTCTCACTTAGACAGGTATAAATCTGAATTAACTTCATTGAGGACCATTTTTAACCGTGCGTAAGTGAGAAGAGAATCAGGGCTTTAATTGTTAAAACTCTTCTGCTCCAGATGGTATCTGGAAGAGGAGGTATAGTCTAAGAATAGTTGTACCAAGCATGGAGAAGGAATTGCCTTGATACATTGAAAGTAACGGGACAGGTGTTTAGAATGTGAGGCTGCTTGCTCATAATCTGAGTGTACACAAGGAGAGATTTACCCTTTCGATTTTATTCTGCTTCTCTTTTCAGTGCATGTTGTATCTATTCGCAAACTTACAAAAATTCAATATTTTTTTAACGAAGGAAGCAAACTGTAACCTGCTGGGAAAGCCGGCTGACTTTCTGTTGGTTCACTGCAAATTTGTTAGCTGTTAGAGAAAACAGCTTCTAGAGCTGGCCGAGGTGACTGTTGCCCTGCACTATAAAGGTGTCTCCTCTTGCCCAAATATTTCAGTAATATCTCCATCTAGTGATGCTGGGTGACAACAATCGTTACAATAAAAGCGATCTGTCATCAAACCGTGCTTTTGTTCTCATTCAGGACCTACTCCCTATATTCCTTCCTTGTCCTCCTAATATTTGTTGACTGCATTGCATGGTCTCCTGGACTGGGATGTATATGAAACTGGAAAAAATTCACTATCCTAATGCAAGACTGGCCATGGTGAAATAGCACGTAATTCAAAGTATGTCTAAATGTTATGAATATTGTTTACAACAATATTTAAACCATAGTCGATTGATCATCCAAACAGAGGAGTAGGAGACAAGAGCCCTGGGTTCTCTTCTTAGCTCTCACAGCACACTTTGCTTTAGTATTATTGGGTTACTCTACAGCCTTTTTCTGTGTCTTGGCATTTAAGTGGATGCTTGAATCTAAAAGCATATAAGCGTTACTATTATTTATGTTTACTAATGTAAGTAATCACCAAAAAGGCACTTTTGGGTGCTTAGGCAAGTCAAAACAATAACTGGGTAAACAAACCACTGAATAAAAGGGATCCGCTAATAAACCTCCATGCACCTGACCGAAAAGATAGGTTACTAGCTGTGATAGCACTGGGTATATACTAAAGAGAGCTTCATTACATCAGTTTCTCCACTGAAGATTTTTTCAGTAATGCTTAATTTTCCTGGATTGCGGGCTTCCTGGGTTGGCATAATTGTGGTCCCAAGTAGGGTTTGGTTTCCCTGATTTGGGGAATTCTTAAGGGCATCCTCAGTTGGGAGCAGACTTTCATTGGGCTCCTGAACTGAAGGCACCTTTGTGTGATCATGCTATATCTGGTTCAAACACGTCTCTAAAGCATTTCCTATGTGAAAACTTTACTGATGCTAGAATTTTTGGCATAAGTGTCACCTTGCCAGGGACAATCCCAGAGCTGTCTCCTAGCTACAGTGTTAGAATAATAATCTAGCTGAAAAGAAATGTACAACATCATCAATGTGTCTTACACACAAAGTACGGCTAGAAATATTTTACATACAGATACCAAAGATTTGTCTTTGGATGAGTTTTCAAAGTCATTACACCTTAAAAAGCATGGGGACAAAGATGAAGTTTGCATGGCTGCATATGGTGCTTCAAAATTTCTTCTTAGCAAGGAGAGAAAGAGGATCTTTTACTGGAAGCTGAGCCCATGACTGACTGGATCTCATGACTGCCTCCATATCAGCAGGGCATGGAAATTGGGTTTTTCAAAGGAGTTGAAGGAGTTTGCTACTCAAATTCTACTGAATGTCATTAGACTCCTAACTCCTTCAGGCTTCTTTGAAAGTCCCAGCCAAAACCTATGGTGAGCTTTACTGCGCATTCTATCCCAAAGGAAAGAAATGGATATTTAAGCCAAAATGTCAGATCTTTTTTTTTTTTTATATTGAGAGCTGGGCAGTGGGGGGACAGGAATGGAAATTCGTGCCTTAAAAAGCAGTATGGAACACGAAACAAAAACCTAATACCAAAATGCTGTGTGGGCATTGGAAGTAATGCATGTTGACCTGATTATTCTCACCAGTTACATTGATATATAACTTCACCGACTTAATTGGATTTACTCCTGATGTACATCAGTTTAAATGAGAGAAACAAAACCCTGTACTGCTATTTAAATGTTGTTACAAAACTAAGGCATTTGATTAATGTCTGAAACTTTTATTTCAAACTTTAGCCTTTGCCTGGCATTGTGTAATGTGTATAGGTTGGTAAACAAATAGTGATTCATGATAACTGATGCACTGTGTCTTCTGGGATGGAAGATTTTCACCAATTTAGCTATCAGATCACTGTGCAGAAAGAGAGAACCGTTTTATTGTCAAATAGCCTTGCTTTCCCTGAAATTTCATTGCTGGGCCCCAGGTGATTAGAGATTTATGATTCATTCACTGATGCTCCAGAACTGAAAACTTAACTTTTATCAGCAAAATTGTCCACTGAATTTTGGGTTTTGGAGTGCCAACAATCCAGATGAATGGCTACATCATCATTACATAGGAGATGCCAATCAGGTAGCACTGTTGACTGTCATAAAGCATTTTGTCACCAGTTGTCCCTTCCCTATTATGTCATTTTTCTCTAGTCTTCACTCTGCCTTTGCTTTAGGCAGTCTTTCAAGCAGCTTGGATACAGTCTGAAAATGGAGAAAGATACATGAAAGGATTACAGTAATGGGGTAGAGTATGTGGGTACCATAGGAGACAACACGATCTGGTATGTAGATGCAGACATTGAAGTTGGAGGAGCTGGGTTCTATTCTGCTACTGACTCACTGTATGACCTTAGGCAAGTCACCTAACATCTCCTTGCCTTGACTTCCCCATCTGTAAGATGGAGTAACAATATTGAATCTCTTTTTGCAAAGCATTTAAGCTCTGCAGCTGGAACATGGTATATAAGTGTTATGTATTTATTGTTACACCTCAAATGCCCACTTTAGCAGCCCTTCCCACTCCTCTGTGCAAAAGATGGAAAACAATTAATTCCATACTGAGACTGAGTTATTCATTTTTGTGTTCACCAATTCTAATTTACTTTCCTCCATAACAAAGATGAAGTACTGTGCACTTTGCCAGATCTTCAAGTGAAAACTTACTTTATGTGAGATTAGCTGTGGACTAAAGTGCTTAAGTGAAAGTCTTCAGGATTCCTCTAAATGCTTAAAAGTGCTGAATGCAGTGTAGTTGTAGCTGTGTCGGTCCCAAGTTATTAGAGAGAAAAGGTCGGTGAAGCAATATCTTTTTATTGGACCACTTCTATTGGTGAGAGAGACAAACTCATACAAAATGATGGGGTTTAACTAAGCTGTTACTGCTCAAGAAAGATCTTGGAGTCATTGTGTATAGTTCTCTGAAAACATCCGCTCAATGTGCTGCAGCAGTCAAAAAAGATGATAATGTTAGGAACCACTAGGAAAGGGATAGATAAGACCAAAAATATAATGCCACTATATAAATCCATGGTATGCCCATATCTTGAATACTGTATGCAGTCTGGTCACCCGATCTCAAAAAAGATATACTAGAAGTGGAAAAAGTACACAGAAGGGCAACAAAAATGACTAAGGGTATGTAACAGCTTATGTATGAACAGAGCTTAAAAGACTGGGACTTTTCAGCTTGGAAAACAGATGATTAATAAGGGATATGATAGAGGTCTATAAAATCATGATTGGTATGGAAAAAGTGAACTAGGAAGTGTTTGCTCCTTCACGAAATACAGTGGTCACCCAACGAAATAGGCAGCAGGTTTAAAACAAACAAAATGAAGTACTTCTTCATACAGTCAACCTGTGGAATTCATTGCTAGGGGATGTTGTGAAGGCAGTTGATTGATATCTGAAACTTTTATTTGAAAATATTAATGGGGTTCAAATAAGAGCTAGATAAATTCATGGAGGTTAGGCTCACCAATCAATGGCTATTAGCCGAGGTGGTCAGGGATGCAAGCTGGGAGTGGATGACCAGGGATGGATCACTTGATTGCCTGTTCTGTTCATTCTTTCTCAAGCACCTGGCATTGGTCACTGTCAGAAGACAGGAAACTGGGCTGGGATCAGTAGTTTTCAACCATTTTTCATTTGTAGACCTCCTACAAAATTTCAAAAGGAGGTGCGAACGCCTTTGGAAACCTTAAACATAGTCTGTGGACCCCTAGGTGTTTGTGGACCACAGGTTGAAAATTACTGGGCTCGATGAACAATTGTCTGACCTAGTATGACCATTTTTATGCTCTTACATTTAAGCTTTTGAGCCACACAGAGCTCTACCTGGAATGGTCCCTTTAGTGGTTTGCACATATTCTAATGCTAAACAATCTGTTCCACCATGCATTTAGCTGTGACACTTGGAGTACCTTTCCCAGACTGGGAGAAGAGTTCTGTGTAGTTCAGAAGCTTCTCTCTCTTACCAACAGCTGTTGGTTGAATAAAATATATTACCTCACCCACATTGTCTCTCTAAATGTGCTGAAACCCAGATCTGCTCTTCTGCCTTGGGAAGCTGCAAAACAGGACAGGTACAACTAAGACCCGCTACAGAGTGAATGCCCAAGGGGTATTTGATCAACATGATGCCTTAGTTATGCAAATTCTACTATCCAAACACTGGTTAAGTGAAGTCTATTTCAGGTATGCAAATTAGTCTGCCCTACATAATTCACTCAGCAGCCTCCTCAGATGTGAAGCCAATAAGCATCTGACTGCCAAAATGTTTGTGCAAAAGATGGACACACTTAGCTTGATTTCAAACTCACTCTAATATGGTGAGTTTGGAAGTTCAACTCAAAGTTATTGGATCCACTTCCCACTAGGGAAAGACTGAAAAAGAAGCAGAGGGGAGGGGAAGGAAGAAAATCTTTAATGGAAAGCCCAAGGTTCTCTCCCCCCTTTTTTTTTTTTTTTGGTGGGATTTTTCCACTGCCTAACGCAAAGGCAAAACTTGCATTGAACTTTTCTATGTGCTCAAGTCTGCAAACCCTTATTCATCTGAGGAGTTCTTTTGTCAGTGAGTAAGGTCCTAGCTTCTGAATAAAGGATTGCAGGATTTGTCTTATCACCACCAAGTGAATAATCCTATGGCAGATGTTCTGTGTATCATGACAGGTGTGAAGATTCATGCTATTCACAAGTCCAGTGATGCTGGCAAACCAGGTGCCAGCTCGTGACAAAGCCCCAAGCCAATTTGTGTATTAGTATAGATCAAAGTGATTGTTAAATGTCTAAGAATGTATTTGGTGTTTAAACTTCATGAAAACTAATGGGATGTTACATGCATTGTTTTCACTTATTTGTATCCTGTTATGCAAACATTTACATTGTGTGTATACCCCTGTAACTCGATATACTTCTTTCTCTTTGATGGGTTAATGCATATGAAGAACTTTATCAGGAAAGTACTAATTCTTGTGCATTTGAAGGCAAGCGGTCATTGTGTGTGATGATCAGAGATCAAAGGTTCTAAATGCACCCCTCTCTCTCTCTCTCTCCACTAATCAAAGAAAAAGCCCATGTGGGTGGTGACGTTGCCAGCTTGTTTTCTGTGAGAAGAAGATATAAATTTGAATTCAGGGGAAAATCCTGCATCTCTGGACTGTTTGGACTTTTGCAGGGAAGGGCACCGGATGCAAAGTGGAGATTCCAAGACACATTCTAGATACCCTGAAAAGGCTTTTGAGATACTGGCAGATTACTACAGCTCAGCTGTCATTTGGAATTAGAGATTGTAACTCACCTGTTCATATCTTTTACCTGTTTTAACCTCTCAATAACTCTCTCATTTCTTTTCTTAGGCTTTGGCTACACTTACACTTCAAAGCGCTGCTGCGGCAGCGCTTTGAAGCGCTAAGTGTAGTCAGCCAGCAGCTGGCGAAGCTCCCCAAAGCTGTCCGCTCCCCACCTCCATCCATAAATAACGTACAGCGGCTGCGCCGCGCGGAGCCGCGGGGGGCTGACTGACACTGGCTGGCGCACGCGCGCTTTGCAGCGCCTGGAGAGGTGTGTTTGACACACCCCTGCTTTCTGCTGCTTTGTGTAGCTGCCCTTAGCTAATAAATCTTTAGTTAGTTTACTATAGAATTAGCTACCAGCATTGTCTTTGTGAGATCTAGGATGCAACTCGACCTAGGTGAGTGACTGGTATTCCTGGGACTGGGAGTAACCTGGAATATTTGATTTATTTATTTATTTATTTATTTAGGTGTAAATCACCATTTATTGTCTGAGTAGCAAGATAGACTGGAGTTTAAGGGGATTATCAGTGACTCCCTTATAAAACTATTGTCGTACTTTGGAAGTTCACATTTGGTACTGGGTTGGTGAGATCTAATTATAGAACATTCTGTCAGTTTGTGATGTCTGCCTTGCTTTTGACGGTCTGCTTTGATGCAGGCAATGGTGGTAATGAGCCACTCCAGACAGCATGACAAGCCCATTGAATTACAGTGATCGTTACGTTTCCCAAACCAGCATTTGGGTCCACTAATGGGTTCAGTAACTATATAGAAATGCTGGTGTTCTTAAAGCAAGACTCAGCATGCATGCTCTCCTGTGGCCACTGTTGCATTGTGATTGTATTATTGAGGAGGCTTCCATATTGATAGCAGCTCAGAGAACAAAGAGTAATAAAAAGGCCAGTTTTTTACAATCACAGGCTGTTGGGTCACACTTACTTAATTGAATTAATCATTGTATCTTAATCAGCTTGTGTAATTAATTGAAGTAATCATTTTAATTAAAAGATTAATTAGAATCATTAGTTGACCGTGCTGCTCAGACCTGGGTACCTCTTCAATGCCAGTTCTCAAAGGCAGCACCCAGATTGAATTCATGGGTTTTCATACCAGATCCAGTGTATCCATTCATCCCAAGGTCGTGATAGGTTCCTGGCAGAACTGGATATGATTTTTGTCTCCCTCAATTTGTTCATGAGGAGATCAGGACCATTATTGCTCCTCAGTTAAATAGCTTTCAGGGGGCCACCTCTTCCACTCTGCTTGACCACTCCTCTTCTCCCTCTGTAATGTCATCCACTCGTATGGCTTCAACTGCAACCTGTGTGGTAGTCACCAATCCATCTCTCCCCACCTCATCTGACTCCCTCGATCTCGCTGACATCTCCTCCTGTATGCATTGCTGACTACGGTTAACTGAGCTCCTGATCCATTCCTCTGAAACCCTCTCCATTCTGATAAATACTTCACCATATACCGTTTTACCAAGGCCTGTAACCTGCATGTCACTTTTGACTCTATCCTCACCACACACATCTGGGCAAGTCTGGAACTTGCTGCTTCTGCCTACACCAGGGGTCGGTAATCTTTCAGAGGTGGTGTGCCGAGTCTTCATTTATTCACTCTGATTTAAGGTTTTGCGTGCCAGTAATACATTTTAATGTTTTTAGAAGGTCTCTTTCTCTAAGTCTATAATATATAACTAAACTATTGTTGTATGCATAGGCGGCAGGTTTGTATAATTTTTGGTGGGGCCCAAAATGGTGCAAGATTACAAGGGTCAATTAAAAGTGGAAAGTCAGAAGCAGCACTTGCCTACTTCAATATACAGTATTATATTTTGTTGTACCTGTTGTGATGAAGTGGGAATGTTCTTAATATTTTCTCTGAATACTGTGTGGGTGCCTCAGTTTCCCCTGCAAGATGCCAACTGAAGGTGTTGGGGACAAAGAGATCAGGTGGCCTCCTTGTCCGGAAGAGAGACAGAGGCCAGAGGAGGGAGTGTCAGTTTGGAGCTGGCTGGGGAAATGGGGAGAGACTCAGAACTTGGTTCTGGGCAGATGGACCTGACCGAGGGTTCTCTTCTGTACCAACAAGCTCTGTTTAAACTGTGTTCCCATCATCTAATAAACCTTCTGTTTTACAGTCTGGCTGAGAGTCACATCTGACTGCCGAGTTGGGGTGCAGGGACCTCTGGCTGAGTGCATGGTGTGGAAGGGCATGCTGAATGCTCTGAGGTCAGACCCAGGAAGGTGTAAGCTTCTTGCCCTGGAGACAGTCTGCTCAGAGCCAGAGTCCTGACTGGCTTTGAAGGAGTGGTTCCAGAGCATCCCAGCATCTCCTTCCACCCCATGCACTTCTCAGAAGTCCACACAGGCACTAACACTCCCTCCTCTGGCCTTTGTCAAGAAGGCTAACATCATTTTGGGCTGTATAAGTAGGGGCATTGCCAGCAGATCGAGGACATGATCATTCTCCTCTATTCAACATTGGTGAGGCCTCATCTAGAGTACTACGTGCAGTTTTGGGCCCCACATTGCAAGAAGGATGTGGAAAAATTGGAAAATCCAGTGGAGGGCAACAAAAATGATTAGGGGGCTGGAGCACATGACTTCTGAGGAGGGAACTGGGATGGTTTAGTCTGCAGAAGAGAAGAATAAGGGAGGATTTGATAGCTGCTTTCAACTACCTGATAGGGGGTTACAAAGAGGATGGATCTAGACTGTTCTCAGTGGTAGCAGAGGACAGAACAAGGAGTAATGATCTCAAGTTGCAGTGGGGGAGGTTTAGGTTGGATATTAAGAGAAACTTTTTCACTAGGAGGGTGGTGAAACACTGGAATGGGTTACCTAGGGAGGTGGTGGAATCTCCTTCCTTAGATGTTTTTTAGGCCCGGCTGACAAAAGCCTGGCTGGGATGATTTAGTTGGGAATTGGTCCTGCTTTGAGCAGGGGTTGGACCTTATGACCTCCTGAGGCCCCTTCCAACCCTGATATTCTATGATACTCTAAACTGACCACCAAATTTCGGTCAGGTGAGGACTCTGGGGCAGGGCTAGGGATAAGGAACTTGGGGTGCAGACAGGCTGCCCCAGGGCTACCTCCTCTCCCCTGCAGTTCACTGCACATGCTCCTAGGGTCCCTCTCAGGTCCAGAAGGCCCACGGCCTCCTGCTGCCACCCCTGCTGCCACCCCTCACCATAGCCTCACTGGGGATGGGGCTGGCCAATGGAATGGGCTGGGCTCCCCATCCTGTGTATTTTATACCAGCCCCCATCTGTCTGTTCTGTGTTTGTCTGCTGCTCACAATGGCTGCCCAGGGCTCAGCCGCTGCCTGTGCTGGTTGTATGTAAAGTAAATAAGGTTTTTTAAATGTTTAAGAAGCTTCATTTAAAATTAAATTAAAATGCAGAGCCCCTGGACTGGTGGCCAGGACCCAGGCAGTGTGAGTGCCACTGAAAATCAGCTCGTGTGCCACCTTTGGCATGCGTGCCATAGGTTGCCTACCCCTGCTTTACACAATATCCCTAAGATCTCTCTGTTTCTCTCTGTCTACATGGCTAAAACTATCACGTAGGCCCACATCATCTTATCTTAATTCAATGGCAAAAAATGACTTTAACACAGTTAAGGTTGCTTGGTGGTAGGTCATCCCCTTTAAGAATGTGTTAAGTTGCGCAAAACTCAAACTTTTGTGAAAACCAGGAAATGAACAGATAAGGTTGCCCATGCAACCTTAATTCTGCCCTCTTTCAGTAATGCCCCAATATGCCCCATTTACACACACAACTTTACGCTGCCAACTCTACAGTTGCTGAAATGTACAAGTTCTTCACCTCGTTTTACAACCCATTCACTCTCACCCCCAGGAGTCCATGTAACACTGTTAAAAGACAAACAAGAAAGAAGAGAGATTGCCCACACCATCTTCCCTCTATCCTCCTGGAACAATGCCTCAATACGCACACTCGCACTGGCCCTTAGATGTTCCAGATCTATTTTTGAAGCTGGAAAGACTGTGCCAGAGAAATACTGACACAAGTATTTGCAGCATGTTGCATTCAGTATCATGAGTCCTCTTGCACCCTTTCTAAAAACTGTCTAGTTAACTTCAACTCATATCCTCAACAAGCTATGGGCATCCTCTTCAGCTTACTAGAGAACGTGCAGTCAGGATAACAAAGCATCTTATAAACCAAAGTCCTAGGAGTCTAATAAAGGTGGAATTTCGCTAAAGGAATTTGATTCCTGTGCAACTAGGTATTAATAGATGAATGATTTGTATTCCTCTCAGGCGAAGTGAGTGTGCAGTGCCCAGGACTGATTCATCCTAGCTAGGATTCACAATTCCAATATGACATGCACAGGTGCTTTCATTTACACTGAGCTGGATTCTTGTGTGCATAGATGCAGAATTCTTTGGTTATTTTTGAACTAGTCAACCAATGCTACTATGTATGTGGAAATACTATTTGTTAGGTTGGACACCTTCATTTCACTCACATGGTAAAATATGCTTTTTCATTGACCTCTTTCCCTTCTGCTTTCCATGATCGTTCGTGTGTCTCTAGTGCGAGAACTTAAACACAAAGAGCTATGCCTTAAGCTGCAAATAGAGAATTCCCAGGCCAGGAAGTCCTCTTGTTTGTTAAGCCCCTACTGCAACATATTCTGACTAACTGGAGGACGAGGAAATCTAGAACCACTACTCAGTATCAAATCTATCCTGTGATAGGGCCTTGGGCCAGTATGTTGTTCTGGCCTACTGTATAGATGGAGAAAACCAGAGTGGTTCTTGTTTGTTTCTGGGATCAGGTGTTGGATTCCGCAGTGACAGAAATTCCCTGAAAGCCTCTCCTAAATCCATCTTTCCCCCTGAGCTGTAGTTCGTGCTGTGATCATCTGCCACTCTGACTGCTGCTATTACTTCCTTTCTGGCTACCTGCTTCTGTCTGAGCTCCCTTCCACTCCTCCAAACTGATCCTGCTAAAATCACCTTTCTCTCCTGCTGCTCTGATCATACCATTCCCCTCTTTTAACCCTTTCTCTGAATTCTCCTCATGGACAACACCAAATTCAAGCTTCTTATCCTCAACCAAAGGCTCTGGGATAGCTCCCTTCTTCTCTGCGCTCTCATTATTTCCTACACCCTTAGAATCATAGAATATTAGGGTTGGCAGGAGGTCATCTAGTCCAACCCCCTGCTCAAAGCAGGACCAATCCCCAGATTTTTACCCCAGTTCCCCAAATGGCCCCGTCAAGGATTGAACTCACAGTCCTGGGTTTAGCAGGCCAATGCTCAAACCACTGAGCTATCCCACCCTTATCTGCCCTCACTTTGCTTCTCTAAAGCCTTCCCTCTTTGTACAGTATCTTCTTTACACTCATCTTATTTATCATTGATTTAATTAGATTTAAATAATTTAAATGTCAGGGTGCCCACAGCATCTTTTAATGTTATAACAACATAATATTTACAATAGCATTAAAACAAACATTCAGAGAGGAACCAAATAACTTAGCCAGCCAACTACCCATAAAAAAGGCTCCTTTCTGAACTCTGGCATTCTGGGAACACAACTTCAACCCTATCCAAAACCCCTTCCACACAGAAGCCTTTTGCAGCATGCCCAGAGAGTTGCATAATTTAGGTTATTTAGGACATAGTAAGGGGAAGTGTCATGTTTTCTTCCCAGTTATCCCTTCTGATGCTTAAAGGGTCTTTTCTCATGTGGCAAACTCCCTCCCTTCAGATCACACAAGAAGTTATTCTTCCACTCTACTTCGTGCAATAACTCCTCAGCTGGAGTATTGTGTCCAGTTCAGGGTGCCATATATCAGGAAAAATGTTGACAGATTTGAGAGAGGCCAGAGAGCAACAAAAATAATTAAAGGTTTAGAAAACATGACCTATGAGGAAAGATTGAAAAAATTGGCTTTGCTTAGTTTGGAGAAGAAAAGACTGATGGGGAACATAACAGTTTTCAAGTTCATAAAAGACAGTTACAAAGAGGAGTGTGAAAAAATTGTTCTTAACCTCTGAGGATAGGATAAGAAGCAATGGGCTTTCATTGAAGCAAGGAAGGTTTAGGTTGGACATTAGGAAAAACTTCCTGTCAGGGGGGTTATGCACAGGAACAAGTTGCCAGGGCAGTAGTGGAATCATCATTTGGAGGTTTTAAAGAACAGGTTAGACAAACACCTGTCAGGAATGGTCTACTTATTGCATAGTCCTGCCTTGAGTGCAGGAAACTGGACTAGATGATCTATTGAGGTCCCTTCTGGTCCTACACTTCTATGATTTTTCTGCACAGCCTCCTAGCCAGATTTTTAAATCACCTCAAGCTCGTACTGTTGTTGGTATATCGTGTTTATGAACTGTATTGTCTGTGTCTGTACTAGGTTGTAAGCTTCTTGGGGCAGGGACTTTGTACAGCATCAAGCACGATATCTAAGCTCAACATGTAGTTAATACTTTTTCATTTAGGTATGACATTTAAGTCTCTGCTTTAAATCACGAAACAGTTGCCCTTTCTCCAAAGCAGGCAAGACAAGGAATCAAATACAGATGTATGCTTTTTAATTCTCCATCAATTTTATGTCCCCTAGTACTTCAAAATGCAGTGTAATTGCAGGCATAAGTGGAAAAAAATTGTTAATGCTTCCCATGGTTATTCTGTTTGTTTGCTTCAAGCAAATTTTTTCTTTTAGGTTACAAACACAATACTTCAAGACATCTGTTTTCTGTGCAACTAGAAGCAACTTTTCCTTGCTCTTTATTTGAATTTTTAGCTTTTTAAGATGATTTAATTTCTTTTCCTCCCCAATCAGCTCTGGTGCATGCTGGTAAAATGCAGCATGTTATCTGTGTGCTGCCACCTTAAAAAAATAATTACAAAATAAAAAGCTGCTTTCATCTTGCCTACTCAGCTTGAATAAAAGGCTTAATTCCCGTTTTAGAAGTTTTAGTAATAATAATAATAAAAAAAGAAAATTAGCGAGAGCAAATTATTCATGCTTACTTTAAGGGAAGGAGGAATTATTTAGTAAGAATATAAAATTTATTACAGTTGAGGAGTGCTTCAAAGGGATTAAAGAAAAAAGTTAAAGGATGGTTTTCATTCTTCAGGGGGATTAATGGGTCATTGTAATTAAACAATCTGTCTAGATCTTGAACTGACATTTAATTCCTCCTAACTAGTCAAGCCTTTGAAGATTCACCATGGAATTATTTTACGCGTGATAAATACGGTGCCTGGTAGAGAAGGCTTTATAAATAGTTTAAGATCTAAAAATATTTTCAAAATGCCAAGAGGGGTATTTAGTAGTTTTAGGGGCCAGATTCTGCCTGGACTTTAGGGTAGGGTCAGTGCAAAGAGCTTCCTATCACTTCTTGTACCTCCCGCCTCTTTTGTAGCCTATGTGAGGGCCAATCAGAATTCCCATCCCTGTGTCCGGGAGAATTCGACAACTGCTCCCATTACGCCCTTGGTGCTGCATGGTACAAAAAGGGAAGGGGTCAGTGCATGACTCCACCCTCTTGCCCCCCCATGCACTGGCCATTACAGCTGGCTGGCCGCTTAGGGATTTACTACAATGCACCCTGTAAATCCGTTCTTTTGAACAGATTTTGAGGGGTTTTTTTATGACACCCATCACCAGGGTTGTGGGTAGAACCTTGCAGTGGTACCTGGCTATACGTTTTGGGTCCAGGTTGGATGGGAAAATAATGGGACCCCTCTTGGGTTCAGCTCTCCTCCTCCTTCCCTGCTCCTGCTGTCCGCTGCCCCTGCCTGAGCAGTGTGTGATTGTGACGTTCCCCTGGTGTTATCTGGACTGGGGTTATCTGCTAAGTCACTCCAATCCTTGACTCTGGGAACCAGACTTACCTTGCTCTGCTGTGAGAACCCCCACTCCTGGGCTGTTCACACACAGCCTCTGGCATTTAAGCTACTCCTTGGATTGTGCAACCGAATGACACTAGTCAATATCTCCGGTCCCAGACACAACCCTAGGAATCTCAGTCTTGCAGTGTCCAGTTATGCCCGCTGGATGCTGCAAGCTTGTATGAGTTTGTCAAGTTAACAAAGAAACAGATATGTACCAGGCTTGTTATCCCAAGGGGAGTCTCTGACACGCTTCAAACGAAACACCCTGCTTCAGGTAGAATAAACGAATGTATTAACTACAAAGATAGATTTTAAGCGATAAGTCAAAGCACAAGAAGTCAGATTTGGTCAAATGAAATAAAAGCAAAACGCATTCTAAGCTGCTCTTAACACTTTCAGTGCCCTTACAAATGTAGATGCTTCTCACCACAGGCTGGCTCGTTGCCCTTCAGCCAGGCTCTCCCCTTTGATCAGCGCTTTAGTCACTTGGTGGTGATGTCTGTAGATGGAGGTGGAAGCGAGAGGACGAGCATGGCAAACGTCTCTCCCTTTTTATCATGTTCTTTCTTCCCTCTTGGCTTTGCCCCCCCCCTTCAGAGTCAGGTGAGCATTACCTCATTGTAGTCCTGCACTGACCAAAGGAAGTGGGTGACTCATTTGAGAATCCAACAGATCCTTTGTTGCTGCCTAGGCCAGCGTCCTTTGTTCCTGTGAGGCTGGGTTGGGTTTGTCCCATACATGCCCTGATGAGGTGTGAACTGCCCCTCTGCTCTTGGAGAGCTTTGCCTGAGCTTGTTTTAAGCCACAAGGACACACTTTCAGCCTCATAACTTTATACATGAAATTACAACCTATAATGTCACTATCACAACAATGCTCAGTGTATCATGAGCCTTCCAAAGACACCCAACATGATGACAAACTTGGATTGGATACCACACAATCATATTATAAGGATGAACTTGGGGGTGTAGGGTGTTCCCCTGAGGTACAGAGTGTCACAGTGGTGCAGGATGAGAGTGCTGAGCAGTCAGTGCCTCTCAGTCTGCAGCATGCACACAGCACAGCAGGAATGGTGCAGGAGCAGGCCATGTTGCTGGGCTAATACCACATGCAGGAGGAGGTGGGGTGGTGGTACTGACTCAGATTCGGGGGGCATGGTGAGAAAAGGACTTGACCTTGTCAGGGTCGGGTCAGGTCAAGTAGGCTTAGGTGTTCAGGTCTGGGTCGGATTTAGCAATTAGGCCCAAGCAAACCTCTGGTTGTGGGCATGCTGGGAAGTCTCCTAGTTCTTCCCGTGGGGCAGTGCAACTCTGCACTGCCCCTTACTCTGGGGTGTAGCTTGGTACAAAAACAATAGGCACAAATGTACCATTTAAGGGCAGATGTTCTCATTCCCTTTCTTTTTCCTCTGTGATCCCGTACGTGCCATTTGGAACATTGGAACTTTATCCCTCCACTCATGTAAAATACCAGCTAAGTGACCCCCATCTGCAGCAGTGAAAACTCTCTGTGTAAAAGATCAGTACATTAGTGTTTACCAAAAATTGTCCCTCTGAAATAGTTGTTGGCTCAAAGTCCTCAATGAAATTCTGTATGTCAGATAAATATAAAAGTGTTTTGATCAGTGTTTGCACTAATTGATTTATGGAATGGGAATAACTCATTTGTAGAGCTCAGGATGTAGGCCGTTTGGTGCCTTCCGAAGCCAGAAATGCTTTTTAGCAGTATCCTTATGAACTAGGGGAAAGTCTTCTCCGCCCTTTTCGTTTATCTTGTCTACTTAGGGCTTGATCCTTCTCCCATTCAGGTTAATGAAAAAGTCCCATTACACTTTTAGAGTGTGATGTCTTGGAGGCAGGAATGGTCTCTTGCTTCAGGTTTGGGGGTTGTCTGTGAGATCTTGGGAGACAGGCCAGTTCTTGCTTACAGACAACCCCCCAACCTGAAGCAAATACTCACCAGCAACCACATACCACACAACAAAAACACTAACCCGGGAACCTATCCTTGCAACAAAGCCCGTTGCCAACTCTGTCCACATATCTATTCAGGGGATACCATCATAGGACCTAATCACATCAGCCATGCCATTAGGGGCTCGTTCACCTGCATGTCTACCAATGCGATATATGCCATCGGGTACCAGCAATGTCCCTCTGCCATGTACATTGGCCAAACTGGACAGTCTCTACGTAAAATAATGGACACAAATCAGACGTCAAGAATTATAACATTCAAAAAACAGTTGGAGCACTTCAGCCTCTCTGGTCACTCAATTACAGACCTAAAAGTCACAATATTACAAGAAAAAAACTTCAAAAACAAACTCCAACGAGAGACTGCTGAATTGCAAATTGGACACCATCAAACTAGGCTTGAATAAAGACTGGGAGTGGATGGGCCATTACACAAAGTAAAACTATTTCCCCATGCTTATTTCCCTCCCGCCCCCCGTCAGTTCCTTACATCTCCTCGTCAATTGCTGGAAATGGGCCATTTTCATTACCACTACAAACAGGTTTTTTCTCTCCTGACTGATAATAGGTCACCTTAACTGATCACTCTCCTGATAGTGGGTTTGGTAACACCCATTGTTTCATGTTCTCTCTGTGTGTGTATATATCTTCCTACTGTATTGTCCACTACATGCATCCGATGAAGTGAGCTGTAGCCCATGAAGCTTATGCTTAAATAAATTTGTTAGTCTCTAAGGTGCCACAAGTACTCCTATTCTTTTTGTAGAATTAATGTTCTGCGCAGAATTTCATTTTTCCCTGTAGAATTGATGCTGCAGAACTGCTGACCACCACTAGGGGCTGCTGAACCCAGCAGAGTCTGCCTCTCCAGCTCACAAATACAAGATACTGCCTAGAGGTAGGGGGAGCTGGAGGGTTCTGGCAACTACAGTTCCCAGCATGTCCTGAAAGAAGGAGGCAGCATGCAGGAAAATGTGTATAGGCCCAGGACCCAGCATCAGGCTCTTTCTCTCTCTCTCTCTGGATCCCTGGGCTGTGGGTGGTAGAGGATGTGGGTTTCTGAGCTGTAGGGAAGCACCCAATGGATGGGCTCTGGGGATGTAGGGGGTGTCAGTGTCTACGCCGGGGGGGGGGGTGTTCTGTAGCTGAGCTCTGGGTCTGTGGGGGTTTGAGACCGGAGTGGCAGTGTTTTCCCCCAAGTTGTGCCTTAACAAAAGCATAAAAGAGAAACAGGAACTGGGTTGTCATGGGGATTTCTTTAACTCGCTACTCCTGGGGAAAACTTTTTCATTGTCTGTATTGTTTCAGACATATTTTCTGATAGGTATTTTGAAATAAATAGTTGAAACTGGTGTGATTATACTATATTATTTTGACAAATAAAATATGCAGAATTTTAAAATATTGTGTTCAGAATTTTTAATTGTTGGCACAGAATTCCCCCAGGAGTACAAAATTTGGAACACTGTGATTGAGAACATCCTGATTTAAAAATGAAGTTTGTCATTACTGAAATTATTTGCAAAACTGATAAATTATATAGAAAACAGACACACATTTTGATTCTCCTTTCAAGAATGATGAGACTGAATTGCCTTCCTATCTGCACTCAGTCCTGTTCGTATTACAGTCACACACACAGTAACACAAACAGTAGCACCTTCTGCTCTAATAAGATCTCATCTCATTAGCTGTTCATGGAGTAAATCAACGAGAGTAATAAACATCGGCACAGGAACGCTACTATGCAATTGCACGCAGTGGAGAGAGGAATAATTGTTTGAATAAGGCTCCCAGTTGGCGCCACCTCATCTTGGAGGCTGTGCATTGTGCTCAAATTAGTGCTGTGGGATTATGGAATTTCTTGACTTTTGAACATTTTTGAGTGCTGCTGTAACCTAGTTTCTGGCACTATTTATATTTTTTGCGTTCAATTAACCTGTTTGTTTTTATTTAAAAAAGAGAAATGCAGAGCTACTTGGCCCTTGGGTTGCTAATGATAAAGTAAACACCTGAACGTCTTCATTCAGTCTTATTTGGCTTGCAAGCTCACAGGACCAGTTTCCTTCCTGTCCTGCACCATGCACATCCATTTACATCTGCACAAAATGGGAGTCAAGTGTTACTACACTTTTCTGAGAGCATTCTACACTCAGTGCAAGGCAGGGGAGAATCAGGTCCCTAATCTCTGTCCACTTCACCAACAGCTTTGATCATAGGTCTAGGCTTAAATCTCTCTTGTCAATGACAAAAGAGCCTCCCTTGTAGCGCTTATGATGATCAAGTTGGTCCCCTGCGCTGGCTGCTCTACCACAGAGATGTCCTTAACCTGTGCTATATAAATCTTCAATATTAATGTCTGGATTAAAATTAAATAAAAAGTTCTCTGAGGCAAGGACCCTGTTTTCTTATCTGTACTGAGAGATGCCTAGCATGCTCGTGTGTGCCACAAGATAATGATTGCCTTGTTATTGTAAGTTCTTCATTTACCTCAAGGGTAAAATTCTAGACACATCACAGACAACAAATTGTAGATACTGCTTAATCCTCTAGGCGTTGTATAGACCTGATCACCTTTTGAGTGTTTGTTCCCTTCTCCTCATTCTCAGTTTCCTGAACTTTTAGTCACTTTCTTCCCTTAGATAAAATTTTCAAAGCACAAATGACTGAAGATCAGATTAACCGTATTTCCTTTTGAAGTTCAGAAGAGATTGCATTCATAAGCATATCTATTCCCTAATCACATCAAATGACCATATGATAAATTGATATTGCATTTCAGAAATTTGTGCAGCAAAACCACAGTGCAAATTTTGTGACAAAATGCACAAAAGTAAACACTGGAGCTGGTTGAAAAATCATGAAAATTTTTGCAGTTTTCACCAAAATTTGAAATGGGAGCAGGGGCCTTTGAAATTTAAAGTTCACTTTTTTTTTTTTTTGGTGAGCCATAGAGCTGGTTAAAAATTGGATGAAATTTGCATGGAAAACTGAGCCATTTTTCTTTGAAATTTGGATGAAAGCATTTCTCTAACTTCAATAATTTTTTCATCCAGCTCTAGAACATAAGAATGGCTGTACTGGATCATACGAATGGTCCACCTAACCCAGTATCCTGTCTTTTAACAGTGGCCAGTAAAAAATGCGTCAGAGAGAAGGAACAGAACAGGGAAATTTATCAAGTGAGCCATGATATTATCTAATTATTTTTTTAACCCAATTGTACTTTTGGCCTTCACGATATCCCCAGGTTGACTCTACATTATGTGAAGAGGTGGTACTTACGTTTGTTTTAAAACTACTGCCTGTTAAGTTTGTTGGGTGACCCCTGGTTCTTGTGTCATGGAGTAAATAACACTTTTTCTCCACCCCAGTCATGATTTTATAGACCTCAATCATATCTGCCCCTTTAGGCGTCTATTTTCTAAGCTGAACAGTCTCCGTCTTTCCTCATATGGAAGCCTCAGTCCCAGGGTCTCCTCACATAGGAGCTATTCCACACACCTAATCATTTTGGTTGCCCTTGACTGTACTTTTTCCAGTTCTAATATCTTTTTTTTTTGAGATGGGGCGACCAGAACTGCATGCAGTATTCAAGGTGTGGGCATACCATGGGTTTATATAGTGACATTATGATATTTTCTGTATCATTATCTATCCCTTTTCTAATGGTTCCTACGATGGTTAGATTTTTTTTTGACTGCCACTGCACATTGAGCAGATATTTTCAGAGAACTATGCATAATGACTTCAATATCTCTTTCTTGAGTGATGACCGCTCATTTAGATCCAGTCATGTTGTATAGCTGGGATTATGTTTTCCAATGTGCATTACTTTGCATTTATCAATAGTGAATTTAATCGGCCAATTTGTTGCCCAGCCGCCCAGTTTTGTGAGACCCCTTTTTAACTCTTAACAGTCAACTTTGGACTTCACTATCTTGAGTCATTTTGTATGGTCGTCAAACTTTGCCACCTCACTGTTTACACATTTTCCTAGGTCGCTTATGACTATTTTGAGCAGCACTAATTTTGATGTCTTTTGGTAGTTGCTCTTTTTTAGCCTGTCTCGTTATAGTTTTACACTTCACTTCCCAGAGTTCGTTCCTTTTTATTTTCCTCAGTAGGATTTGACTTCCAATTTTTAAGATGCCTTTTTCACTATAGGTGCTTCTTTTACTCTCATGTTTAGCCATGGAGGCATTTTTTAGTCCTCTTACTGTTTTGTTTATACATATAGTTTGGGTGTCTATTATAGTCAATACTGTTAAACACTACTCGGTGCACAGCATTCAGAACTGTTTTTCTAAGAAGCCTAAGAGTGAACCAGCAGCGTTGTTATTCACTGAATAGAAGTCTTAATTTCCAGAGCAGTTGAGAGAGACATAGTGTCTTGAGAATCAAAAACTCATCAGTTCTAATTCAACACTTAATCTCTCTGTACTTCAATTTCCCCATCTGTAAAGTGCGGATTGTAGCTACTTCACAGGGATGTTGTGAGGACGAATTAGCTAATGCTAGAAAATGAAAAGTGTTCGATATTATTACAGGGCTAATTTAAAGCTCACAGTGTCGGTGCTAGCTCAGGGTTGATCTCAGAAAAGCTGGGGTCCTGTGCTCTTTGATGCATATGTTGTAAAGGTGTCTATTTCACGGGAAACCTATGCACCCTCTTTCATGCCATGAACTAAGCTTATAAACAAATGTTGTTATAAGAGATACTAAACACCTCATTGTGCCTGTTCAGGACACTCCTTTTCAAGAGTGGACCTGTTTGTTTCAGCATGATGATGATTTGTATTACAGTAGAGTTTAGAGATTGGGAATCTATTGTGGTGGGCCCTGTACATGCCCATAATAAGAGACAATCCCTGCTTACACTTTAAACAGACGTGGGACAAAGGAGGTGGAATCCTTATTGCACAGATGGAAACCTGAAGCCAAGAGAGAAAGTGACTTGCCCAAGGTCACCCAGACAGTCTGTGGCAGAGCCAGGGGAGTTGAACCTAGATCTCCAAAGTCACACAAAAACATCAGGGAGTCTTAAAGACTAACAGATTTATTTGGGCATAAGCTTTCGTGGATAAAAAACCCACTTCTTCAGAGGCAAAGTCACATAAGACCACTCTTCCTTTCTAATGCTGATGTATCAATACATTGTCAAAAAGCTTTAAAATTCTATCTGTCCATCAGGTGATTCCTGCACCACAAAGAGAAATCTGCAATAATACATAATTCCTGGATTTTTTTTTTTAAAGGGATGGGAAGAGACACTGCCATCCTACAGGACAGGTATAATTTTAAGGCTCCAGAATTATAGTATATAGATGCATATGTTCCTATGCAAATCCCTTCGTTGGATATATTCTGTGTTTATTGATTGCCAAAATAAATGGAATGGCCATATGGATCCATAACCCAAGCCAAGTATCTTAAGTCTGTGTGGGCCAGATTCTGCCCTTGGATAAAATGCATGCAATTTATGACTTCAGTGAGAGATGTACTGTCCTCGCTGAGGACAATATTTAGTGTCCAGATGCCACAGTGATGGGTGCAGTATATTAGTGCATTATCCAGTCCTGCAGTAACATGAATGTACTCTGACATCCAATACACACCTTTAACAAGTAGAAAGTTACAGCATTCAATATATGATGGGTAAAGAAAAGAGACGTGACAAAGTTTCATAGCAAATTGCAGCGGAGTTTCTTTGAAAATAGAAATAGTAATAGTTCTCTCAAAGTAAGACCTCATTATTCAACAGTGATTGTTCACATGCATGCGCATGAGAAGTGGGATCCACTCCAGACATGCAAGATCAGATTCTTTGGCAGACAGTGTCAGTTGGGACTGTGTCTGTGCTCTGTGTGTCCTCACACCCCAGCCCCCTGAATGCATAAAGGGCGAAAAGGGCCCAACCATCCCTTAGTTCCTTCTTCTTGCCCATGGCAGCTAAATGGAATCTTTGCAGTGTCAGCTTACTCTACACACTTTGCGATTACTTAGTTATTATGCTAGTTAGTACAGTTCCTTAATAAGTGGAGTTAGTGAATAATTCTTTTTGTTAAGCCCGTTGGCCAAAAATAAATACATGAATGTGGATGTCTATTATTAGCAATTTCTTGGTTCCCGGCAAAAAGGTGCCATTATTGGAAAGTTGCCAATAAATGATAGCCCCCCCATTTTTAAGTGCATGTTATACTGTACCAGTTTGGAACAGGAATAGTGTAGTTATAGAAGCATGACATTGAAATACATTTGTGTATTTTTGTTTAATACAGTGTTAAAAAATTAACATGACAAATCCAAACATACAAGAGTTTCCTTGAATACTGTAAATTTACACTGCATAGCTGCTGAAATAAAATGGTATTTTGTTCATATTCAGATGCTAACATCACTCTCTGCCAGCCGTTTACATGACGTGTATATAGAACCAAAAAAGGTAGGTGGGTGTGTGGGTTTGTGTACGTACTATAGTACTACAATTCTACAACATCATACTACAATTGTCGTTACAAGAAGTAAATGTAGGTAAAAAATATTGGTTTACTTACAAGCAATGCTCCAGGTGTGTGTGTCACAGTAAATGAGCACATAATTTTAAAAACACAATTTGTCCAATGTTGTCTGCTTTTTATTATTTACCATCTCCAAATCCCTCTCAATTTTGTGCTCAGCTTCATATCCAATTTCAAAGCCACGATTCTGGCATATCCTGTGGAAAATATCCACAGCATGTAATCGTTCTTGAAGTGAAAACTCTTGGGGTTCCTCGCCTGATGCATTATCATCTTGTAGCTCTTCAACCTGTGGGTGCTTAGAAGCTGTGACTGTCTCAAGAAGTTCCTCATCAGTGAGCTCACCTGCTATCTACACATGACTGGCAAACTTGACAATGACCTCAAGTTCCTTTGCTGTCAGGTTATCAGGAACAGTGTCCACCAGCCCAATGTTTTCTGTGATATACACAAACCCTATCTTTCTTTCTGAGAACAGCGGCCCAAGGCTCCTTAGTGAGATTGAAGTGCATCGATTAATGACTCTCTCACATTCAGATGAGCACAGTAGTGGCCTTTGAAGTTTTTAATGACACCCATGTCCATCAGCTGCGAGCCTGAGGTTGAGTTGGAAGGCAAAAATTTCAACATAATGTACAACAGACCTACACTGACTGAATGAGCTGGACAATTGTCAATCAACAGGCATGCATGAAGGCTTTGTAGGTACAGCTCCCTGTTCCATTTCTTCAGCTGCTTTCGAAACAATGAACTAGACATCCAAGCATTAGCAGAGTTCCTGTAGGTATCAGATAGCCTTGAATGATCTTTAGGGATCTTTAGAGAGGGCTTTTGCTCTTTCCAATCACCATAAACGGCCATTTTTCCTTCCTGTCCATGTTTGTCCACAACAGCAATGTAATGTGATCTAGAGCTTTTTGCCTCCTGCAATCTCTTTCCACAGCATACCAAGGCCTCTTGTCCAGAAAGCCCCAGTAGAAGCGAGCAGTCTCATCTCTGCTGAAGATGTCACGTGGTTGGAACTCATCTAGAATGCTGGCTGGGTGCTCACCTTCTATTCAGCAGCATCAGCCCAGAGAGTTGAGCACCCTGGTCAAGCCTATGCAGAAACCAGAGCCATCAGGTTTGACCAGTGTCTGCCTTCCAGCCACACTGGTGGCCTCGGTTTGTGCTGATCTCAGGCTCCTTCAAAATGTTATCACTATACTTAAGAATGTGCAAAACTGATTTTGAGACACCAAACTTCTCAGCTACTTGCAGTTGCTTAGTGCTGGGCTCACGTTGAATCTGGTGAGAAGCCATGGCACACAACAGGAAGGCACAGCTGCTCTGCGCAGCGCAGTCTTCAGTGTGCTATGAATGCTGCATAAAGCATGTGTATAAAGCATGCACAGCTGTAGTTTGTGTGCACTGTAGTCCTGGTGACATGCATTTGCTTCCTGCCTCAGACATGAAGCCAGCAAATTCATTACTAACTGGAAACTCTGTTCTAATAAAGTTGCCCTTAAGTGGCATGACCATTGCCAATATCTGAATCCCGTTAAAGTTAATGGGGCGGGACTGGTTCTCAGGAAAATGTTGCTAATAACTGAACATTGCCTTTATCAGGATTGCTAATAAGTGGCATCCACTGTACATATAAAAATATAGATTAGGTTAATACTGAGTACCTGTATTGAGCCGCTATGGCTGAGACTAAATCCCTGGGATTTAAAACTTGTCCCTCTTGTGAGGCTGCTGTATCCCTTAATGATGGGCACTCCAGGTGCCTTTAATGTCTGGGTGAGCAACATAAGCTTGATAAGTGTTTAGTCTGCTGCTTCTTTCCCAAGAGGGTGCAGAAAGCTGGGGAATCCTGTCTCAAGTTCTTCCTTCTGGAGTGCTCAGTGAGGGCCTCTTCAGTGCCTGATGCTAAAAATCCTGCTAAGCCTCCACAGTCTCTTTTGACAAGCGGCTTGATGAGCCAGAGGCTCCACTTTGAGTTCCTGGGCATAGTCTTCATCTAAGAGATCTGGCAGAGCAGACGAGCTCCTCCATTTAGCTGTCATATGAAAGAGGCAGGGAAGGAGCCATTACTGCAGGGATGAACACAGGCAGGACTTACTCTACTCAATAAGTTGCTATGGCCTGCAGACGCCTATCATTCCAGCATGCAATGTTGCCTCCTTGAGATATGCAGCCTTCCAGGAATCCTCTTTCTCCTGCCTCTCCCTCCCCTACAAACATCTTAGATCTGCTATATAGGTCAGTTAATGCAGTCACACAGTCTGCAATAGCCAGAATGTGACTGTGAGGAAGAACAGTTTTTCCTCAACAGCAGTTTTTTTCCCCTTCAGATGAGGCAGTTGCTCCTGCTACTCTTAGCTAGCCCGATGACTTCATGTCCTTGCAAGAACTTGTAAGGTGTATGTGGTGTGATGTTAGAGTTTATTCCGGTAAATTCACATGTGTATTACATCAAAGCAGTGGTAAATGTACAAGTATTTGGGGGTGTTTAAATTTCATAAAACTAATGGGATGTTACTTGTATTGTTTTCACTTATCTATTCCTGTCATAATGCAATAGTGAACATTTACATGGTAAATACCCTTGCAACTAAGTTACCCTCAAAGAAATCTTGTGAAATGCTAATGAAGACTTAAGAACTTTAAGAGAAATTGCTAATTTTCAAGCAAGTGACCATAATGTATATGGGTGGAGGTCAAAAGTTTAAGTGCATTCCTCACCCAGCATCATCAAAGGAAAGGCCTACCTGGATAGAGAGACTGCCAGTGTGTCTTCTGTAAGAAGATAGAAATATGGATACAAAGAAAGAGCCTTCATCTCTAGACTGTTTGGATTCTAACAGGGCAGAATAACTGAACGAGAAGATATTCTGGGTAGCCCTGGAAAAGATTTTTGGGAAACTGGCAGTCTATTACATCACTGCTGCTATTTGGAGTTATAAGCTGTGATGTACCTGTTGCTATATTTTACCAGCTTTAAACTCTCAATAACTCATTCTTTTTTCTTAGCTAATAAACCTATAGTTAATTTACTATAGAATTGGCTGCCAGTGCTGTGAGATCTGGACTATCAATTGATCTGGGATAAGTGCCTGGTCTCTTGGGACTGGGAGAAACCTGATGTGATGTGATTTTTGGTTTTAATAACCTTTTATCACAAAGTTCAGTTTGTCTGGGAGGCAGGATAGACTGTAGAGGTTAAGAGGGGGACTGTTTGTGACTCCATGGTAAGACTGGTATAGTGATCCAGGAGTTCACATTTGTTACTGGCTTGGTGAAATCTAATTCTAGAATACACAACCAGCATGGGATGTCTGCCCTTGTTTTCTGACTGTCTGACCCTAGATTGGCACTCATAGTTGTGAGCCACTCCAGACAGCGTGACACATGGTAGATACTCTAGAAATTCCAGTGGAGGGGATACAAAAAGAGTCATACAAATTACAAGACACCCTCCACTTTTCCATGCCTGTAGGCTTCCCATGTCCATTAATGAAGGCTTGTTAGAACTAGCTAAGGACTTGTGGCAGACCTTAGCATTAGTGTCAGCTGCTTCCAAAGGAGCCAGCTAGCAATATCCGGTTCCCTCTAACATAATTGAATAGATTTACACCCACCCCGTCCCTAGGTCACTAGTGGTGGCAGTTGTACATGGAAGATCTAAGCAACAGGGATATCCAAAGCTGACTCATAGGGATAAGCCTCTAAGAATAAGAAGCTTGATTTAGTCAGCAGTGAGATCTACTCCTTAACTAATCTCCAGATGCGTATTTCCAAGGAATAGCCACTGCTCTTCCATTATGACTATTTGAATTGGGACAAGGTGTCCCAAGTCATTGAGAAGCTTCCACAAGATCAGAAGGAGGAGCTAAGATCTCTAGTGTCTGAGGGGCAGTTAGTGGCCCAAACATCCCTGCAGGCTATTCTGTATGCATCTGATATGGCAGTATGTTCAGTGTCCACTTCAGTTTGTACAAGGAGACTTTGGCAAACCAGTAAAGTGCCTAAAATCACTATGGCTTATTGTTAAAGGCGGCCTAGTCAGCAAGCTGTAAATTGGCCATTCAGCAGTCTCAGCTTGACCAAGGCAGGAGGGGAGGGGGTTTTGGGTACCACAGCAAGAGCAGCTTGACCCCGCGTCCTTCCTGATAAGAATTGTGTTGAAATTGCTGATACATGCATTTTAAAAGAGCAGGATGTGCCACAGGAATGTTTATTGGGGTCTCAAGGCTGCAAACCCTGGAAAGACCCACACCTGGTTAATCAATAATCAGAAGGAACCTCTTGCTGGATCATTGAAATTGCTTACTTAACAAGGTTTCTTTAAGGGACATGTCATTCTATTACTAATAAGGGGAAAAAGCTTGAGATAGTTGGACTTGTTTGGGGACTCTTTTGGACTCTCCCTCTGGATACATCTTGCGGTCCCCACCAGCAGACGGAAGATTTGGCCATCGGCAGCCTGCCACTGTGTCACTCGAGAGCCACACTCAGCTTTGGTAATTATCAAGGGTTGGGGGTGTTTTACTAATCTTGTTGCCGACATGTGTAAGTACTTGAGACTAGTAAAGTTTAGCTTTAAGTGAAAGCACTCTTGTGTTGTCCTGTTGGTGCCAGCCATCTGTTGGTCGGACGGCCGTGTCTCCCCTGATTTATTTCCTGACACCCCCTCGCACAGAGTAAAAGTTACCAAGAGCTTTGGGTTGAAAGAACCCCGGTAACAAGTTGTGATGCACAGTGCTTCATGGCTCCAGTCTTCAGGAATACGCTGGTGCAAGCAATCATCAAGCTCCTGTTCGAAAGCTGCGAGCTATTTAATGCGTGGACAGATGAAGTTCTCCATTTATTCTTTAAAGGATTCAGAGCCATGCTCTGCTCTCTTGGCATAGTGATGGGGCAAGGCCAGATGGCTACAGTAAAGTAGTGAGGAACAGGTATGTTAGCCCCAGGCTAAACAAATCCCTGGTACCATGGTAACCAAATGGCAGTTGCTCCAGGTTAATCAAGACACCTGGGGCCAATTAAGATCCTTCTAGAAGGCAGTGGAGATAACTACATTGATTGGGACACCTGAAGCCAATCAAGGGCTGGCTGGAACAAGTTAAAAGCCTCCCAGTTAGTCAGTGAGGCGCACGTGTGAGGAGCTGGGAGCAAGAGGCACAAGGAGCTGAGAGTGAGAGGGTGTGCTGCTGGAGGACTGAGGAGTACAAGCGTTATCAGACACCAAGAGGAAGGTCCTGTGGTGAGGATAAAGAAGGTGTTTGGAGGAGGCCATGGGGAAGTAGCCCAGGGAGTTGTAGCTGTCATGCAGCTGTTACAGGAGGCACTATAGACAGCTGCAATCCACAGGGCCCTGGGCTGGAACCCGGAGTAGAGAGCGGGCCTGGGTTCCCCCCAAACCTCCCAACTCCTGATCAGACACAGGAGGAGTTGACCCGGACTGTGGGTTCCACCAGAGGGGAAGATCACTGAGGTGAGCAAATCCGCCCATAAGCGCAGGACCCACCTTTGTCACAGCATGTATACACAAGCCACAAGGAGAACACAAGTCAGATCCCAGAGCTTCTGCACAGAAGAGGCCTTAGTAACCTGTTCTTTATATAACCAGTCTATAAAGAGCACACTTTTACGAGCCATATTATCCGCTCAGAGAGTTGTGGAAATTCAAGCCCTCATGGCTGTTCCACCTTCCATTGTGTTCCATAAAGACTGATTCACTTGCCATTTTTCTTCCCCAAGCCCCACTCAAACCACGGGAAAGCCAAACTGCACATCCTAGAGGGGGGTTAGGGATCTTTCATGCTACTTGGACAGGACAAGGCCCTTCAGGATCTCCCCCAGAGTATTTGTAACATTTGCACGTAGGACTAAGGGTCAGACAGTATCCACTCAAAGACGGTCTAAATGGGTATCTAGATTATCTCCACCTATACAGGTTAGAGCTTATTCTAAGTAGTATCCCTATTTCAGACATTTGAAAGGTGGCTACATGGGAATCAGCCCACATTTTTACCCAGCACTTTTCCAAGTTGAGGACACAAGATCTGGCATCTGTTTTGGCAGAGCTGTCCTGCAATCCTTGTTTAAATAGGAGTCAGAGCACCCACCTCCTGAGTATGAGGTCCCTGCTTGCTAGTCACAAGAAGTGGAATCCATGTGATGATCACACAAAGAACAACGGTTGCCTTACAGTAACTGGGATTCTTTGAGATGTGTTGTCCATGTGGATTAATTGACCCACCTTCCTTCTCTGCTTCTGCAGAGTTATATTGATGAAAGAACTGAGAGATGGTTGGGCCCACTCTGACCTTTATGCCCTTCGGGGGAAGGAGGCGTGAAAACACCTGGGGGCACAGGGAAAGCCAAAAAAAAAAAATCCAATTTCTCATGCATGGGGCATATGCGCACCATAAGTGGAATCTATATGGACAGCTCATCTCAAAGAACCACAGTGACGGTAAGGTAAGTAATTTCTTTCTGCTGGGGCTGAAACATAATTGTTCATAGTAGTAATTCTTTTCCCTGGGCTTGCTTTCCCTTCTGGGAGCAGGGTTCTGAGTTTTGGCAAAGCCATGTCAAGTCACATAGCGACAAAGCACTATAAAAAGCTAGCATTACATCACTGAAGAGAAGCGTCATGTTACAACTGCATACGCCAAAGGCAGTGAAGGATGACTAATATTCTGCAAACTGGATTTTCAGCAATGTGAAATTCTTTTACCTACTGTGGTGTCCTCGTAGACCTGCCTCTAAGCTCAGTGGAATAACTTATCTGAGATTAATGTACCAGCCACAAATCAGATCAGAGGAAAACGTTGTTTTCTGGTATGCAGTAAGAAAGGGTGGTCCTCTGTTCTTGTATTTTTCCACACAACTCTGAATGCTGGTAATGAATGTTTTATTTCTTGACCTGCATTTTGCAGTGTTGTTAAGTAGAATACAAAGAATCTATGCTATAGAATAAAGCTGTATTTTTTCACTTCGTTGTACAGTACAAAGGACAATATCTTTTCTAATCTTAATATCACTCAGGATGGCAGCATCCCTGGTCTATTTTGCCAGAATGTCATGGATTCAAATTTAAGACTTGCGTTCATACTCAAAATGCTAATAAAACATTAAGATTGCAGATTTAAAAGTACTCAGAATCACGAACTGCAGAAGTTTAATTTCAGCAGCAACATTACTATTTCAATACAAATGTGAAGTACGCGTCATAGTTTCTGTTCTTGCTTTGGCTTTGATTAAATGTGGTGTTTAGGGTATGGGGCACACTTAAGGGTGTCGATAAAAGGTGGATCACATCATGGATCAAGAGGGGCTAATAGAGCCCCTTTATACAGCTCTGTTGGTACTATCGGGAATATTGCATTGAATTGTGGGCACCATATTACCAGACAGAAATTGACAAATTGGAGTTCATTCAGAAAAGATCAACAAAAATGCTGGAGTGCTGGCGTAACTGACTTATGAGGAAAGCTGAAAAGAGCTAAATATGGATAGCTTGAGGAAGAGATGACTAATGTGAGATAAGTTTGTAACACTGAGGATAGAAAATAGTTGTTTTGGGGTGGTACAAGGGAGTATAACAAGGAAATGTTTAAGTGAATACTACAAAAATGCTTTTCCTGTTAAGATCTATTAGGGTGTGAAATAATCTCCAGAAAGGAGTGGCAGAAGCCCCATCATTTGGGCATTTAAAATTAGTTTGGGCAAAACACTGGAAAAGGTACTATACTTATAAAGAACAATTCTGCACTGACATATTAGTCCTTTCTCATCTCTGACTTGCAGGAGTTTTTGATATGTGATGGGCAGTGTGACTGTATTAATGACCTTAAGGAATTTTAACTTTGCATTGTCTGACTTCAGTGATTTTTTTTTCCAGTGTGCAATCTTAATGTTGCTTTAACACAGGTTCTTTTTACATGTAATATAACAAGTCCACTAGCGCTTCATACAACCTCCATCTTGACTGCGACAATGTGGCTAGTGATCTGAACAAACGCTCCTCAGGCATGTCAATCTATCACAGGCTCACCTTCAGGCAGTGGCACCACTTACGAAGCTTAGAGCTCTTCAACAATCACAACTTTTAACAGCTGGAGCTCTCAAGAAAACAAACAGCTCCGCGGGACAGATCCTGCCAAAAATATAAAGTAACCAAAAGACCAGCATTACCAGATTCATCATTCCCCAAGGCAGAACATATGCCAGCAGCTTAGTAAAGCATGTCGTGAACAAGTTGCAAAAAAAAACTTTAAAGACTAAAAACACCTGCAGCTATAATTAAAGAGGCCTCTTACTAAGCTAAAAATAGACATGTCTATTTAAACTTAACTTAACTTTTGCTTTAAAGCAACTAAATTAAGACCCGCTGCAGGCCAGCCAGAGCCACAGTCATGGCATTTCAACTATTGCCTTGAAGAAGGTGCTGCCACTCAGCCGCCTTTATGTGATTGATACGCTGTGCAGAGTAAGATAGCAGGGAATACTGTGGATGATAGCTAAGGTCTTGTCCACACTGGCGATTTCCTTCAGTTGCAGCCTGGGTTGTACTGCGCTGCTGTGAACTCCTAAAATAGACTGTCAAAGTCCCAGTTTCAAGCAGGGGTAAGCTATACTCCCATAAACAGTGTTTTTACTCTTTAGGATTACACTGGTGAAGCTATACTGATGCTTGTAATCGGGGAAGATAAGGTCTAAACTGGGTGTAGATTGGAAACCTATGTCCTGCAGGCCAGATTCGGCCCGTTGCTTAATTTCAGCTGGCCCGCTACAAGTCTCGGCGGAACCCCCCCCCGGGGCCTGGAGCCTAGCGTGCCGGCTCGCCCTGCCGCGTGGGGGGAAGCCCTGAGCCGCTGCACCCCCGCGGATGGGTGAGTTGAACATTTTATATTTCTCTATTTAAAAACAAACAAACCCTAAATTAAGTTGCTTTTTACTTGTGTGTGGCCCGCGGTTGATATTTTTTTTCCTGTGGGTCAATGGCCTGTGATAGAAAAAAGGTTCCCCACCCCGGTGTAAAACCTGGAAGTTTCTGGGGATCTTGATGTCCAAAGGCAACAATCTTTAGCTTTTCTAAAGAGCTTCAAAACCAAAACTGATGCAGGCCTTTCTTAAACTTCTCCCAATCCTGAGCAGTACGTAAATAACAACAATAACTAGGCCAGTTTAACCAAGGTTAACTGTAGTGCTCTTAGCACAAGGTGTAATTGATATAGCAGGAAACCCTGTAGGTCTATATGCAATTAACTTTTTTTTTTTAATTTTTATTTTTTAATGCTTAGTAATTTTACCATGAGACATACCTGGCATCAAAAATGGATATGTATTTCCTGTGCTGGTAAATATATACTTCCTTTTTTTATTTTTTTTCAGTGATTTAAAATCATTTGGTTTAAACTGTCAGCAAGGGGATTCCAGTATCAGAAATTAAGACACTACTTAAAATACCAACATGTTCTGGGGGTCTGTGAAAGGGCTCATCACTTGATTAATGCAATTCTGGGATAAGCAGCGATGGATTTATTGGCAATCTTTTAATTTTTTTTTATTTTTAAAGTGTCCAGTGACTGGAATTTAATGATCTTAGTCTCATTTTCTTTTTACTTCCTAGAAGTTTACAGCCCACTGCCTGGTAAATGTGCCCCATCTACATTTCTGACTGGTTTGTACTTATAAAAAGTATAACCGAGTTTAAGTAGCCACAGATATGTTGCCTTAGCATGAAGAAACACATTTGTTAGCTATTTTTGGCCACCCCTAAAGTGTTTGACACAAATTTTCTCAATTGTACTTTAGGAACTGTCGATAATAATACCCTAAATTCCTTTACAGATGTTAAGTCTGAAAACAGCCGTATGAGGTAGATAGGTAAGTATCAATATCCCCATATTACAGATGGTGAAACTGAGACAAATAAGTCAATTGACTTGCCTGAGGCAACAGAGGCGGTCTGTGGCAAAGCTGGGCTTTGAACTCAGCAGCTCCAGATTTCCAGAGCACTTTTTTACCCTTGATCATGCATTCAGTGCTTCTGTACAATAAGTAGTATTATTTTCTTGAAGGGGACATTGCTTTTATCAGTAAGAGTCTAAGGCCCACATTCACAAAGGGATGTGAATGTTGTGATGCTGAGTGCCACAATGCCTAACTTTTAGGTGCTGTAACATTTAAGGGACCAGGAAGGGGCTCTGTCACTGCCTGCCTTGTAACTTTGCTGCTATGGTTCAGTGCTTTGACAGCAGTAGCCAGCCTATAAATAATAATAATAATTGGAGACACACCTATCTCCTAGAACTGGAAGGGACCTCAAAAGGTCATTTGGTCCAGCCCCCTGCCTTTACTAGCAGGACCAAGTACTGATTTTTGCCCCAGACCCCTAAGTGGCCCCCTTAAGGATTGAATACTCAACCTTGGGTTTAGCAGGCCAATGCACAAACCATTGAGCTCTCCCTCTGCTACAAGCATAAGGTCCCACTCTGGCTCCTACCAGCCTAGTTTACTACTTGCAGGATGACCTCAACAATGCCTTCTGGTCCTGAGTTGCCCCAAATCCATCTCCCTGAGTTTTAACTGCCAGACACTCAGACTTTTCCCTTCAGGTTCAACACCCTCCAAGGGTGGAAACCTGCTTCCAATTATCAGTTCAATCTGGCACACACGCTCCACACAGTTTGGACCATAGAGACCTGCCTGAGGTAAAAATAAACAAAAAGCTTATT